>NW_027252593.1:300000-600000 GCF_044704955.1 Pristiophorus japonicus | reverse complement strand
CGTGAGTTCGGCGAGAGACCTATAAAGGCCGCGAGGTCGGGAGGTGCGTCGCTGAGTCGGGAGTCCGTGAGTTCGGTGAGAGGCCTATAAAGGCCGCGAGGTCGGGAGGTGCGTCGCTGAGTCGGGAGTCCGTGAGTTCGGTGAGAGGCCTATAAAGGCCAGCTTGTGCAACTACAGGGAGAAAGCAAAAAAGAAGTAGAAAGAAATAGAAAGGTGACGTCACAGCCAAGGGAGTAAGTGATTGGCTGGTGATTGGTAAGTAGTTTTTCTTTTTTCTCTTCTCTCTCAGTAAGTAACAATTAGCATTGTTGTTGCCAATTTAAGTTAATCTAAGGGTTAAGTCATGGCAGGAGAGCTCGGACACGTGTTATGCTCCTCCTGTACTATGTGGGAAATCAGGGACGCCTCCGGTGTCCCTGACGACTACGTGTGCGGGAAGTGTATCCGCCTCCAGCTCCTGACGGACCGCGTTGCGGAATTGGAGCTGAAGGTGGATTCACTCTGGAGCATCCACGAAGCTGAGAATCACGTTTAGTGAGTTGGTCTTACCGCAGGTCAAGGGTCCACAGCCAGATAGGGAAAGGAAGACCAACAGGAAGAGCAGTGCAAGGAAGGTAGTGCAGGGATCCCCTGCTGTCATCCCCCTGCAAAACAGATACACCGCTTTTAGTACTGTTGAGGGGGATGACTCATCATGGGGAAGCAGCAGCAGCCTAGATCATGGCACCGTGGCTGGCTCTGCTGCACAGGAGGGCAGGAAAAAGATTGGGAGAGCAATAGAGATAGGGGATTCAATTGTAAGGGGAATAGATAGGCGTTTCTGCGGCCGCAACCGAGACTCCAGGATGGTATGTTGCCTCCCTGGTGCAAGGGTCAAGGATGTCTCGGAGCGAGTGCAGGACATTCTGAAAAGGGAGGGTGAACAGCCAGTTGTCGTGGGGCACATTGGTACCAACGATATAGATAAAAAACGGGATGAGGTCCTACGAGACGAATTTAAGGAGCTAGGAGCTAAATTAAAAAGTAGGACCTCAAAAGTAGTAATCTCGGGATTGCTACCAGTGCCACGTGCTAGTCAGAGTAGGAATCGCAGGATAGCTCAGATGAATACATAGCTTGAGCAGTGGTGCAGTAGGGAGGGATTCAAATTCCTGGGACATTGGAACTGGTTCTGGGGGAGGTGGGACCAGTACAAACCGGACGGTCTGCACCTAGGCAGGACCGGAACCAATGTCCTAGGAGGAGTGTTTGCTAGTGCTGTTGGGGAGGAGTTAAAATAATATGGCAGGGGGATGGGAACCAATGCAGGGAGACAGAGGGAAACAAAATGGAGACAGAAGCAAAAGACAGAAAGGAGAGGAGTAAAAGTGGAGGGCAGAGAAACCCAAGGCAAAAAACAAAAAGGGCCACTTTGCAGCAAAATTCTAAAGGGTCTAAGTGTGTTAAAAAGGCAAGCCTGAAGGCTCTGTGCATCAATGCGAGGAGTATTCGGAATAAGGTGCACGATTTAACTGTGCAGATAGCAGTTAATGGATACGATGTGGTTGGCATCACGGAGACATGGCTCCAGGGTGACCAAGGCTGGGAACTCAACATCCAAGGGTATTCAACATATAGGAAGGATAGACAGAAAGGAAAAGGAGACGGGGTGGCGTTGCTGGATAAAGAGGAAATGAAAGCAATTGTAAGGAAAGACATTAGCTTAGATGATGTGGAATCGGTATGGGTGGAGCTACGGAATACCAAGGGGCAGAAAACGCTAGTGGGAGTTGTGCACAGACCTCCAAACAGTAATAGTGATGTTGGGGCGGGCATCAAACAGGAAATTAGGGGTGCATGCAATAAAGGTGCAACAGTTATCATGGGTGAATTTAATATGCATATAGATTGGGCTAACCAAACTGGAAACAATACGATGGAGCAGGATTTCCTGGAGTGGATAAGGGATGGTTTTCTATTCCAATATGTCGAGGAACCAACTAGGGGGGAGGCCATCTGAGACTGGGTGATGTGTAATGAGAGAGGATTAATTATCAATCTCGTTGTGCGAGGCCCCTTGGGGAGGAGTGACCATAATATGGTGGAATTCTACATTAGGATGGAGAATGAAACAGTTAATTCAGAGACCATGGTCCAGAACTTAAAGAAAGGTAACTTTGAAGGTATGAGGCGTGAATTGGCTAGGATAGATTGGCGAATAATATTTAAGTGGATGGGCAATGGCAGACATTTAGAGACCGCATGGATGAACTACAACAATTGTACATCCCTGTATGGCGTAAAAACAAAGAAGGGAATGTGGCTCAACCGTGGCTATCAAGGGAAATCAGGGATAGTATTAAAGCCAAGGAAGTGGCATACAAATTGGCCAGAAATAGCAGCGAACCCAGGGACTGGGAGAAATTTAGAACTCAGCAGAGGAAGACAAAGGGTTTATTAGGACAGGGAAAATGGAGTACGAGAGGAAGCTTGCAGGGAACATTGAGACGGACTGCAAAAGCTTCTATAGATATGTGAAGAGAAAAAGGTTAGTAAAGACAAACATAGGTCCCCTGCAGTCAGAATCAGGGGAAGTCATAATGGGGAACAAAGAAATGGCAGACCAATTGAACAAGTACTTTGGTTCGGTATTCACTAAGGAGGACACAAACAACCGTCTGGATATAAAAGGGGTCAGAGGGTCTAGTAAGAAGGAGGAACTGAGGGAAATCCTTATTAGTCGGGAAATTGTGTTGGGGAAATTGATGGGATTGAAGGCCGATAAATCCCCAGGGCCTGATGGACTGCATCCCAGAGTACTTAAGGAGGTGGCCTTGGAAATAGCGGATGCATTGACAGTCATTTTCCAACATTCCATTGACTCTGGATCAGTTCCTATGGAGTGGAGGGTAGCCAATGTAACCCCTCTTTTTAAAAAAGGAGGGAGAGAGAAAACAGGGAATTATAGACCGGTCAGCCTGACATCGGTAGTGGGTAAAATGATGGAATCAATTATTAAGGATGTCATAGGAGCGCATTTGAAAAGAGGTGACATGATAGGTCCAAGTCAATATGGATTTGTGAAAGGGAAATCATGCTTGACAAATCTTCTGGAATTTTTTGAGGATGTTTCCAGTGGAGTGGACAGGGGAGAACCAGTTGATGTGGTGTATTTGGACTTTCAGAAGGCTTTCGACAAGGTCCCACACAAGAGATTAATGTGCAAAGTTAAAGCACATGGGATTGGGGGTAGTGTGCTGACGTGGATTGAGAACTGGTTGGCAGACAGGAAGCAAAGAGTAGGAATAAATGGGTACTTTTCAGAATGGCAGGCAGTGACTAGTGGGGTACCACAAGGTTCTGTGCTGGGGCCCCAGCTGTTTACATTGCACAATAATGATTTAGACGAGGGGATTAAATGTAGTATCTCCAAATTTGCGGATGACACTAAGTTGGGTGGCAGTGCGAGCTGCGAGGAGGATGCTATGCTATTAGTCTGCATGGTGACTTGGATAGGTTAGGTGAGTGGGCAAATGCATGGCAGATGAAGTATAATGTGGATAAATGTGAGGATATCCACTTTGGTGGTAAAAACAGGAGAGACAGACTATTATCTGAATGGTGACAGATTAGGAAAAGGGGAGGTGCAACGCGACCTGGGTATCATGGTACATCAGTCATTGAAGGTTGGCATGCAGGTACAGCAGGCGGTTAAGAAAGCAAATGGCATGTTGGCCTTCATAGCGAGGGGATTTGAGTACAGGAGCAGGGAGGTGTTACTACAGTTGTACAGGGCCTTGGTGAGGCCACACCTGGAGTATTGTGTACAGTTTTGGTCTCCAAACTTGAGGAAAAACATTCTTTCTATTGAGGGAGTGCAGCGAAGGTTCACCAGACTGATTCCCGGGATGGCGGGACTGACATATCAAGAAAGACTGAATCAACTGGGCTTGTATTCACTGGAGTTCAGAAGAATGAGAGTGGATCTCATAGAAACGTTTAAAATTCTGACCGGTTTAGACAGGTTAGATACAGGAAGAATGTTCCCAATGTTGGGGAAGTCCAGAACCAGGGGTCACAGTCTAAGGATAAGTGGTAAGCCATTTAGGACCGAGATGAGGAGAAACTTCTTCACCCAGAGAGTGGTGAACCTGTGGAATTCTCTACCATAGAAAGTTGTTGAGGCCAATTCACTAAATATATTCAAAAAGGAGTTCTATGTAGTCCTTACTACTCGGTGATCAAGGGGTATGGCGAGAAAGCAGGAATGGGGTACTGAAGTTGCATGTTCAGCCATGAACTCATTGAATGGCGGTGCAGGCTCGAAGAGCCAAATGGCCTACTCCTGCACCTATTTTCTATGTTTCTCTTTTTCTATGTTTCTATGATTATACTTCGCAAATCATTGTTAGGTACCCTTGTGCTCGTGATGACGTGTATCTCCTTATCCTGTTGCTTTGCTTCCATGCTATCTAGACTCTGAGGATTTCTACCTCGAGCATTCAAAGTTGGTTTACTCTTCTGTCAACAAGCCTTTGCAAGATGCCCAGTTTTCTTGCAAAAGAAACACTCTGCCTTCACATATGGACAACTTTGAACAACATGTTGTCCCAGGCACCGATAGCATGAGTTCAGTGCACTGTTACCTTGGTCAGTTGCTGAGGCCTTTGGGCCCAACTGCCTTTTTCTTTTAACCTGCAGGCAATTCAGCTCGGTTGTCTGATGACTGGAAATGGCACGAAATTCTCGGGAATATTGGTTGGCCATATCCATTGACCAGCTGTCTGGCAAGCTAAATCAAAAGTCACATTAGGGGTTGTCAATAACTTTCATTTTCATCCCACAAACAAAGCGGTCACACAATGCTCGGTCATGAAAGTTTCTGAAATGACAGCGAATTGATTGCTTTTTTAATGCTACAATGTACTCAGTGATGTCTCATCAGTTAATTGATTTTGTATTCCAAAATGATAACTTTCAGCAATTTCCAGCGGCACAGGACTGTAGTGCTGTTCTAACTTGGTTAAAATCTCGGTCATAGGCGTGTCTTTTGGCTTGACGGGAACAAGCTCATTTTTCAGGGTTTCATACACCTCGGGGACTGCTTCAGTCAAGAAAACAGCCCGTTTTCTTTCTAACACCACCCGGTTACGGTTTTCATCATCAAGGACTTTGATGATACTATTTGCGGTGAAAAACAATTCTAGCTGCTCCAAATATGTTCTGAAAGTCTTGCGGTTGTGTTGGAACTCACCCAAGCACCCTATTTTTCCCATAGGAGTGGCCATCTGGACTCTGGAAATGTCAAAAGTGTGCTTGAAATTTACCTTAGATTTTTAGCTGTTCTGCAAAACAAAAGGACCTTTAAAGTTCTCCCTGTTGCTGGGCTGGATCATCCGCCAATTGATATTTCAACCAGGGATTCAAACTATCCTATCCTCATCACCAGTGTGATATCTTCTTACGACATCACTAAAGCACACACACTTACAAGATGGCTCGACAGGAACTTGTCAAGTAACCTAGTCACATGATGCTTTTATTACATTTACAGCAATGGCTGCATTACCATCGTTGTCCACCAGTGGGGCTATATATCACAATCCTCCTCACTGTTCACTGTACTTCCAAGTTTTGTATCATCTGCAAATTTTGAAATTGTGCCCTGTACACCCAAGTCCAAGTCATTTATATACATATATACATATATTTATCAAGAAAAGCAGAGGTCCTAGCACCGACCCTTGGGGAGCACCACTATGTACCTTCCTCGAGGCCAAAAAACAACCGTTCACTACTACTCTCTGTTTCCTGTCACTTAACCATTTTGATATCCATACTACCACTGTCCCTTTTATTCCATGGGCTTGAACTTTGCTGGCAAGCCTATTATGTGGCACTTTATCAAACGCCTTTTGGAAGTCCATGTGCACCACATCAACCGTATTGCCCTCATCAACCCTCTCTGTTACTTTGTCAAAAAAACTCAATCAAGTTAGCTGGAGAATTGTTATTAAAATTGACAGAATTATTAAAATATTTGTTTTTTGTGTTTAGTTTTTGGCTGGCAGGGAATGAAGACGGCTTCCCAAATTAAATTACAGCTGGTAACCACTATTTTAAAAAGGAGGGAGAGAGAAAACGGGGAACTACAGCCTGACATCAGTAGTAGGGGAAATGCTGGAGTCAATAATAAAGGATGTGATAACGGCACACTTAGATAATATCAACGGGATTAAACAAAGTCAATATGGATTTATGAAAGGAAATCATGTTTGACAAATCTATTGGAGTTTTTTGAGGATGTAATTGATAGAATAGATAAGGGAGAACCAGTGGATGTAGTGTGTTTGGATTTTCAGAAGGCCTTTGATAAAGTCCCACATCAGAGGTTAGTATGCAAAATTAAAGCACATAGAATTAGGGGTAGTGTATTGGCATGGATTGAAAATTGGTTAACTGACAGGAAACAGAGAGTAGGAATAAACGGGTCTTTTTCGGGGTGGTGGGCAGTGACTAGTGAGGTACCACAGGGATCAGTGCTTGGGCCCCAGCTATTCACAATATATATAAATGATTTGGATGAAGGAACCAAATGTAATATTTCCAAGTTTGCTGATGACACAAAATTAGGTGGGATTGTGAGTTGTGAGGAGGATACAAAGATGCTGCAAGGCGATTTAGATAGGTTGAGTGAGTAGGCAAATACATGGCAGATGCAGTATAACGTGGATAAATGTGAAGTTATAAACTTTGGTAGGAAAAACATAAGGACAAAGTATTCTTTAAATGGTGATGGCTTGGAAAGTGTCGATGTACAGAGGGACCTGGGTGTCCTTGTACACCAGTCATTGAAAGCAAACATGCAGGTGCAGCAAGCAGTTAGGAAGGCAAATGATATGTTGGCCTTCATTGCAAGAGGATTTGAGTACAGGAGCAAGGATATCTTACAGGGCCTTGGTGAGACCGTACCTGGAGTATTGTGTGCAGTTTTGGTCTCCTTACCTAAGAAAGGATATACTTGCCATAGGGAGTGTTATGTTCAGAATAAATCCATAGGACTGTATTGCAAGCTCAAACTGTTGTGACCTTGGTCTCTTTATTCACACTCCAGAGTGGGGAAGCAGCATTGTTAATCATCTTTTATACCTGCTTGTCCCAGGGCGCACAGATCCCACAGGTGTGCCCCCTAGTGGCAAGTCTTACATTTTGGTGAGGTTTACATACATACATAACATCACTCCTCTCCCCTGCCCAACCCCCCAAAGTCTAATGGGCAAGTTATTTGCAAGTTGAGGTGATCTGGCGCCCCGCGTCCCCGGGTCAATCACCCAGGTTGAAGTCCTGACATGGTGGGTGCATCCTCGTGGTTGACGGCGAAGTTGATCGTGTCAGTGGGTCGCTGGGGGCCAGCTCCTTTCACAGTGGTTCCTGGTTATCTGTAGTTCGCAGTTTGGTCTAGTCCAAATGCTTTACGCGTTAGCCCAGTACACGGCCCCGTGTCTAGTTCCATGGAGACTGGAGTGCAGTTAAGTTCAACTTTTAACATTATCGGAGGGCTTTTGGTGGTGAAGGTGTGTATCCTATATACTTCCTCTTCATCCTCAGGTTCAGTTGCCTCTCCTGCTCATTCATCATGATCCTCGCTGGATCGGTCATCCTTTCCCGACTCTGCCACAAGGTGAGTCAGAGATCATTTGCACATTCGCTGGAGGTGCCTCATTGTTCCACAGCCCTTGCACACATAGGGCTTGAATCAACATTGATGAGCTCTATGGCTGCCCCTGCAGCGCCAACATGGTGCTAATGGATATGTATTCACGACCCACGGTGGACTCTGAGTCACTCTAGGCCTAGGTCCCACAGTCGTGTGGGCCCTGCCCTGTGCCATTCTGCCTGCTGAAAACATTATTTTATGCACAGTACTTGCCGGCGAGCTTCGATTCTGTGAAGATATCTGTTTCGTGTTATCGCTTGTGGATATGAAGGCTTGGGCTATTGTGATGGCCTTGCTCAGATCCAAGGATTCAGCAGAAGGCAGTTTGCGAAGAATGACCTCGTGGCCAATTCCACACACGATAAAGTCCCGCAAAATTTCCCCCAAGCATCCTGCAAATTAGCACTGCCCCGCAAGGCGTCTTAGGTTGGCGACAAAACTCGCCATGTTCTGGCCCTTGGAGCGACGCTGCGTGTAAAAGTGATACCTGGCCATCGGGATGCTCTCCTTTGGCTTGAGATGTTCCCTAACCAGCGTACACAGCTCTGTGTAAGACTTTCCCATTGGTTTCATCGGTGCCAGCAAATTTTTGAGGAGGCCATATATCGAAGACCCACAAACGGTGAGGAGAATCGCCCTGCACTTGATCGCTGTCTCAGCCTTGTCCAATTCATTGACCACAAAATACTGGTCGAGGCGCTCAACGAAGGCTTCCCAATCATCACCCTCAAGAAATCTCTCAAGGATACCAACGACAGCCATTACCGCGTGAAAGTGCGTGAGCCATTACTCGTCGCCAATTTGTTATGTTCAGAATAAATCCACAGGACTGTATGGCAAGCTCAAATTGTTGTGGCCTTGGTCTCTTTATTCAGACTCCAGAGTGGGGAAGCAGCATGGTGAATCACCTTTCCTACCTGCTTGACCCAGGGTGCACAGATGACCCTTAGGTCTCCAACAGGTGTGCCCCCTAGTGAGCAAGTCTTAGATTTTGGTAAGGTTTACATACATACATAACAGAGGGAGTGCAGCGAAGTTTCATCAGACTGATTCCTGGGATGGCAGGACTGTCGTATGAGGAGAGATTAGGCCTGTATTCACTAGAGTTTAGAAGAATGTGAGGGGATCTCATTGAAATGTATAAAATTCTGACTGGGTTGGCGAGACTGCATGCGGGGTGGATATTTCCCCTGGCTGGGAAGTCTGGAAAAAGGAGTCACAGTCTCAGGATATGGGGTAGGAAATTTAGGACCGAGATGAGGAGAAATTTTTTCACTCGGAGGGTAGTGAATCTGTGGAATTCTCTCCCACAGAAGGCTGTGCAGACCAAGTCACATAATATATTTAAGAGGGAGATAGATAGATTTCTAGAAACAAAGGGCATCAAGCGGTATGGGGGAAAAGCGGGTATATGGTGCTGAGATAGAGGATCACATTGAATGGCGGTGCAGACTCGAAGGGCCAAATGACCTACTACTGCTCCTATTTTCTATGTTTTTATGGTCACATAAAATAAATCAAATACTTACTAAATCTATTATTTTTTTTGTTGCTGTCTTTCTGTTGCCTTAAAAAAATGTTTAAACAGTATTGATACTAAACCATGTAAGGGAGCTTAACTCACATTAGCAGAGAAACAGACATTAACCAGAGAAAGCTTCAGTTTAAGTTGTGCATACCAATTCAACTCTTTGGCACTAACCTGTTCAGTTACTACTCCTAGCCATTTATCCTGATGATGCAATTGACACAAATTCTTGAAAGGAAAATATACATTATTTTGAATCCGAATGAAGTAGAGAAAATTGTGTTATAGTTAATCAGAATTCATTTTACTGTTTGAATTTTCAAAAGGAGCAGTGATGATGATACTCGTTCTTTAAGATAAAAATATTTGACCACAATAAAATCTGTAAGAGCTGAAATGACTCATTGTGGAAATATATTTAAACTGCAACACATCAGTAAGCTTGTCAATATATGCAGTCAATGGAGGATGTATGTGGGGTATACACATTGAATAAATATAATTTTCAATGGACCCTATAGGATAGATTTTATTTATTTACACAGCTGGCATGAAGATACACGTGCTCGGAGGTCATGTCAGGAGTTGTGGCAGAAATCAACAACTCCCCCAGGATTTTAATGCCCTTAATACTCTATTTATATTGTGGGTACCAGCAGTAAGACTGATCTATATATCTATCTAAGTCGTTAGACCATCTGTCACAAGTGACTTAAATGGGCAGATAGGTTAGCAGCTAAACGTAGAAATACAACACCAAAACAGGCCATTTGACCCAACCAGTCTGCAGCAGTGTTTACTCTCCACATGAGCAAATAGTTCTTACCCACCAGGGCTGGAATTTTACCGGCACTGAGAGGGCGGGATCGGAGGCAGATCAGCTGTCAAAATAGAAAAGATTGACAGTGGGTCGGGAGTCCGTTGTCCACCTACCTTCACACTCGTCTTCCAATTAGACCCGACACCAAGCAGCGGGGGAGGCAATTAATGTCATTAAGAGGTTGTTAAAAGCCACTTAAACAGCATTTTACCATGTACTTACCATTTTTCCAGCTTTTTCATGAGGTTCATGGCGCTCGGGGATCACATCAGGTAAGAAGGTCGAGTTTTCAATGTGGATCCATTCTTCTAAATAGTTGACAGCTGCAAATGTGGTGTAAAAGCTACCATTTCACAGCTGTTCACTTTCCAATCTTAGAAGCTGGAGCCTTCAGGATTTAGAATACACTTCGAGCTTTATGCAGGTTGGAAGTGTTTGAAGTAAACTCTCTATCCACTGTAACCTCCTTGGAACAACCTCTTTCAACACTGACAGATCACTTCTGTCATATCAACCTCACCTGTCATCTATTCCAGCAGCATGGGTGCCCTTAAAAAAAATCTCACCTTGGTCCTCAGAATCCCACCACGATCAGCCCCAACACCAGCCTCACCAGGCACAGCAACAACACCAACCTTCTCCCCAATCAACTGACACAGCACAGGACACCAGCACCTGACCACATTGCTGCCTGGGAGGCCAGGGATGGCCTCACCATGGCCAGATTTACTTCACTTGATGCTGTACTCCCTGGTGCCACATGATGCGCCAGGTTGGTACCGCCCCACACCAGCACCAAAAAGCATCCCTGTAATGCCCAAGCCATTCCTTTCACACTCGTCACCATTGTGGGGGTACCTTTATCATCATAGAATCATTTACAGCACGGAAGGAGGCCATTTCGGCCCATCGCGTCCGCACCAGCCGACAAAGAGCTATCCAGCCTATTCCAACTTTACAGCTCTTGGTCCGTAGCCTTGTCGGTTACAGAACTTCAAGTGCATATCCAAGTACTTTTTAAATGTGGTGTGGATTTTTTCCTCTACCACCCTTTCAGGCAGTGAGTTCGAGATTCTCACCATCCTCTGGGTGAAAAAATGTCCCTCAAATTCCCTCTAAACCTTCTACCAATTACTTTAAATCTATGCCCACTGGTTGTTGACCCCTCTGCTAAAAAAAATAGGTCCTTCCTATCCACTCTATCTAGGCCCCTCATAATTTTATACACCTCAATAAGGTCTCTCCTCAGCCTCCTCTGTTCCAAAGCAAACAACACCAGCCTATTCAATCTTTCCTCATAGCTAAAATGTTCCAGTCCAGGCAACATCCTTGTAAATCTCCTCTGTAGCCTCTGTAGTGTAATCACATCTTTCTTGTAATGTGCTGATCAGAACTGCACTGACCAGAACTGCACACAGTACTCTAGCTATGGCCTAACTACCCTAATGTTTTATACAGTTCAAGCATAACCTCCCTGCTCTTGCATTCTATGCCTCGACTAATAAAGGCAAGTATTCTGTATGCCTTCTTAACCACCTTATCTACCTGGCCTGCTACCTTCAGGGATCTGTGGACATGTACTGCAAGATCCCTTTGATCCTCTACACTTCTCAGTCTCCTACCATTTAATGTGTATTCCCTTGACTTGTTAGCCTTCCCCAAATGCATTACTTCACACTTCTCCAGATTGAATTCCATTTGCCACTGTTCTGCCCACCTGACCAGTTCATTGATATTTTCCTGCAGACTACAGCTTTCTTCTTCATTATCAACCACACAGCCAATTTTTGTATCATCTGCAAACTTCTTAATCATACTCCCTACATTCAAGTCTAAATCATTGACGTATACCACACAAATCAGGGGACCCAGTAATGACCCCTGCGGAACCCCAGTGGAAACAGCCGTCCATTTACAAAACACCCATCAAACATTTTTTCTGCCTCTGAGCCAATTTTGGATCCAACTTGCCACTTTGCCCTGGATCCCATGGGCTTTCACTTTCAGGACCAGTCTGCCATGTGGGACTTTATTAAAAGCCTTGCTAAAATCCATATACACTACATCAAACACACTACCCTCATCGACTATCCTTGTTAACTCCTCAAAAAATTCTATCAAATTAGTCAGACATGACCTTCGTTTAACAAATGCATGCTGACTGTCCTTGATTAATCTGTGTCTTTCTAATGAAGATTAATCCTGTCCCTCAGAATTTTTTCCAATATTTTTCCAGTTATGTCTCACCATTCACTGCAACTCACTATGCCACTTCCAAAGGTGCACACAGATCTGTCGAAGAAGGCAACATGTTGAAAATGAAGGGTTTCGATGTTTGACACCACATTAACAGAAACTTTACATGAACATTGCATAAAACACCCAAAGTGCCTACCTTTGGCTGGTATCTTCCCAGCCCTGCCAGTGCAGGTTTGGAGGCAGGCCCATTGTTAAAATGGCCCTGATTGACAGTGGGTCGGGATCCCGCTCCAATCCCACCTCCTTGTGAGTTTCTCAGCTGTCAGATCTGCGTTCAGATAGCCGAGCGACAGCAAGCGGCGGGACAGGTAATTAACATCATTAAAAAGTACTTAAATGCTAGTTAAGAGGCTTAAAAGCAAGCACTTATATAATTTACCAACCTTTGGACGGGTTTGCCGTGCCTCAGACAACACGCCAGGTAAGTGGAGTCAGGTTCTCAGTGACTCTCTATTGCTTTGGCTAGTTGACAGCTGCAGAAGTGGTATAAAAGCTACCATTTCATAACTCTTCACTTTTCAATGTCAGAAGCTGAAGCCTTCAGGATTTAAAAGAGACTTTTGAGCTGTATTCAGGTTGGAAGTGTTTGCAGTGAACTCTCTATTCACTGTCACCTCTTTGGAGCAACCTTTCTCACCATTGACTGAGCGCTTTTGTCATCTCAACCTCACCTGCCATCTATTCCAGCAGCATTGGAGCCCTCGAAAAAAATCTCACCTTGGTCCTTAGAATCACACCATGATCAGCACCAACACCAACATCACTAAGCACACCAGCATCACCAACAGCAATACCAACCTTCTCCACAATCAACTGATGCTGCACAGGACACAGGACATCAGCATCCAACCACTGTGTTTCCCGGGAGGCCAAGTGATGGCCTCACCATGGCCACATTTACTTCACTTCACACTGTGCACCCTGACTGCAACATGAAGTGCCACTTTGGCACCACCCCACATCAGCTCCATAAAGCATCCCTGCAATCTCCAACCCATTCCTTTCACACGCACCACCATTGTGTGGGTAACCTTATATCTCACCATTCACTACAACTCACTAAGCCACTAAGCACAAGATAAAAGTTCATGGGGTTGGGGGTAATATATTAGCATGGATAGAGGATTGGCTCACTAACAGAAATCAGAGAGTCGGGATAAATGGTTCATTCTCTGGTTGGCAACGAGTAACCAGTGGGGTGCCATAGGATCAGTGCTGGGACTCCAACTATTTACAATCTATATAAACGACTTGGAAGAAGGGACTGAGTGTAACGTAGCCAAGTTTGATGACGATACAAAGATGGCAGGAAAAGCAATGTGTGAGGAGGACACACAAAATCTGCAAAAGACAGGCTAAGTGTGTGGGCAAAAATTTGACAGATGGAGTATAATGTTGGAAAGTGTGAGGTCATGCACTTTGGCAGAAAAAAATCAAAGAGCAAGTTATTATTTAAATGGAGAAAGATTGCAAAGTGCCGCAGTACAGCGGGACCTGGGGGTACTTGTGCATGAAACACAAAAGGATAGTATGCAGGTACAGCAAGTGATCAGGAAGGCCAATGGTATCTTGACCTTTATTGCAAAGGAGATGGAGTATAAAAGCAGGGAAGTCTTGCTACAGCTATATAAGGTATTGGTGAGGCCACACCTGGAAAACTGTATGCAGTTTTGGTTTCCATATTTACGAAAAGATATACTTGCTTTCAGAGGCAGTTCAGAGAAGGTTCACTAGGTTGAGTCCGGGGATGAGAGGGTTGACTTATGAGGAAAGGTTGAGTAGGTTGGGCCTCTACTCATTGGAATTCAGAAGGATGAGAGGTGATCTTATCAAAACATATAAGATTATGAGGGGGCTTGACAAGGTGGATGCAGAGAGGATGTTTCCACTGATGGGGGAGACTAGAACGAGAGGGCATGATCTTAGAATAACGGACCACCCATTTAAAACAGAGATGAGGAGAAATTTCTTCTCTCGGAGCGTTGTTAATCTGTGGAATTCGCTGCCTCAGAGAGCTGTGGAAGCTGGGACATTGAATAAATTTAAGACAGAAATAGACAGTTTCTTAAACGATAAGGGGTTATGGGGAACGGGTGGGGAAGTGGATCTGAGTCCATGATCAGATCAGCTATGATCTTATTAAATGGCATAGCAGGTTCGAGGGCCCGTATGCCTACTCCTGCTCCTATTTCTTATGTTCTATGTTCAAAGTGCCCAGAAATCTGTCCAAGAACAGAAAGTGCTGAAAATAAAGATTTCAATGTTTGACAACACATCAACATTAACTACACATAAACATTGGCTAAAGGACCCATGTGCCTACCCTTGTGTGTTGTTAGTTGGTATGATTGGACAAAGGTGAGGGTGAGTGTGAGGGGTGGCTAGTGAAATGTGGAACTGAAAATATAGATAGAGAGGGATGGGGATGTGATGGGGAGGGAGGTGCAAGGTAAGTTGGAGTGAGTAAGGACGTGCAGTAGGGTAGGGAAGGCAGAGTGATGGGGATGTGATGACTGGCACAGTAGGATGAGGTTGAGTGTGGCTTTGCAGTAACGTTTCATGATCAACTGAGATCATTGAAAGGTTTGCGCCACTGCAGCCTGCTCCTAACGAGATCCCTGCTTGTGTCCTCCTGTGCAATGTGAAACCAGGCTGCATTGCTGTCCTACAGAGGTCTCTTCCTCCCTTTGGAAGGGAAGAAGACCTCCCTGCGTGCTGTGACCCCCTCCATAAGCATCTGGAGGGAGTCATGGGACAGCCTGGGTGCAATCATGTACTTCTGTGCAGTTCTTGTCAGTGTTTACAAGGCCTCAATGCTGCAGAACACTGACAGAAGAACTGTCAAAAGCAATGTGGTCATGGTCCCTTTAAGGAAACCGGCTGATGACGCGTAATCAACTTACGTCGTCAGACTGGCTTCCTCTTAATTGGCTGGGAATCCTGCAGGGCAGGCTGAACAAGCCCCATCATCGGAAGCTTTGAGATCGAGAGCGGGCTTGGGTCAGGAGTGGGCTTATCACACGCCACCAACCCCGGCCGCATCGATCCTGCCACATGTAGCGAAATCGCAGCCCTTGTGTGTTGTTACTTGGTATGATTGGACTAGGGTGAGTGTGAGAGGTGGCTAGTGAGATGGGAACCTGGTAATGTAGATAGAGAGAAAGAGATGTGTTGTGTCCTTAGATACTCGAGTAATGACTCCACGAGGCAATGTATTGTACTTGAACTGTAGTGATCTTAGTCTTTTATTTGTTAACTCCAGAGTGAGGATCACACCTGGTGGCCTGCCTTTTAGATGAGGCCAGACACACCTGTACAGGTAGCCTCCAAGTCTCTCACTGCTGTGCCCTCTGGTGGCAACATAATGCCAACAGTAGCCATGTAGGATACATGACATCACTCTCCCCTGAGCCTACAGTGCAAAATCGCTTCTGCATTGACTGTGCTCTGGGCTTAGCTCTATGTGGGCTCTGTCTGGTTGACCCTTGACAGGTCATTTCAATCTTGGGTGAGTGGTTGGTGCAGTAGCATGCTGGTGGTTGCTGTTTGTGTGTATGTGTCCCTGACAACTCCATTCTCTCCCCCGCCCCCCCCACATTGATTATGGCGGGTGCTCCTAGCATTCATGTACATTCAAGTTCAGGAAGATGGGTTTTGCATTATATTTGTGGTTCCATAGTGCGACAAGTGCGTTAGATGCCTTATCGATGCAGTGACCGGTGCGTGAGGACAAGCTAGTTCCGGAGCTGCTGGGTTGTGTCCCTGCAGTCTGGTGGTGGCTCAGTGCCCTGTGACCTCCCTGTCCTTACTTTGCACCCTGGTTTGCTGCTGCTCCCTGAGGAGCTGTCATCTAGCAGTGAACATGGAACTGCTGACTCCCTGGCCTGGGCGGCATTTGGTTTGGGATCCTGGCTGGTGCCGGTTTCCTTTGGGTGAACTGTGGCAGGTGACCCTACGTCTCCGGGTATGGCCTTGGTGGTGTCGGGGTCTGGGGACTGCACCTTAGTACAGTCTGCTCCTTCAGGCTCATGGCAGTTGGTGCCATCGGGTGCCTGAGAGGTCGAGCCAATCAGGGGCATTGTGGTATCGATACCGGTGCCATTGTCCTGCTGAGGTCACTTGCTCTGCAGCTCGTGTGTGTCGGCTGCTTGTGGCCACACTCCATGGTGCATGACTCTGGTCCCCGGGACACAGGCTACAGCATTGGGTAGCTCGCTGGGCCTGTGTGCTCCCGATGGGTGTCTGCCCGCTGCATTGGCTGTGTGCAGCTGAAACCCTGCATTGCACAACTTTTCATTACTTATGCTGGACATATTGGAGTTCCAATTGCGATCATGCGACTTTTTCTTGCTGGTTGTATGTGCACAGTTCAGATCATCAATTACACATTTTACATAATTGCGTGACTTTTCCTCGCTGGTTGCATACATACAATTCAGATCATCAATTGCACATTTTACACGATCAATTACGCTTTTTTCCTCTGACTTACAATTACTATTACATTGCTTAATTGTGTGGAACTGTCCCTTTAATTGTGGCGGGTTGCTGGCCTCCTTTAAGAGAGCCTTGCTTTCTTTAATCCAATCCGCTTCTCCGTTTGGTGCCACGTGTTGCTCCATCAGCGCTGCACCTTGTGGTCTGGCCTCAGCCATCTTTGTCTTCAGCACCTCACCTCGTGGTTTGAGCACCATCTTTCTTCCATCCACTAAGTCGACTGCGGTCATCCTCTTCTCCCACAGTTCTGCCTTCAAAATTGGGAAGTCGCCTTTGGATCTGATTTTTTTCTTCCGGAGTCCTGCCACTGGAGCTTGGAAGGTGCGTTCGGGTCATCTCAGCTGGATCATCTTTACGTAGTCGTGCTGAGCAGTCTGTGTCTCGGGTGCCATGCTGGTCTGCTCTCCGGTGCTGGGTTCACCCTCAGGTGAGGGCTTGCTTTGCCTCTGAGCGCGGAGGGCGTCGATCACTGGAGGGGTGAAGTCCTCCCATTTCCAAAGGATCTTCTCCATCCACCTACTGCTGAGTAGCGTTGGTCCATCACCTGCAACAATACACAGAGGTAACTTATGCACTGCGCCATCATGGAGTACCTTTACATTCATGCTACCAATGACTGGGATGATTTCATCGGTGTAGGTGCACAGTTTTGTCTAAACCGAGACCAACTTGGGTCGTTCAGCTCGATTGTCCAAAAAGCCTCTCAAAGGCTTCTTGATTCATCACTGACTGGCTCTCACCCGTGTCCATGTCTATGAAACATAGAAACATAGAAACATAGAAACATAGAAAATAGGTGCAGGAGTAGGCCATTCAGCCCTTCTAGCCTGCACCGCCATTCAATGAGTTCATGGCTGAACATGCAACTTCAGTACCCCATTCCTGCTTTCTCACCATACCCCTTGATTCCCCTAGTAGTAAGGACTTCATCTCACTCCTTTTTGAATATATTGAGTGAATTGGCCTCAACAACTTTCTGTGGTAGAGAATTCCACAGGTTCTCCACTCTCTGGGTGAAGAAATTCCTCCTCATCTCGGTCCTAAATGGCTTCCCCCTTATCCTTAGACTGTGTCCCCTGGTTCTGGACTTCCCCAACATTGGGAACATTCTTCCTGCATCTAACCTGTCTAACCCCGTCAGAATTGTAAACATTTCTATGAGGTCCCCTCTCATTCTTCTGAACTCCAGTGAATACAAGCCCAGTTGATCCAGTCTTTCTTGATAGGTCAGTCCCGCCATCCCGGGAATCAGTCTGGTGAACCTTCGCTGCACTCCCTCAATAGCAAGAATGTCCTTCCTCAGGTTAGGAGACCAAAACTGTACACAATACTCCAGGTGTGGCCTCACCAAGGCCCTGTACAATTGTAGCAACATCTCCCTGCCCCTGTACTCAAATCCCCTCGCTATGAAGGCCAACATGCCATTTGCTTTCTTAACCGCCTGCTGTACCTGCATGCCAACCTTCAATGACTGATGTACCATGACACCCAGGTCTCTTTGCACCTCCCCTTTTCCTAATCTGTCACCATTCAGATAATAGTCTGTCTCTCTGTTTTTACCACCAAAGTGGATAACCTCACATTTATCCACATTATACTTCATCTGCCATGCATTTGCCTACTCACCTAAACTATCGAAGACTGGAACGCCCTGTATCTCGACATCCATCTTCAGCGGGGAACACTCGGTGGTGCAGGTAAACATGCTATATACCTCCCCGTGGGACCGGGCTGCCTCTCTGCCTGTCGATTCATAATCCGTGCTGGATTGCTGGCCATCTGTAGAATCTTCATCGACACAGTGAGTCATATTTCTCTTCCACATTTGCTGGAGGTGGCCCTTTGTGCTGCAGCCTTTGCAAACATAATCTTTAAAGCGGCACTGGTGAGCCCTGTGATTCCCTCCACAACGCCAGCATGATGCTACTCGATTAGCCCTCCTCAGCGGACTCTGATTTAAGGGTCTCGGGGGCCTCTTCTCTCTTCCCTGAGAGTGTTCGTGCTCTATAGTCCAGCCTCTAAATGGCACCACTCTGTGCACAGTACCTGCCGGGTTTGAGTCCTGAGGATGAGTCATCTGCCTAGAGCCGCAGGTCGAGGTCATGAATGACTAGTTCATAGAGATGGCCTTCTGCAGTGTGACTATGGTATCCGCCGACAGTAGCTTGTGAAGAAGGCCCTCATGGCCAATTCCAACGACAAAAATGTCCCGCAGCACTTCGTTGAGGTGGGTGCCTAACTCGCACGGTGCCGCCAACCTCCTGAGGTCTGCGGCGTACTTCGCGACTTCCTGGCTTTCGGGTCGATGGTGGGTATAGAACCGGTGTCTGGCTGTGAGGATACTCTTCTTGGGCTTGAGTTGCTCATGGATCAGGGTAACGAGCTCCTTATACGTCTTCCTCGTTGTCTTCGCTGATGCCAGCAAGTCCCTGACGAGGCCATAGACGGTGGGCCCACAACTGGTTATCAAAACAGCTCGCCGCTTGTCAGCCAGTGTGGCCGGATCATCTTCTGCCAGGTCATTTGCTGTGAAGAAATGTTCTAGCTTCTCCACAAAGGCGTCCCAATCATCACCATCGGTGAACTGCTGCAACATACCAAGGGAAGCCATTTCCGCGTGAAAGTTCGGAATCCCATCGGCAATAGACTGGTGAGTGATACTTAAAGGGTTGACGGTGGATAGGCAATGGCAAACATTTATAGATCACATGGATGAACTTCAACAATTGTAGATCCCTGTCTGGAGTAAAAACAAAACGGGGAAGGTGGCTCAACCGTGGCTAACAAGGGAAATTAAGGATGGTGTCCGATCCAAGGAAGAGGCATATAAATTGGCCAGAAAATGCAGCAAACCTGAGTACTGGAAGAAATTTAGAATTCAGCAGAGGAGGACAAAGGGTTTAATTAGAATGGCGAAAATAGAGTATGAGAGGAAGCTTGCCGGGAACATAAAAACTGACTGCAAAAGCTTCTATAGGTATGTGAAGAGAAAAAGAGTAGTGAAGACAAATGTAGGTCCCTTGCAGTCGGACTCTGGTGAATTTATATTGGGGAACAAAGAAATGGCAGACCAATTGAACAAATACTTTGGTTCTGTCTTCACGAAGGAAGACACAAATAACCTTCCGGATGTACTCGGGGACCGTGGTTCTAGTGAGAAGGAGGAATTGAAGGATATCCTAATTAGGCGGGAAATTGTGTTGGGGAAATTGATGGGATTGAAGGCTGATAAATCCCCGGGGTCTGATTGTCTGCATCCCAGAGTACTTAAGGATGTGGCCCTAGAAATCGTGGATGCATTGGTGATCATTTTCCAACAGTCTATCGACTCTGGATCAGTTCCTATGGACTGGAGGGTAGCTAATGTAACACCACTGTTTAAAAAAGGAGGGAGAGAGAAAACAGGTAATTATAGACCAGTGCGCCTGACATCAGTAGTGGGGAAAATGTTGGAATCAATTATTAAGAATGAAATCGCAGCGTATTTGGAAAGCAGTGACAGGATCGGTCCAAGTTAGCATGGAATTATGAAAGGGAAATCATGCTTGACAAATCATCTGGAATTTTTTGAGGATGTAACTAGTAGAGTGGACAAGGGAGAACCAGTGGATGTGGTGTATTTGGACTTTCAAAAGGCCTTTGACAAGGTCCCACATAAGAGATTGGTGTGCAAAATCAAAGCTCATGGTATTGGGGGTAATTACTGGCGTGGATAGAGAATTGGTTGGCAGACAGGAAGCAGAGCGTCGGGATAAACAGGTCCTTTTCGGAATGGGAGGCAGTGACTAGTGGAGTGCCGCAGGGCTCGGCGCTGGGACCCCAGCTCTTTACAATATACATCTATGATTTGAATAAAGGAATTGAGTGTAATATCTCCAAGTTTGCAGATAACACGAGTTGTGAGGAGGATGCTAAGAGGCTGCAGGGTGACTTGGACAGGTTAGGTGAGTGGGCAAATGCATAGCAGATGCAGTATAATGTGGATAAATGTGAGGTTATCCACTTTGGTGGCAAAAACATGAAGGCAGAATATTATCTGAATGGCGGCAGATTAGGAAAAGGGAAGGTGCAATGAGACCTGTGTGTCATGGTTCATCAGTCATTGAAAGTTGGCATCTAGGTACAGCAGGCGGTGAACAAGGCAAATGGCATGTTGGCATTCACAGCTAGGGGATTTGAGTATCAGAGCAGGGAGGTCTTACTGCAGTTGTACTGGGTCTTGGTGAGGCCTCACCTGAAATATTGTGTTCAGTTTTGGTCTCCCAATCTGAGGAAGGACATTCATGCTATTGAGGGAGTGCAGCGAAGGTTCACCAGACTGATTCCAGGGATGGCTGGACTGACATATGAGGAGAGACTGGATCAACTGGGCCTTTATACACTGAAGTTTAGAAGGGGAGAGGGGATCTCATAGAAACGTATAAGATTCTGACGGGATGGGACAGGTTAGATGCGGGAAGAATGTTCCCGATGTTGGGGAAGTCCAGAACCAGGGGACACAGTCTTAGGATAAGGGATAGGCCATTTAGGACTGAGATGAGGAGAAATTTCTTCACTCAGAGAGTTGCTAACCTGTGGAATTTTCTGCCGCAGAGAGTTGTTGATGCCAGTTCATTGAATATATTCAAGAGGGAGTTAGATATGGCCCTTATGGCTACAGGGATCAAGAGGTATGGAGAGAAAGCGGGAAAGGGGTACTGAGAGAATGATCAGCCATGATCGTATTGAATAGTAGTGCAGGCTCGAAGGGCCGAATGGCCTACTCCTGCACCTATTTTCTATATTTCTATGTTTCTATGTAATTGTTGTGTCCTTCGATGCTTTAGTAATGACTCCATGAAGCAATGTGTTGTACTTGAACTGTCATGACCTTAGTCCTTCATTTGTTAACTCCAGAGTGAGGATCACACCTGGTGGCCTACCTTTTATACTAGGCCATGCATGCCTGTACAGGTAACCTCCAAGTCTTCCACTGCTGTACCCTCTGGTGGCACACCTTGTGATAGTACCAACAGTAACCATGTAAGTATGGGTAGAGGTGCAGGGTAAGTTGGTGTGAGTAAGGATGTGCAGTGGGGTTGGGAAGGCAGAATGATGGGGATGTGATAAGAGGCACAGCAGGATGAGGTTGAGTGTGGCTTTGCAGTAACGTTTCATGATCTACTGAGATCATTGAAAAATTAGCATCACTGCAGGCAGATCCTCCTGATGACATCCCTCCTGTGCAATGTGCAACCAGGCTGCGTTGGTCTGCTGGGAAGGTCTCTTCCGCCCATTGGAAGGGAAGAGAAGCTCCCTGCGTGCTGTGACTCCCTCCTTAAGCATATGGAGGTAGTCATGAGAGAGCCTGGGTGATGCTGTGCACCTTTGTGCACTGCTTGTCAGTATTTGCCGCGTACATCCGCGCCAGGGTGTCCTTGGAGATGGAGCACGCGGTGTCCACCGGTACACTCGCAGCCTTCCGCGACAGGTGGGCGCCGGAGGGACTGGAGTGCATCATCACCCCCGGCAACCAAATTTTAATTTGATTTTATGTTTTAAAGTTTAATTTGTTTTAATTGCCGGTGTTTTTAGTGTCCCCCTCCCCTTTTATAGGGGGCACTTGGAAAAAAAATATGATTTTAGTGCCCAAAAAAACCCCCCAAAAATACAAAAGAAAACCCCAAAAAAACACAAAAAAAAGGGCCTTGAAAATGTTTGGTGTGTCCCCCAGATCGGGGGGCATGATTTAATGTTTTTCTGCCAAAAGAGTTGTCAGTGTTTTCAGCGCCTCAATGCTGTAGATCACTGACAGCGCAACTGTCAAAATCAATTTGGACATCTCCCTTTTAGGTAACCAGCTGATGACGCCTCATCAAATGATGTGATCAGACCCACTTCCTTTTAATTGGCTGGGAAACTCGCAGGGCGGGCTTAACAAGCCCCATCAACATAAAATTATTTGGAGAGAGCAAGCTGCAGCCAACAGTGGGCGGGAACCTCATTAAAGACCTCGGCTGCCCTGGACTCACCTCGGTCGGCGGAATCATGGCCCTACTCTCTGTTTCTTCCATTCTAACCAATTTTTAATCCAATTTGCTATCCTGCCCCTAATTCCATACTTCTTAATCTTCTCCAATAATCTCCTATGTGATGCATTGTCAACATTTCTAAAGTCCACACTACACGCACTGCATTTCCCCGATCTACCATGCTAGTTACCTTCTCATGAAATCTGAGATTTGTCAAGCACAATCATCCCTTTTGAAATCAGTTCTGGTTACTTCTATTTTCTCTTTATCTACACACGTAGTAATTTCATCCTTAATTAGACACTCTAAAATGTTCCCTACCACAGATGTTATACTAACTGGCCTGTAATTACCTGGATTAGTTCTGTCTCCCTTTTTAAAAATGAATACTACACTGGTCAATTTCCAGTCCTTCACTTAGTTTAGAGATTCAGTTGCCTTTTCTGCATTTACTCTCTCTGTCTCAATCAATAATTGGACAATCAAAATCTCCCAAAACAATTGTTCCATTATTCCTACTCATCCCTCTAATCTGACTGCAGATTTCCTCTTCCTTTCCTTCCCATAATTTGGAGGTCTATAATATACCCTACTAATTTAACAAGCCTCTTTTTATCATTACTATGGGCCCAAATTTGGCCAGTACGGATTTCTGCCGCACTCGCCAGAGGTGTGCCGCTTTTGTAGAACTCCAAATCTTTGGGCCGAGTTTGGCCGCTCCCCAGCCGATCCTCCATAGTGGCATAGCATGGCAACTGGATTCGGGGGCGGAGCCAGGTCCCGGCACTAAAAACAGTGCCGGGACCTCTGCACATGCATGCTAGAGTGTGCTCGCATGTGCAGTAGCTCCTAACCCCTAGAATCTGAGAGTGTGTGATACAGGCTATGTGGGAGGGGCCGATGCTCGCCGCCCCTATCCCGGCCGAATGGCCTACCGCACAGGCCGGCCGCTGCCTTCTCGTGCTGAGGGCTACAAGAGACAGGTTGGTGGGGGGAAGAATTTTTATCCGGTGGGGGGAAAGAGTTTTGAGGGGGGGAGGGGAAGGAGAAGAGTTTTGATGGGGGGAGGGGAAGAGTTTTGATGGGGGGAGGGGAAGAGTTTTGATGGGGGGCAGGGCAAGAGTTTTGATGGGGGCAGGGGAAGGGGAAGAGTTTTGATGGGGAGAGGGAAAGAGTTTTACGGGGGAAGGGGAGAATTTTGATCTGGGGGGAGGGGAAGAGTTTTTTGGGGGGGGAGGGAAAGAGTTTTGATGGGGTGTGGGGAGGAGTTTTGGGGGCTGAGGGGAAGGGAAAGAATTTTGATCCGACGGGCGGGGGAGGGGTGGCGGAGTTTTGATCCGGTGGGATTTTCAGAACGTACAAAAGTGACCACTTACTCTGGCCTAACTTAGTTTGGAGTAAGTTTTAGCTGGCTAAACTTGCTTAAATGGCCAAAACAGGTGTAAGTGGCTGGTAACGCCTCCTTTTAAAAAAATAAACTGAACTTAAAAAAACCTAACTAACTCACTTACACTGGAGCAACTTAAATGGGGAGAATTGAGATTTTTTAATTACTCCAAAAAAATCTAGTTGCTCCAAAAAAAATGGAACAACTCCTGGGGAAACTTGGGCCCTATGTCTGTGCCGTTTCCTTGTCTATATCAGCCCTCTCTATAGTATGAGGGTGAAATTGCCCTGCCTCTCGATTGGGCGTGGTAAACAGCTGACGTGGAGACTTCCTGTGCCCGACACTGAAGTCTCGCACTGCCACTGAATTGGGCTTACCGCCCATCAAAGGAAGTGGAGGGCAATCTTGCATGTTCCACTTGCTTTATGAGCAGTTCCCGGGCGCTACTGGGGTGCTGACAGTAACTGATGTGCTGGAACACCCCTCCCCTTCGCTTAAAGGGGAGGGCCACTGTGCACTCTACAAGGCCTCTGATGGCCTCCATTAGACCACCAGGGCAGTGTGCAACTGGGCATGCAGCCCAAAACGGAGTGCTAGGAGTAATATTCCGGAGCCGACCCGAGAGTCAGCAAACCAGTAAAGATGGCGGCACGGGGTGTTGACGTCCTTCCCTTTAAGTCCCGCCCCGAGAGCGGATGTAGGCCAGCTTCGCGACCCGCAATGTCCCAGGGCGCTATCCACGGTGCGTGGTTCTGCCGCGCCAGTGTCTCCGCAAACTCTAGTGCAATTTCCTGGGAGCCAGTAGAGCCCCCCGCACCCCCTCCCCCTATGCAAAAGGTTTCTTCTGCCCCCTGGAGGCGCTAATGGGCTTCTAAAATCTGATGTTTACTTTCTATTCTTGTCTAGTTTACAGACAGATTTTTATTAAAGCTATAAAGTCAATATATTCCTGTATAATACGTTCCCTCAGTTTATTTCCCACACACTTCACATTGGAATACAGCCTTTAACCTTTCTTTTGCCTTTTGATCACGACACCTTTTCCACGCTGTTTTTGTCTAAACGTCCCCCTACCTTTTGGCCGTTTATGAATGGTCCATTTTGATTTTATCCCTCTTGCTATTTTTTTTCTGTGAGAAACATTATCCTCATCTATGCTTCCCTTCACTGTCAGCTGATCCTGGTTGGTTTTATTTTCCCAGCTAAGCTTCAGAAACCATCAGCAATTGCACAGGAAATCAGCATCCTGTCAATATTAAAGTCTTGGATCCACTTCCCCTTTGTCACACTCCCTCTTTGTCATGCTCTTTTCTGGTGTCATAATTTTGCCATACCCTGGGTGCTACTTTCAACTGTAAGGTACTATTGTGGTTACCTATCACTAGGTGGAACTGCTGCTTCTCCAAGCTTTGTCTATTAGCTGCATCTGCTACATAGCAATTTAAGTAAGTTTCTTATTAATCTTCACATGCCAGCCCCTGTTCACTTCAGGCATTTTTTAAAATTGATGTCACTTTTATTTCTCATTGCTACCATCTAAGTTTATTTTAATGTAATTACCAACTGTTGGCTGCACGGGCCATAGTCTCTCCCCTTCTTGCCTGCTTCATCTTTCTAAGGCCTGGCCAACTTCATGGGGCTCCCTGTCTTGGGCCTGTGGCCATCCTCTCTCCCCATTGCCCATGCTAGCCCATTACGCCATTCTGGTCAAGCTATTTGTGACCCCATGCTTATCACCATCTGGACACCCTTGCTTGGTCCTTTGCCATTTTACTTCATTCCCTTGTCTGTGGCAGTTGTCATGTTCTGCCTCCACCAATCTCCCAGCAATTTGTTTCTAAATTTATTTGGCACTATGAATAGAACATAGCACTTTAAACGCTTTAAAAACACATTGCTTGATTCTCAACTTAGTGCTAGAAAGCTTGCTTTGTGCTTAGGCTGCTGTCAACAAGTAAGAGGGTACAGAGGGATATTATAAAAACAATGAAAATCATGGGAAGTGTTAGATTGCTGGGAGGCGACAAGGTGGTGGGAAGGGGTGCAGTGGAAGAGGATACAGGATGGTGGAAGGGGAAGAGGACAGAGTGTGAGGAGGCCATTAGCCACCTTATGGAGATGTGAGGGGAGTGGATAGAAGGATAAGGGGAGTGGAGGAATAGGAGCTGAATGTATAGTTCAAAAGTTAAGGGGAGACAATGTGAGTGAGGAGGTGGTAAGAAGTATAGTGGTTAGTGGAAAGGAAAAACTGTAGTGGGTATGATAGGACTGAGGGGTGGGAAAGCGAAAGGGATAGGGGAGGTGATGTTTAGAGTGGAATGGAAACTGTGTCACTGAGAACACCAGGCCACATTTTCCTTGCACCTGCCATGGGTTTTAATACGTCCTTACTATACAGTATAAATGCACACGAGGCCCATGCTTGAGAGAAGGTCACTCTGTGACCAGTAACCTTTATTCACTAGCACTCAAATGATGAAGGTGGGTGGAGCCTCCCCTTTTGTACTGAAAGTCCAGGCTAGGAGTGTCTCCCACAAGTTCACCACCTAGTGGTCATTGTTCTCACAGTGCACAACTTAGGTCAGTTTATACATGGGTTACAATGATGGTTGAATACATGACATCACCTCCCCCCAAAAGTCTTATTGGGATCACAGGTTGAGTCTCTCTGGTGGTTTACGCTCCCTTGTAGAGCACCTGAGTTGGGGCTCCGGTTGTTGGGCGCTGACCTGAGTGTCTGCTGTTTGCAGTGCCTCAGGCATGTCCAGTCTGCCCACAGTGACTGGGCTCTCCTCCACTTGGTTCCGGTGTTCGGTCACCTGTGGTGGAGTGAACTCAACATCGTGTTCTTCCTCTGCTTCTTCTATGGGGTTGCTGAACCTCCTTTTTGTTTGATCCACATGTTTGTGGCAGATTTGTCCATTGGTAAGTTTAACTATCAGAATCCTATTCCCCTCTTTGGCAATCACAGTGCCTGTGAGCCATTTGGGCCCTGCAGCGTAGTTGAGGACAAAGACAAGGTCATTTACATCAATAATCGCGCCCTCGCATTCCTGCCATGGTAGTCATACTGTGACTGGCGCCTGCTCTCGACAATTTGTTTCATGGTGGGGTGTATAAGGGATAACCTGGTTTTGAGCATTCTTTTCATTAGCAGCTCTGCGGGTGGAACCCCTGTGAGCGAGTGTGGTCGGGATCTGTAGGCCAACAGGAGGCGTGATATGCGGCTTTGTAGGGAACCCCCTTGGATTCTGAGCATCCCCTGTTTGATTATCTGCACTGCTCGTTCTGCCTGGCCATTTGAGGCCGGTTTGAATGGTGCCGTTCTGACATGGTTAATTCCATTGCCTGCCATGAAGTCCTGGAATTCAGTGCTTGTGAAGCACGGGCCATTGTCACTGACCAAGACATCTGGTAGACCATGGGCAGCGAACATTGCCCGTAGACTTTCTACCGTGGCAGTGGATGTGCTTGAATTTAAAATGTCACACGCGATCCATTTGGAGTAGGCGTCTACTACAACCAAAAACATTTTTCCCATGAAAGGGCCTGCGTTGTCCACATGGATGAGTAACCATGGCTTGGCGGGCCAGGACCAGGGGCCAATGGAGGCATCCCTGGGCGCATTGCCCAGCTGGGCACACGTGTTGCATCTGCGAACACAAAGTTCCAGGTCTGCATCTATCCCTGGCCACCAAACGTGTGACCTGCCAATTGCCTTCATCATGACAATGCCCGGGTACTCATTGTGGAATTCTCTGATTCTCTCTGCCCATCTGGGGCATGACTACACGGCTTCCCCATAGTAGGCAATCGGCCTGAATCGAGAGTTCATCCCTGCGCCTGTGAAATGGTTTAAATTCTTCAGGGCATGCCCCGTACGTGGCTGCCCAGTCCCCATGCAGGACATGTTTCTTGACTAAAGACAGTAGCGGATCTGTATTTGTCCAGATCTTAATCTGACGGGCTGTCACGAGTGAGACTTTGCTTTCGAAAGCTTCAACAGCCATGACCATCTCAGCAGCATGCTCGGTAGCCCCCTCAGGGATGGCTAGTGGGAGCCTGCTGAGTGCATCGGCGCAGTTTTCAGTGCCCGGTCTGTACCGAATTGTATTGTCATAGGCGGTTAACGTGAGTGCCCACCTCTGTATGCGGGCCGATGCGTTTGTATTTATGGCCTTGTTGTCTCCAGCTCAAATTTCCTGCAAAACAGGTACTGGTGCTTTTTTAAAATTGCATATACACATGCTAGCGCTTCCTTTTCTACCATCCCGTAGCCCCTTTCTGCCTGGGACAGACTTCTGGAGGCATAAGCTGTCGGCTGTAACTGACCATTGGCATTAACATGTTGCAACACACACACGACACCATAGGACGACACATCGCACGTTAAAACAAGTTTCTTACATGGGTCATACAGTGTTAACAGATTGTTGGGGAATAAAAAATTGCGTGCTCGATCAAAAGCCCTTTCCTGGCTGTCCCCCCATACTCATTCGCAACCTTTGTGTAGGAGCACATGTAGCAGCTCTAACCGCGTGCTCAATTTGGGAAGAAAGTTACCAAAATAGTTCAGGAGCCCCAGGAACGAACGCAGCTCCGTCGTGTTACGGCGTCTGGGTGCTCTCTGGATTGCTTCCGTCTTGGACGCAATGGGTCTGATCCCGTCTGCTGCTACCTTCATCCCCAGGAATTCTACCTCTGGAGCTAGGAAGATGCACTTCACCTCTTTCAGTCGCAGCCCTACCCGGTCCAGTCTGCGTAGCACCTCCTCCAGGTTGCGGAGGTGTTCTTCAGTATCACGACCCGTGATGAGGATGTCGTCTTGAAAAACCACCATCCTGGAATTGACTTGAGGAGGCTTTCCATATTTCATTGAAAGATCGCGGTGGCCGAATGAATCCCGAATGGGCATCTGTTGTACTCAAACAACCCCTTATGTGTTGTGATGGTGGTCAGCTTCTTCGACTCACTCACCAGCTCCTGGGTCATGTAAGCTGAGGTCAGGTGCAATTTTGAATAAAGTTTGCCACTGAATAGCGTCGCAAAGAGGTCCTCCGCTCTCGGTAGCAGGTACTGGTCTTGGAGTGACACCCGATTGATGGTGGCCTTCTAATCACCACTTATCCTGACCGATCCATCCGCCTTGAGCAGCGGCACATTCGGGTTCGCCCAGTCACTGAATTCGACTGGTGAGATGATGCCTTCCTTCAGCAGGCGGTCCAATTCGCATTCTATTTTTTCCCGCATCACGTATGGCACCGCTCTGGCCTTCTGGTGTACTGGCCTGACGTCCGGATTTATGTGAATGACTACCTCGGCCCCCATGAATGTGCCAATGCCGGGTTGAAATAGTGAGTCAAATTTGTCCAGGATCTGAGAGCATGATACTCGCTTCACAGAAGAAATTGCATTGACATCTCCCCATTTCCAGTTCATGACAGCAAGCCAACTCCTCCCCAGTAGTGCGGGACCGTCCCCTAGGATAATCCAGATTTGCAACCTGTTCTCCGAAACTTTGTGGGTAATAACTACCGTGGCACTGCTTAGCACCGGAATGATCTCCTTTTTGTATATCCCTCGCTGTGCGTCAATCGGCGATAATTTTGGCCTCCTGGCCTTGGACGCCCACAACTTTTCGAACTGTTTGATACTCATCAGAGACTGGCTGGCCCCTGTGTCTAGCTCCATTGATACTGGGATGCCATTGAGGAGCACTTTCATCATTATCGGTGGCGTCCTGGTGTATGAACTGTATATGTGCTCCACATGAACTCGCTGAACTTCAGCTTCCAGCGATTTCCCCAAGTGTTCATTTGGCCTCGTAGGGCTTACATCGGGCCTGTCATCCTCGTGTATCAGCCTGGCTGCAGGCTTCCTGCACATACGGGCCAAGTGACCGGTGATGTTGCAATTTCTGCAGGTATATTGCTGATACCTGCAAACTCTGGCTGGGTGTGTGCCTCCACACCTCCAACATGAGCCGTTGTTGGAAACAAAAGATCCATTAGCAGTCGATCATCTCTGACTGTCTCTGTAACTGTCCTTAAGCACACCATTAACAGGTGTTGATGGTCCCATTACTGGCCGCATTGTCCCTTGCGATGGCGTGAATCGCCATTCAGCTAGCCATTGTCTCTGTTGAATTCCCCCTCTGGATTCGACTACATGTTGGGGCATGTCCGATTGCCCTTGTCTGCCTGGAGAACTGTGTGCCGCTTTAACAATGTTAACTCCCTGTCCATTTGCTGAATTTGAGCCCATATTTTTGTCAAACATCATTCTGGCCTCTTCCTCCCCTGAGATAAAAGTCTGGGCCTCCAAGGCTGCCATTTCCAGGGTCAAGTCTTTGGTCGTAATCAGTTTCCAGCGTACCCGATGCCCTCAATAAAAAAGTCTCGCAGCATCTCCGCTCTGCATGCATCTGAGAACTTACAAAGGCTCGCCAGGCTCCGGAGGTCTGCCACGAAGTCTGGAACGCTTTGCCCTTCTCGCCGCCGGTGCATGCAAAACTGGTGTCTCGCCATGTGCATGCTGCTCGCTGGTTTAAGGTGTTCCCAGATTAACTTACTGAGCTCTTCAAATGTCTTCCCCGCCGGCTTCTCTGGCACCAGAAGATCCTTTATCAGGGAGAACGTCCTGGATCCACAAACCGTCAGGAGATGAGCCCTGCGTTTGTCAGCTGACTCCTGTTCCAATCATTCCTTAGTGATGAAACTTTGCTGTAGTCTCTCAATAAAATCGTCCCAATCATCCCCAACACAGTACCTCTCGTCTGTGCTGCTAGTGGCCATGCTCGTGTGGTTTAAATCCCATCCTCGTCGCCAATAATATGTCCTTATTATACAGTATAAATGCACACGAGGCCCAAGCTTGAGAGAAGGTCACTCTGTAACCAATCACCTTTATTCACCAGCACTCAAGTGATGAAGGTGGGTGGAGCTTCCCCTTTGATACCTGGAAGTCCAGGCTCGGAGTGTTTCCCACAAGTTCACCACCTAGTGGTCATTGTTCTCACAGTGTACAACTAAGGTCAGTTTATACATGGGTTACAATGATGGTTGAATACATTACAGGTCTCTTCCATGACACATTACCCACCACCTCTTCCTGAGAGGAAGAACAGCATATTCCCCCCGCCCCCACTCTAATGACCTCATCCACCCTGCCCCCATTTCCTTCTATTCCTTCTCCCTCATGTATACATCAAGTCCAACCTTAAATCCATCAATGCTATTTGCTTCAAACACTCTGGGTTGAATTTCCTGTGGTGGTACATGCCGCGATTGGTGGCGGGTTGGGAGGGAAAGATGTTTTTTTAGACGGTGGGTTGGGAACCCACTGTTAATTCACTCCCACACACCTTTCCCACAGGTGCATCTGTCAGCGTGGAGTCGACCCGACCTGCAGTGGCAGGGGACCCAATTGAAATCATTATGAGGTAGTTTACAGGCACATAAGAGTTTTTTACCCCTACTTTTTAAATGTCCCTGCATGGCCACAGGATTCACACAGCTCGGAAACCATGTCTGTCAACCTGAGTTCTGTGGCCATTGCTCCAGCTGATTACTTAGCATGGAAAACAAACCAAAATAAAAACATGTTGATTACATCAGCTAACAGATTGATGAAGATTCTGTTCTACTTGAAAAGCTACTGGTAAATGTTAATTTTTCACTGGCCATTCTCGGTTGTTGCCTTTCAACTGAACAGTAATTGCAGTGAATTGACCTGCACTATAAAAAATTACATATCCTATTTTAATAAATGTTTGTTTTGTTTCTGGTCAGATTTTTTTCACAGTATACTGTGATTGTCCAGTTACACATTAAATCAAGTCATCAACCGTAACAATTTCATTCTCACACTCATTCCCCTGGTTCAATTTGTTTTCCTTCCCTGAATATTAATTTTTTAGTCTGAGACTTTAAGGTGAATTTCTGCAGAAGTTCTTTCACTTGTCCATTGTTAACTGTCCATTAAGGTAAGATCATTTTGCATAGCGGGATGGAACCAGCAGCGGGATCAGGACCTAGCATGGACTTCGGCTGCCCCAAACCCGCCAAGGTAAGGAAAATTCTGGCATCCTTATGGCAGCAAATTCCATATTCCACCACTCTCTGTGGAAAGAAATCCCTCTGAAATTCTCTGTTTGATTTGTTAGTGGCTATCTTATATTTCGCTCCTTTGTTTTGGACTCACCCACAAGTGGAAACCGTTTCTCCACATTGAAAAAACATCTACCCTTTTCTCAATTTTCTGCTGTGTGCCACAAAATGGAAAGTTGGGTCAAATGGGTAGATTATTCCTGAGTTATGGTCCATGTTTAGGTAACTCATAGGCTGAACTCAATGGACAGCAAATCAAGAGCATCAGGCCTGCAAATTTCCTATACATACTCATGGCCCGTGAGCTAATCGAATACGGGCAGGGTGATCTCCTGGACTAGTTTCGATCGCCTGGATGGGTTGGAGAGGAATGTTCCCAGATTTTTTTCTCCTTAAATAGGCCTGGGTTTTTATCTGGTTTTTGCCTCTCCCAGGAGATCACATGGCTCCGATTGGGATGGAGTGTAGAATGTTTCAGTATAAGGGGTGTCACAGTTGTGTGAGGTAGACTGATTGGGCTGGATGCTCTTTGCCTTTCCGTCATTGTTCAGACGTTTAAAGGTAACCTTCAGGGCTGCTGACCAAGGGCCGTGCGGCTGTTTGACGGCCGGCGTGGACACGATGGGCCGAAATGGCCTCCTTCTGCGCTGTATATTTCTATGTTTCTATGTTTCTATTGCGTCATGTGCAGGAACTCAGAAAAGCTACTTGATACTATCTAACTGGAAGTTTAGTTTTCAAATGGGAATGGGGTCATGTTGGAGATGAGACTGTGAAATTTATTATGTGTTGGGCAGAGCAGGATTCCGATGACAAAGATATTCCGCAGCGCTTCGGTGAGGTGTTCGCCGAAATCACACGGTGCCGCCAACCTCCTGAGGTCAGCAGCATATTTCGCGATTTCCTGCCCTTCGGGCCATTGGTGGGTGTAAAACCGGTGTCTGGCTGTGAGGATGCTCTCTTTGGGCTTGAGTTGTTACTGCAATAACATCTGTAAATGTGATCTGTGTGCGTGTGTGTGTGCGCGAGTGTGATCAGAAGGACCCTTTCTTAAAAATTTCCATTTGCATCTTTGCAGAAGATGGTCGCACAGATCAACTGTGAACAGAGGAAGTCCGCCATGTAGCAACTAACAGGCCTGGAGCAGAGGATAGCATCAATGATTAAATGCCACAGGAGAAGACCAACAATTAATGCGGAAGTTGGCCCCAGTGTTCCATTAGAGGGTAAGCCCTGCAAATTGCACAGACTGGGTTGGCTGAATGTTGCATTATGCATGTGCTTCATATGCTTCTCCTTCCTCAATGCTGCTAACCAAGCATCTATCTTTTGTTTCGCAGAGGTTGAACATCAGGAGGAGACCGAAGGTGCACCTGAAGTTGAAGGCGAGAAAGTTCAAGAAAACGGAACAACAGATATTACAACTCAGGACAATGATGGGCAGCAAGAAGTTATAGACGATGTGATGGTTACCCTGGGTTTAAAGGTGCTGAACCCCTTGAGAATTCCAAGGGCTAGACTTTCCACTTGGTGGCAAAGGCCACAAAAAATGGGCCATGTTCCAGCTAGGAGTTAATTAAAAAGTAGGACCTCAAAGGTAGTAATCTCTGGATCGCTACCAGTGCCACGTGCTAATCAGAGTAGAGAGAGCAGGATAGTTAGAATAAATATGTGGTTTGAGCAGTAGTGCAAGAGGGAGAGATTCAAATTCCTGGGACATTGGAACAAGTTCTGGGGGAAGTGGGACCTGTAGAAAAGGGACGGTTTGCACTTGGGCAGGACTGGAACTGATGTCCTGGGGGTAACATTTGCTAATGCAGTTCGGGAGTGTTTAAACTAATATGGCAGGGGGATGGGAACCTATGCAGCAAGACAGGGCGAAGTAATATGGAGTCAGAAACAGATGGTAGAAAGGTAAAAAGCAATAGTGGAAGACCGAGTAAACAAAGGCAAGAAACAAAAAGGGCCACACTACATCATAATTCTAAAAGGACAAAGGATGTTAAAAAAACAAGCCTGAAGGCTTTGTGACTTAATGCAAGGAGTATACGTAATAACGTGGATGAATTAACGGTGCAAATAGATATTAACAGATATGATGTGATTGGGATTACAGAGAAGTGGCTCCATGATGATCAGGGCTGGGAACTCAATATCCAAGGGTATTCAACATTCAGGAAGGATAGAATAAAAGGAAAAGGAGGTGGGATAGCATTGCTGGTTAAAGAGAAGATTAATGCAATAGTTAGGAAGGACATTAGCTTGGATGATGTGGAATCTATATGGGTAGAGCTGCAGAACATCAAAGGGCAAAAAACATTAGTGGGAATTGTGTATAGACCTCCAAACAGTGGTAGTAATGTTGGGGAGGGCAGCAAACAGGAAATTAGGGGTGCATGCAATAAAGGTGCAGCAGTTATCAAGGGTGACTTGATATCAGTTATCATGGCAGACAGGAAGCAAAGAGTAGAAGTAAATGGGTACTTTTCAGAATGGCAGGCAGTGACTAGTGGGGTACCGCAAGGTTCTGTGCTGGGGCCCCAGCTGTTTACACTGTACATTAATGATTTAGACGATGGGATTAAATGTAATATCTCCAAATTTGCGGATGGCACTAGGTTGGGTGGCAGTGTGAGCTGCAATGAGGATGCTAAGAGGCTGCAGAGTGACTTGGATAGGTTAGGTGAGTGGGCAAATGCATGGCAGATGAAGTATAATGTGGATCAATGTGAGGTTATCCACTTTGGTGGTAAAAACAAGAGACAGACTATTATCTGAATGGTGACAGATTAGGAAAAGGGGAGGTGCAACGAGGCCTGGGTGTCATGGTGCAACAGTCATTGAAGGTTGGCATGCAGGTACAGCAGGCGATTAAGAAAGCAAATGGCATGTTGGCCTTCATAGGGAGGGGATTTGAGTACAGGGGCAGGGAGGTGTTACTACAGTTGTACAGGGCCTTGGTGAGGCCACACCTGGAGTATTGTACAGTTTTGGTCTCCTAACTTGAGGAAGGACATTCTTGCTATTGAGGGAGTGCAGCGAAGGTTCACCAGACTGATTCCCGGGATGGCGCGACTGACATATCAAGATAGACTGGATCAACTGGGCTTGTATTCACCGGAGTTCAGAAGAATGAGAGGGGATCTCATAGAAACGTTTAAAATTCTGATGGGTTTAGACAGGTTAGATGCAGGAAAAATGTTCCCAATGATGGGGAAGTCCAGAACCAGGGGTCACAGTCCAAGGATAAGGGGTAAGCCATTTAGGACCGAGATGAGGAGAAACTTCTTCACCCAGAGAGTGGTGAACCTGTGGAATTCTCTACCACAGAAAGTTGTTGAGGCCAATTCACTAAATATATTCAAAAAGGAGTTAGATGTAGTCCTTACTACTAGGGGGATCAAGGGGTATGGCGAGAAAGCAGGAATGGGGTACTGAAGATGCATGTTCAGCCAAGAACTCATTGAATGGTGGTGCAGGCTAGAAGGGCCGAATGACCTACTCCTGCACCTATTTTCTATGTTTCTATGTTTTTATGTGAGACGTCTCGACCGTGCTGATCGCCGGCACATCGTCCATTTTGTTTTTTGCGATTTTTCACTCGGCCTTACTCCGCGATGTCAAATGAGTGATCTGATTTTTCCGTGATCTCATGCTCGCCCAAAGAAAACCGAAGTGAAATGGAAATCATAGAAAAAAAGCTTCCCTAGCAACGTTATTGTGCGCATGTGTGGGATTTTTTTTTTGTTGAATTTTTTTGCCGCGCTTCGAGAGGTCAAGGGTCATTGCACATGCTCAGAAGCACATGGAGGGTCAGAGAGAGTGGGAGAGAGAGAAAGAGAGAGGCTTGTGCATTGTTCTGTGCTTAATAGTTATATTTGAAGGAAAAAACTGAGAAATCTGACAAACCTGATAGATCTTTTCATTTCATTTCTTAAAATAATGGCAAAACAGGGAAAAAGAGAAAGAGAAAGTGAAAGGAGAAGGGCCAAAGCCTTTAGCGAGGAGGCCAATGAGGCCCTTGTAAATGTTGTAAGTACAAGGTGGGAGGACTTGACATGCGGTGGGCATGGGAAACCTCCACCCCGCGCGTATCGCAGAATATGGATCGAGATTGCCGATGTAGTAACATTGGCATTAAATGAAGTGCGGACCCCAGACTAGTGCCGTAAGAGATGGAGCAGCCTGCTGGCAGCAGCCAGAGTAAGTTGCATTTTATATTTTATGTTTAAAATCAGATTTAAAATCATACATATGTATCATTTAAATGATGTTTATAAATTTTAATTAGAATCTTCAATGTAATTTCTTTATAATAAAAAATAATTAAATTAGTAATTAATTTATTCACCCTAACACTAAATTGAATCGTACAGTATGAAAAATGATTCATATGCAATGCAATGTTAATTATTAATTGAACATTTAAATCAGTCTTAAATGTTTATTGTCAAGTCCATTAGCTTATGTCGTGCAATGTTATCTTATTATTTACAGAAGAAGATATCGATCAACCATGCAGAGTAAAGGAGGATGGGCGGCGGCTCCGCTACGCTACATGTGTTGAATCAATACGAGGAGCTTGGGGTGACCTTGGTGGAGCCTGAAAGCCATTCGGTCACCACCCGTGGTGTGGCTGAACCCACCCTTGACTCTCGTCAGTAATGGGAACTGTGCACTATGCGATGTGTCAAACATTACTAAATACATACTAAAAATATCATAGTTACGCATGTAATGTTATGCAATTATAATTCAATAATTTTGATGTACTCTTGCTCTACGAATGAGGCCACGTTAGCTCTGGTGAACCCTTGTGCATATGGGGTTTTGAAAAGTATTGCAATGTGTTGGGTTATTGAAATATTGATATGTATTGATATGTATTGTTATAAGTTGTTTAGAAATGTCATTTGTCTTTCGAAGGTCAAGTGTCTGTTGAGTTAGCGGAGACATCCGCAACTACCAATCCTACAAACAGCTCGCAGGAGGAAGAGACGGAAGAGGAGGAAGTTGATTATTCAAGTTGAGCAGGAGGAGGAGGAAGACGATATCGATGAGATTGTTTTTGTGGGGGAACAACCTGCGGCCATCTCTATTGAAATGGATGATCACCGGGACCAAGCGATGTGCAGGTGGCAATGCCAAGACGCGTAATGTTGAAAACACCAACCCCACGGAGGTCCGGTCAGCGGGATGAGCAATTGCCTACCATGGATGGCCAGACTGAGAGCTTATTATCCCTGTGCAGGGAGACGGTCGCGATTGGTCGCGACCTTATCCAGGGTTTCGCGGGATTCTCTGCAAACTGGAGCCAGTTCTCCGCGAACTGGAGCCAGTTTCCAGCAACCTGGAGCCAGTTCTGCACGAACTTCTTGAACTGATCTTCTGAGCAAGCACAGACTGCAAGGGAGACGTTGGAAGCCATTCGCCAGCAGACAGCCGCAACCAATGCCCTACGGCATGCATTGCTGGCTGGACACGGCGCTGCACCCCAAGGTGTCGTGTCTGCTCGTAGTGAGACCCCCAGCACGCAAGCGAGTATGGAGGATACAGTTCCTCCTGACTCGGAAGTGGAGCTTCAGGCTTCTGCTTCCACTCCGTCACCTCCACCACGGCAGGAAGTTTTGCCGTCCCACACTGCACGACATCTTGGTGTCAGTCTGCGTAGACCAAAACGGGCGGGTGGGGTACGAACACGGGAAGGGACCTGGAGGGAAACGTGGCCGCAGGTAGGGAGGGGGGTGTGTTTCCAAAAGTTTATTCATTCAATGTTCAATGTTAAATGTTCAAAGTTCAATTGTTATTTTGTTAATTGTTAATTGTTAACGTTTTGGGGATTTGAGGGAAGGGTGGGTTGGTGCGGGGGGTAGGAGGTTGGAGGGAGGGTATAGTTAAAAAGTTTATTAAAGTTTATTCAAAATTCATTTTTTTATCTTTGTTAATAAAAAAATGTCTTTAATTCAACAAATTTTCAATGTCTTCTCTCTTCGTTACATTAGTTATCAACTTTACGGTTGTTAATCCATATTTGTTTCTTCCTTTACTGTACCAGTACTTTAAATACAGTTTAAGTTTAAGTAAATTAAGCATGAATTCCAATGATAGGCCAGTGCAGGCAAGATGACAAGGAAACCCCACGCAAATGAAACTTTTGATTAACCCGAACTGAAAATCAACATTTGAGTATCCACATTTAGCGAGTGGAACCCCTTTCCGTTATGAAAGGCCTCTGCATTCTTTAAGGGTGCTTTGAGGGCAATGTGCATACAGTCTATTGCTCCCTGCACCTTGGGGAAGTCTGCTATTCTTGAGAAACCGAAAGTCCTCTCGGTCTGTGCCTCCCTGGTCATTGTGAAGCTTATGAAGTCCCTCCACGAGCGTAAAGAGCTTCAGTCACCTGTCAAATGCAGCAGTGTGTAGCGTGCTGAGAGATATGGCAGATGTCAACAGCTGAAGCCTGAAAAGATCCCAAAGCGTAGAAGGCTAGGGCAGCAGTAACTTTCACCTCAACGGACAGTACGGTTCTGATGGTGCTGGAAGGCTGCAGATCACCCTTGACAAGTTGACATATCTCATCGATGACCTCCTTCCGGAATCACAGCCTCCAAAGACAAGTGTTTTCAGACAAGTTCAGGTAAGATAGCTTTTCCGACTACCTTTGTTGGCTATATGGTCTGCTCTTCTGTCTTCGTCTTAGTCTCCATCTACACATTACTGTGCCACCTCTTCGATTGATCCTTTCAGTAACCAGTGTGTGAACAGTTGCAATTAAAGGCAGGGAAAGCATCAGCCCCATATTCACTATCAATAATTACTTTTACTAATTTTAATAATCTCTCTACTCTATACTCTCATCACTGTACTCTGCATTCTCTGTACTCTCTACGCTGTATACCAGTCAGTTTGATAGGCCCCAACAATATCAGTAAATAACTTCACTAATCAAAAGCTATTGACAAAATAATTTCAATATATAAAAGCTTTTTTCAAAAATTAATTTGATAATACCTATTTATATTCCCTGTCCCAATATTCTGAGTACAATTACCTTTAAATTAACTCTCTAAATAACTCACAACTAATTCTCCACCCATCCTCTGAAGTTCAAAATGGCGTCCGTAGTGACCATTATCCTTATAAGAACATCAGAACATAAGAATTAGGAACAGGAGTAGGCCATCTAGCCCCTCGAGCCTGCTCCGCCATTCAATAAAATCATGACTGATCTGGCCGTGGACTCAGCTCCACTTACCCGCCCTCTCCCCGTAACCCTTAATTCCCTTCTTGATTAAAAATCTAACTATCTGTGACTTGAATACATTCAATGAGCTAGCCTCAACTGCTTCCTTGAGCAGAGATTTCTACAGATTCACAACCCTCTGGGAGAAGAAATTCCTTCTCAACTCGGTTTTAAATTAGCTCCCCGGTATTTTGAGGCTGTGCCCCCTAGTTCTAGTCTCAACGACCAGTGGAAACAACCTCTCTGCCTCTATCTTGTCCATCCCTTTCATGATTTTAAATGTTTCTATAAGATCACCCCTCATCCTTCTGACCTCCAACGAGTAAAGACCCAGTCTACTCAATCTATCATCATAAGGTAACCCCATCATCTCTGGAATCAGTCGAGTAAATCGTATCTGTGCCCACTCCAAAGCGAGTATATCCTTCCTTCAGTAAGGTGAAAAGGGATGAGGTCCTACGAAACGAATTTAAGGAGCTGGAGCTAAATTAAAAAGTAGGACCTCAAAAGTAGTAATCTCGGGATTGCTACCAGTGCTAGTCAGAGTAGGAATCGCAGGATAGCGCAGTTGAATACATGGCTTGAGCAGTGGTGCAGCAGGGGGGAATTCAAATTCCTGGGGCATTGGAACTGGTTCTGGGGGAGGTGGGACCAGTCCAAACCGGATTGTCTGCACCTGAGCAGGACCGGAACCAATGTCCTAGGGGGAGTGTTTGCTCGTGCTGTTGGGGAGGAGTTAAACTAACATGGCAGGGGGATGGGAACCGATGCAGGGAGACAGAGGGAAACAAAAAGGAGACCAAAGGAAAAGACAGAAAGGAGATGAGGAAAAGTGGAGGGCAGAGAAACCCAAGGCAAAGAACAAAAAGGGCCACTGTACAGCAAAATTCTAAAAGGACAAAGGGTGTTAAAAAAACAAGCCTGAAGGCTTGGTGTCTTAATGCAAGGAGTATTCGTAATAAGGTGGATGAATTAACTGTGCAAATAGATGTTAACAAATATGATGTGATTGGGATTACAGAGACGTGGCTCCAGGATGATCAGGGCTGGCGACTCAACATCCAGGGGTATTCAACATTCAGGAAGGATAGAACAAAAGGAAAAGGAGGTGGGGTAGCATTGCTGGTTAACGAGGAGATTAATGCAATAGTTAGGAAGGACATTAGCTTGGATGATGTGGAATCTATATGGGTAGAACTGCAGAACACCAAAGGGCAAAAAACGTTAGTGGGAGTTGTGTACAGACCTCCAAACAGTAGTAGTGATGTTGGGGAGGGCATCAAACAGGAAATTAGGGGTGCATGCAATAAAGGTGCAGCAGTTATAATGGGTGACTTTAATATGCACATAGATTGGGCATACCAAACTGGGAGCAATACGGTGGAGGAGAATTTCCTGAAGTGCATAAGGTATGGTTTTCGAGACCAATATGTCGAGGAACCAACTAGGGGGGAGGCCATCTTATACTGGGTGTTGTGTAATGAGAGAGAATTAATTAGCAATCTCGCTGTGCGAGGCCCCTTGGGGAAGAGTGATCATAATATGGTGGAATTCTGCATTAGGCTGGAGAATGAAACAGTTAATTCAGAGACCATGGTCCAGAACTTAAAGAAGGGTAACTTTGAAGGTATGAGGCGTGAATTGGCTAGGATAGATTGGCGAATGATACTGAAGGGGTTGACTGTGGATGGGCAATGGCAGACATTTAGAGACCGCATGGATGAACTACAACAATTGTACATTCCTGTCTGGCGTAAAAATAAAAAAGGGAAGGTGGCTCAACCGTGGCTATCAAGGGAAATCAGGGATAGTATTAAAGCCAAGGAAGTGGCATACAAATTGGCCAGAAATTGCAGCGAATCCGGGGACTGGGAGAAATTTAGAACTCAGCAGAGGAGGACAAAGGGTTTGATTAGGGCAGGGAAAATGGAGTACGAGAAGAAGCTTGCAGGGAATATTAAGACGGATTGCAAACGTTTCGATAGATATGTAAAGAGAAAAAGGTTAGTAAAGACAAACGTAGGTCCCCTGCAGTCAGAATCAGGGGAAGTCATAACGGGGAACAAAGAAATGGCAGACCAATTGAACAAGTACTTTGGTTCGGTATTCACTAAGGAGGACACAAACAACCTTCCGGATATAAAAGGGGTCAGAGGGTCTAGTAAGGAGGAGGAACTGAGGGAAATCTTTACTCGTCGGGAAATTGTGTTGGGGAAATTGATGGGATTGAAGGCCGATAAATCCCCAGGGCCTGATGGAGGTGGCCTTGGAAATAGCGGATGCATTGACAGTCATTTTCCAACATTCCATAGACTCTGGATCAGTTCCTATCGAGTGCAGAGCCAATGTAACCCCACTTTTTAAAAAAAGAGGGAGAGAGAAAACAGGGCATTATAGATCGGTCAGCCTGACCTCAGTAGTGGGTAAAATGATGGAATCAATCATTAAGGATGTCATAGCAGCGCATTTGGAAAGAGGTGACATGATAGGTCCAAGTCGGCATGGATTTGTGAAAGGGAAATCATGCTTGACAAATCTTCTGGAATTTTTTGAGAATATTTCCAGTTGAGTGGACAAGGGAGAACCAGTTGATGTGGTATATTTGGACTTTCAGAAGGCTTTCGACAAGGTTCCACACAAGAGATAAATGTGCAAAGTTAAAGCACATGGGATTGGGGATAGTGTGCTGACATGGATTGAGAACTGGTTGTCAGACAGGAAGCAAAGAGTAGGAGTAAATGGATACTTTTCAGAATGGCAGGCAGTGACTAATGGGGTACCGCAAGGTTCTGTGCTGGGGCCCCAGCTGTTTACACTGTACATTAATGATTTAGACGAGGGGATTAAATGTAGTATCTCCAAATTTGCGGATGACACTAAGTTGGGTGGCAGTGTGAGCTGCGAGGAGGATGCTATGAGGCTGCAGAGTGACTTGGGTAGGTTAGGTGAGTGGGCAAATGCAAGGCAGATGAAGTATAATGTGGATAAATGTGAGATTATCCACTTTGGTGGTAAAAACAGAGAGACAGACCATTATCTGAATGGTGACAGATTAGGAAAAGGGGAGGTGCAACGAGACCTGGGTGTCATGGTACATCAGTCATTGAAGGTTGGCATGCAGGTACAGCAGGCGATTCAGAAAGCAAATGGCATGTTGGCCTTCATAGCGAGGGGATTTGAGTACAGGAGCAGCGAGGTGTTACTACGGTTGTACAGGGCCTTGGTGAGGCCACACCTGGAGTATGGTGTACAGTTTTTGTCTCCTAACTTGAGGAAGGACATTCTCATTGAGGGAGTGCAGCGAAGGTTCACCGGACTGTTTCCCGGGATGGCGGGACTGACCTATCAAGAAAGACTGGATCAACTGGGCTTGTATTCACTGGAGTTCAGAAGAATGAGAGGGGACCTCATAGAAACGTTTAAAATTCTAATGGGTTCAGACAGATTAGATGCAGGAAGAATGTTCCCAATGTTGGGGAAGTCCAGAACCAGGGGTCACAGTCTAAGGATAAGGGGTAAGCCATTTAGGACCGAGATGAGGAGAAACTTCTTCACCCAGAGAGTGGTGAACCTGTGGAATTCTCTACCACAGAAAGTTGTTGAGGTCAATTCACTAAATATATTCAAAAAGGAGTTTGATGAAATCCTTACTACTAGGGGGATCAAGGGGTATGGCGAGAAAGCAGGAATAGGGTACTGAAGTTTCATGTTCAGCCATGAACTCATTGAATGGCAGTGCAGGCTAGAAGGGCCGAATGGCCTACTCCTGCACCTATTTTCTATGTCTCTGTTTCTATGTGACCAAAACTGCACGCAGTACTCCAGATGCAGCCTTACCAATACCCTATACATTTGCAGCAGGACCTCCTTGCTTTTGTACTCCATCCCTCTCGCAATGAAGGCCAACATTCCATTCGCCTTCCTGATTGCCTGCTGCAACTGCAAACTATCCTTCTGTCATTCATGCGCAAGGACCAATTGTGGAGCTGTGGAGGCGTGTCCTGCTCAGTTGGAGCTGTGAGCAGTGAGTGGAGCAGCTAGCAACTTGAGCTCCTGCTTGGAGAGCCCTGAGACCAGCCCAGGAAGTGAAGGAAGGAAGGGGCTTCAACACCAACTTTATCCAGAGGGAGAGGAGGAGGAAGCAGAAAACTTTATCAACTTTTATCATTTCTGCAAGGAGTTGGAGAGAGGGGGAAAAGACAAACAACATCCAGTGTGGAAGGAGGGAGACTCAACATTTCTACAGGTGGGTGTGGGTGCATTTCCCCAAACAGACTTTGTTGTATCGGTGGGGGGAGGAAAGAAGACCACTGAGGGCCGGAACATCGCGGGGGGTGTGTGTGTGTGTGTGTGGTAGTGTGCGTGGGGGCCGTGCTTACAACTAGGCCCCCCCCACAATTGGAACCCCCCCCACCCCCCACATTTGCCTAGCCTGGGATAGCTGGAGCTACCAGGCTGAAGATTTTCATTAATCACCCAATTAGGGATCGTTGGGAGTGCCTGGTGGCTCCAGCTACCCCAGGTGAAGACATCTTCTCCCCCCACCTGAAGACCACCTCAAAGACTTTTGTGTTTTGCCATCTGGGGAGTGCACCCACCCACAGCTGCGAGGGGAGGCCTGCCCTCGCAGCCCCCCCCCCTTCCCACCCCCCTCTCTCTTTCTCCGTTACCCTCTGTTTCTCCCCTCTCTCTCTGAGAACCCTTTCCTTCCAAATTAATAAAAAAAACCCCAATTAAGACAACTGAGCAGAGGGAGCAAGGCCTCTCCCCAATTGTCAACGAGGGGAGAGGTGCCTCGTTAAGGGCTCCTCTGCTCAGTTAACATAAGAGGCCATTAAAGACCATTGAGGCCTGTGACTTTGGGGTGGGTGTGGCCCTTAAAGGGACCCCGTGATGGCGACCCCATCCACGCCGGTGGCAGGGCCAGCAAGGACGTATGCGCAGGCGGTGTCCACATCCACGGCACCTCCTGCGCCACCCGCTGCCCTGCCACCGTTCAGACTTATAACCAGGAAACACGGGGTCAAGAGCTACACTCACCCCACAATGAGCATTGAGGAGTGCGTGCGGGCGATGGCTGGGGTAGTCGGCCCCTCGGCCATTGTCGCAGCCTCCAAGATGTCTGGGAAGGCCGTGTTCTTCCTGGGGTCGGAGCGGGCGGTGTCCCTGGCCCTTGAAAAGGGGCTCACGGTGGGCGGGACGTTCCTGCCGGTGGACCCTCTCGAGGCCACCGCGCAGAGGGTCATCATTTCAAACGTCCCGCCCTTTGTTTCCGCTGAGCTCCTCCTCCCTCACCTACAACAACTGGGGGAGGTAAGGTCAGGGATCAACCCCATACCGCTCGGCCTCAGGGAGAGCAGCCTGCGCCACGTGTTCTCCTTCCGCCGCCAGCTCTTTGTCCGGCTGGCGCGGGAGGACACGACGGAGGGAGATTTTAATGTGGTGCACGAGGGGACTGCCTACCGCGTCTTCTGGACGTCGGACGGCGTGCGGTGCCATGCCTGCAGGGAGGTGGGGCATGTTCGCAAGAACTGCCCCGCCTCCAAGGCCGCCAAACCACCGAAGGCGGCCAAGGCTGGCGCTGCCGCCACCCCTCCCCCTAGTTGCGTCCGCGTGCCGGGAGCCATGGGTGCGCGGGCATCGTCGGAGGCCTTTGTTTTCAGGGCCTCCGGCGGGGGGGAGGGAGAGCGTCCGAGCGGAAAGAAGGCGCGGAAGAAGGAGAAACATCTAGAGGCGGGTCCCCTCGGTGCGCCGGAAAGTCTGACCACCGCGCTCAGCCCAACCCAGTCACCGGCGAGCGCGGGGTGCCCCGAGCCCGTGCCCGGGCCCTTGAATACCACCACAGAGGGGCCCAGGCGCGGGCAAGAAAAGGAAAAGGGGGGGGCGGAGCGGGAGGCCTCGGCAGACATGGAGGTCTCCCTGACTCCGCGCGCCCCCAGGAACAAAAAGAGGCACCGCCCCAATGAGGCGGAGGGGGAACAACATCCCTCCGCGGAGGAGGCGGTGCCCGCCGCGTGTCCCGCGTCCCCCACCAGCGCCCCCAAATTGCGCTGCAGGCGCGAGGAGTCTTTCCCCGGGGAGGGTGAGACAGTTGAGGCTGCCCAGCCTCTGCCTCCCGGGGATGGAGTGGAAGATCTGCCTGTCGTGGGGGGCGTGGGGACCGCGGAGGAATGCGTAGCCGCCGGGCCGGGCGTCCCGGGGACTGAGGTGGGCGAGGCCGAAAAGGCCGAACCTGAGCCCGCCCAGCTATTACCCAACTTCCCCCGGGATTTGCTCGACCCGGCAGAGAATGAAACAATTGATTTTAATGATACTGTAGATGCTGGGCCGGGGGGTGGCAGCGGGGAGGGGGAGGAACACCCACCCTCGCCCCTTACTTTGGAGCTGGAGCACTTGGAGGGCCTGGGGATTTCCTATGGCCGGGTCTCTCCTTGTTCTCCGGTTCCTGGGGCGGAGGGGGAACCCCTTCCGCTATCATTTCCCGACCCAGCACCATTTTTAAAAGAGCCCAGTGGGGACTCCTCTGCCGACGATCCTGGGGGTGGGATCGGGGCAGTGCCAGGGCCGGTTGGAGCGGCCGGTTCATTTGCCGTACCTTGTGCGGTCGATGGGCCGGCTGCTGGCGGCCACCTCCCGGAGGAGGACGGGGACTCGGTGGGGGACGCGGGTGAAGACCTAGAGACCACCGCCAGGGAGGCGGTGGATCTGCTCGCGGCCGCCGCTGAGGCCCTCCTCGTTCCTGCAAAGGAACTCCGGGACTTTTTGGCCCAGAGCCGGGGTCGCCGCGACCAAGCCCGACTGGCCCTGGAAAAATGGTCCGAGCCGGAGCTGATCAAGGGGTCCGTCCGCGCCGCCGTTAAAACCTTGGCCGCGGGCGGGCCCTTGACAAAGGAGCAGCACCTTGAGCTGCGCGAGCTCGAGGGACTCCTCGCTGGGCTGCGGAGGGAGCGGAGTTCAACAAAAGACTCCGCTCCCTCCCCCACAATAGGTTAAGGTAGAGGTTGCACTATGCTTTTGCCATGAAGATAACCATAGCCAGCCTCAACATCAACGGCGGCAGAGGGGCACGCCGTAGATTTGACAATTTTTCGCTCCTGCGGGAGGGGAAATATGCGGTGTGCTTCCTGCAAGAAACCCACACCGTTCCGGGAGACGAAGCCACGTGGCTCCTGGAATGGCAAGGAGAGGTCCGCATGAGCCACCTCACCGCCATTTCTAGTGGGGTGGCCATCTTGCTGGGCCCGCATTTTCAGCCGGAGATCTTGGGGGTCGAGGAGCCCGTGCCAGGCCGCTTGCTGCACGTAACGGTTCGCCTGGGGGACGTGCCGCTCCATCTCGTGAACGTGTACGCCCCTCATCCCGGCCCGCAGCAAACGCGCTTCTTTGAAGAGGTGTCCGCTCTTCTTGGCTCCGTCGACGTCGGCGACTGCATTGTCCTCGGGGGGGATTTTAACTGCACGGTGGGACGTGGGCTATGGTGGGACGTGGGCAAGGCTCACGTCCGCGTCTTCTGTCATGAGTACGCGAGGGGGTCGACCAAGAGGCGGGCGGCCAGAGTCGGGCGCCTAGAAAAAGAGGTGCTCGACCTGGAAGCCCGTCTCGGTCAAGTCGTCCAGGACCCGGCCCTGCGGACGGTGTACGAAGCGAAGAAGGCCGCGCTGAAGGACCTGCAGCTCGTCGGGTCCCGAGGCGCGTTCGTGAGGTCGCGGATCCGGTTCCTGCGGGATCTGGACCGCGGCTCCCCCTTCTTCTACTCGCTGGAAAAAAGGCAGAGTGTCCGTAAGCAGCTCTTGACGCTGCTGGCCGACGACGGCTCTCTCGTCTCGGATCCGGAGGGCGTCAACAACAGGGTCCGTGAATATTACGGGGCTCTGTTCTCTCCGGATCCGTCCAGCGAGGAAGCGCGTAGAGTTTTGTGGGAGGACCTGCCGAAGGTCGGCCCGGAGGGCGCCGAAAATCTGGAAGCTCCGCTAAGCCTGGCGGAGCTGACCGGTGCCCTCGCCCGGCTCTCGAGGGGAAAATCCCCGGGGCTGGACGGGCTGACCGTGGAGTTCCACAGGGCGTTCTGGGACGTCCTGGGGAGCGACTACGCGCGGGTCCTGGGGGAAAGTCTGGCGACCGGGGAGATGCCCCTCTCTTGGCGCAGGGCAGTCATCGTCCTGCTGCCTAAGAAGGGCGATCTCCGCCTCCTTAAGAACTGGCGCCCGGTCTCCCTCCTCAGCACGGACTACAAAATCTTCGCCAGGGCGATGTCTGCTCGCCTTGGTGCCGTGCTGGACCACATGATCCACCCCGACCAGTCATACACGGTCCCGGGCCGGACAATCCACGACAACATCCATCTGGTCCGGGACCTCATCCATTGCTCCCAGGAGGCTGGTCTGTCGGTCGCCTTCCTATCCCTCGACCAAGAGAAGGCGTTCGACAGGGTGGATCACGACTATCTGCTCGGAACTCTGCGCGCTTTCGGGTTCGGGACGCATTTCGTCGCCCGGATCCGACTTTTGTACGCCGCCGCGGAGTGTCTGATTAAGGTTAACGGGTCCTTGACGGCGCCCCTTCGCTTTAGGAGAGGGGTGCGCCAGGGATGCCCCATGTCCGGCCAGTTATACGCCGTTTGCGTGGAGCCTTTCCTGCGCCTCTTGCGGACGAGGTTGACGGGACTGGCTCTGCAAGGGCCGGGCGTGGAGGTCGTCCTCTCAGCTTACGCCGATGACGTGCTCCTCGCGGTAGAGGATCCCGCTGACCTGCGGAGGATGCGTGAGTGCCAGGAGATTTACTCGGCCGCGTCCTCCGCCAGGATCAACTGGGAGAAATGTTCCGGACTCCTGGTGGGTCAGTGGCGGGTGGACTCCCTGCCGGAGGAGCTCAGGCCTTTTGCCTGGAGCACGACCCATCTCCTCTATCTGGGAGTCTACCTTAGCCCCGACGGGGAAGCCTGGCCGGCGAACTGGCAGGAGCTGGAGGCCAAGGTCGCCGCTCGCCTAGGGCGCTGGATAGGACTGCTCCGAGTGCTGTCCTACAGGGGTCGAGCGCTAGTCATAAACCAGCTGGTGGCCGCAATGCTGTGGTACCGGCTGGTCACTTTGACCCCTCCCCCTGCGTTTGTCGCCAAGATACAGAAGAAGCTGGTGGACTTCTTCTGGAACAACAGGAAGCACTGGGTCTCTGCCGCGGTTTTGAGTCTCCCGCTTGAGGAGGGCGGTCAGTCGTTGGTGTGCGTCAGCGCCCAGCTCGCGACTTTCCGTCTTCAGACCCTGCAGAGATACCTTTACGTCGAGCCCCCTCCTAGGTGGTGCGCTCTGGCGAGGTATTTCTTCCGCCAGCAGCTCGACCTCAATTATGACACGCAGCTCCTGTTTGTGAACTTGGGGGGTGCCAGGACCGCCCTCCGGGAGCTGCCTGTCTTTTACAGGGAACTCATCAGGGTCTGGAACAAAGTCTCCACCAAGCGCAGCTCTCCACCGGCTGGAGTGGCGGCCGTCCTGCAGGAGCCGCTGCTCGGGAATCCGTACCTCCACGGCCGAGGCTTCATGTGGCGGTCGGAAGAGAGGGCCGTGGCTGGTGAGGTGACCAGGGTCAGGGACCTGCTCGATGGCGGAGGAGCGGGCTGGATGGCGCCAGTCACGCTGGCGCGGCGCCTAAATTCTGCCAACGTCCGCCACGCGGCCGATGCCATCGAGTCGCTAAAAACAGCTCTGGGCCCTGACTCGGTTAGGTGTATCGAGGAGGCTCAAGCACGTGGGGAGATCCCGTCCGAACTGACCCCCGTCCGGACGGAATTCCTCATCGGCGCCAAACCCCGGAACCTCCCTCGGGGGCCGGCGCCTCACAACTTGAGCCGCCTCGGGGAAATCCCCTCCGTGCCTTTCAGTTCCGCGCGGAGGGGTTTCCTGTACGGGCTGCTCCTGCACACCCTCAACTTTGCCATCCTCGCCGGCCGTCCGGACACGCCATGGCGTACCATCTTGCCGTCCGGAGGAGGCGGGGGTCCCCGATGGAGGGCACTCTACGCAGGGGTCCTCCCACTATTCATCGGGGACTTGGCCTGGAGGGTGGTGCACGGAGCAGTGCCGTGCAATAAATTTTTAAGCCGGTTCACGGACTCCCAGGCCGCCTGCAATTTCTGCGGTCTGGAGGAGTCCGTGTTCCATGTTTTTATTGAGTGTACGAGGTTGCAGCCCCTGTTCCATTATTTGAAGGGGCTGCTCCTGAAATTCTGGCTGCACTTCAGTCCCACACTCCTGATCTTTGGGCACCCTGAGCGGAGGGGAGCGGGTAGGTCCGAGGGCCTCCTCGTAGGACTGCTCCTGGGCACGGCCAAGGGTGCCATCAGCCGGTCCAGGCAGCGGGCGGTCGAGGGGGTCGTTCAACCTGACTGCCTGCCTCTCTTCCGCTCTTACATCCGGTCCAGGGTGTCCTTGGAGATGGAGCACGCGGTGTCCACCGGTACGCTCGCGGCCTTCCGCGAGAGGTGGGCACCGGAGGGACTGGAGTGCATCATCACGCCCGGCAACCAAATTTTAATTTGATTTTACGTTTTAAAGTTTAATTTGTTTTAATTGCCGGTGCTTTTAGTGTCCCCCTCTCCTTTTATAGGGGGCACTGGAAAAAGGAAAAATTTGATTTTAGTGCCCCAAAAAAAAAAAAAAAACCACAAAAAAAATAAATAAAAAAGGGGCCTTGTAAATGTCTTGTGTGTGTCATCCAGGTCGGGTGGCACGGATACATGTTTTATGTTTTTGCAGTTTAACTCAAAAGAGTTTCATGCACAAGGACCAATTGTGGAGCAGTGGAGGTGTGTCCTGCTCAGTTGGAGCTGTGAGCAGTGAGGAGAGCTGCTATCAACTTTTGCTCCTGCCTGGAGAGCCCTGAGACCAGCCCAGGAAGAGAAGGAAGGAAGGGGCTTCAACACCACTTTAACCAGAGGGAGAGGAGGAGAACAGAAAACATTTAAACAACTTTACCATTCTGCAAGGAGTTGGAGAGAGGGGGAAAAACCAACAACCATCCAGTGTGGAAGGAGGGAGACTCTACAATTCTACAGGTGGGTGTGGGTGCATTTCCCCAAACAGACTTTGTTGTATCGGTGGGGGGAGGAAAGAAGACCACTGAGGGCCGGAACATCGCGGGGGGTGTGTGTGTGTGTGGTAGTGTGCGTGGGGGCCGTGCTTACAACTAGGCCCCCCCCCACAATTGGAACCCCCCCCACCCCCCACATTTGCCTAGCCTGGGATAGCTGGAGCTACCAGGCTGAAGATTGTTATTAATCACCCAATTAAAGATCGTTAGGAGTGCCTGGTGGCTCCAGCTACCCCAGGTGAAGACATCTTCTCCCCCCACCTGAAGACCACCTCAAAGACTTTTGTGTTTTGCCATCTGGGGAGTGCACCCACCCACAGCTGCGAGGAGAGACCTGCCCTCGCAGCCCCCCCCCCTTCCCACCCCCCTCTCTCTTTTCTCTGCTACTCTGTTTCTCCCCTCTCTCTCTGAGAACCCTTTCCTTCCAAATTTAAAAAAAAACAATTAAGACAACTGAGCAGAGGGAGCAAGGCCTCTCCCCAATTGTCAACGAGGGGAGAGGTGCCTCGTTAAGGGCTCCTCTGCTCAGTTAAATACACGAGGCCATTAAAGACCATTAAGGCCTGTGACTTTGGGGTGGGTGTAGCCCTTAAAGGGACCCCGTGATGGCGACCCCATCCACGCCGGTGGCAGGGCCAGCAAGGACGTATGCGCAGGTGGCAACCGCTTCCACAGCACCTCCTGCGCCACCCGCTGCCCTGCCACCATTTACACTTATAACAAAAAAACACGGGGTCAAGAGCTACACTCACCCCACAATGAGCATCGAGGAGTGCGTGCGGGCGATGGCTGGGGTAGTCGGCCCCTCGGCCATTGTCGCAGCCTCCAAGATGTCTGGGAAGGCTGTTTTCTTCCTGGGGTCGGAGCGGGCGGTGTCCCTGGCCCTCGAAAAGGGGCTCACGGTGGGCGGGACGTTCCTGCCGGTGGATCCTCTCGAGGCCACCGCGCAGAGGGTCATCGTGTCGAACGTCCCGCCCTTTGTTCCCGCTGGGCTCCTCCTCCCTCACCTACAACAACTGGGGGAGGTAAGGTCAGGGATCAACCCCATACCGCTCGGCCTCAGGGAGAACAGCCTGCGCCACGTGTTCTCCTTCCGCCGCCAGCTCTTTGTCCGGCTGGCGCGGGAGGACGTGACAGAAGGGCACTTTAATGTGGTGCACGAGGGGACTGCCTACCGCGTCTTCTGGACGTCGGACGGCGTGCGGTGCCATGCCTGCAGGGAGGTGGGGCATGTTCGTAAGAACTGCCCCGCCTCCAAGGCCGCCAAACCACCGAAGGCGGGCAAGGCTGGCGCTGCCGCCACCCCTCCCCCTAGTTGCGTCCGCGTGCCGGGAGCCATGGGTGCGCGGGCATCGTCGGAGGCCTTTGTTTTCAGGGCCTCCGGAGGGGGGGAGGGAGAGCGTCCGAGCGGAAAGAAGGCGCGGAAGAAGGAGAAACATCTAGAGGCGGGTCCCCTCGGTGCGCCGGAAAGTCTGACCACCGCGCTCAGCCCAACCCAGTCACCGGCGAGCGCGGGGTGCCCCGAGCCCGTGCCCGGGCCCTTGAATACCACCACAGAGGGGCCCAGGCGCGGGCAAGAAAAGGAAAAGGGGGGGGCGGAGCGGGAGGCCTCGGCAGACATGGAGGTCTCCCTGACTCCGCGCGCCCCCAGGAACAAAAAGAGGCACCGCCCCAATGAGGCGGAGGGGGAACAACATCCCTCCGCGGAGGAGGCGGTGCCCGCCGCGTGTCCCGCGTCCCCCACCAGCGCCCCCAAATTGCGCTGCAGGCGCGAGGAGTCTTTCCCCGGGGAGGGTGAGACAGTTGAGGCTGCCCAGCCTCTGCCTCCCGGGGATGGAGTGGAAGATCTGCCTGTCGTGGGGGGCGTGGGGACCGCGGAGGAATGCGTAGCCGCCGGGCCGGGCGTCCCGGGGACTGAGGCGGGCGAGGCCGAAAAGGCCGAACCTGAGCCCGCCCAGCTATTACCCAACTTCCCCCGGGAGTTGCTCGACCCGGCAGAAACAAAATATATTGATTTTAATGAAACTGTAGATGCTGGGCCGGGGGGTGGCAGCGGGGAGGGGGAGGAGCACCCACCCTCGCCCCTTACTTTGGAGCTGGAGCACTTGGAGGGCCTGGGGATTTCCTATGGCCGGGTCTCTCCTTGTTCTCCGGTTCCTGGGGCGGAGGGGGAACCCCTTCCGCTGTCATTTCCCGACCCAGCACCATTTTTAAAAGAGCCCAGTGGGGACTCCTCTGCCGACGATCCTGGGGGTGGGATCGGGGCAGTGCCAGGGCCGGTTGGAGCGGCCGGTTCATTTGCCGTACCTTGTGCGGTCGATGGGCCGGCTGCTGGCGGCCACCTCCCGGAGGAGGACGGGGACTCGGTGGGGGACGCGGGTGAAGACCTAGAGACCACCGCCAGTGAGGCGGTGGATCTGCTCGCGGCCGCCGCTGAGGCCCTCCTCGTTCCTGCAAAGGAACTCCGGGACTTTTTGGCCCAGAGCCGGGGTCGCCGCGACCAAGCCCGACTGGCCCTGGAAAAATGGTCCGAGCCGGAGCTGATCAAGGGGTCCGTCCGCGCCGCCGTTAAAACCTTGGCCGCGGGCGGGCCCTTGACAAAGGAGCAGCACCTTGAGCTGCGCGAGCTCGAGGGACTCCTCGCTGGGCTGCGGAGGGAGCGGAGTTCAACAAAAGACTCCGCTCCCTCCCCCACAATAGGTTAAGGTAGAGGTTGCACTATGCTTTTGCCATGAAGATAACCATAGCCAGCCTCAACATCAACGGCGGCAGAGGGGCACGCCGTAGATTTGACAATTTTTCGCTCCTGCGGGAGGGGAAATATGCGGTGTGCTTCCTGCAAGAAACCCACACCGTTCCGGGAGACGAAGCCACGTGGCTCCTGGAATGGCAAGGAGAGGTCCGCATGAGCCACCTCACCGCCATTTCTAGTGGGGTGGCCATCTTGCTGGGCCCGCATTTTCAGCCGGAGATCTTGGGGGTCGAGGAGCCCGTGCCAGGCCGCTTGCTGCACGTAACGGTTCGCCTGGGGGACGTGCCGCTCCATCTCGTGAACGTGTACGCCCCTCATCCCGGCCCGCAGCAAACGCGCTTCTTTGAAGAGGTGTCCGCTCTTCTTGGCTCCGTCGACGTCGGCGACTGCATTGTCCTCGGGGGGGATTTTAACTGCACCCTCGAGGCGAGGGACCGCTCCGGTGCCCCGCAGTGCATGACGGCGATGGAGAAGTTGAGGGACCTGGTCGGGTCCTTCGACTTGGTGGACGTCTGGCGAAATCTCCACCCCGACTCCAGCGCCTTTACTTGGGTGAGGCCTGGAGTTGGATGGTCTAGAGTCGACCGCCTTTACGTGTCTCGGGCGTACGTTTCCTGCGTCCCGGCGGCCTCCATGCGGCCGGTGCCGTGTTCGGACCACCACCTGGTGTGGGCGGAGCTCGCTTCGCTCCGCGCGAGGGCGGGGTCCGCGTACTGGCACTTTAACAACCGGCTGCTGGAGGACGTGCGGTTCCAGGACTCGTTCCGTCGATTCTGGTCCGACTGGAGAAGGAAGCAGGGGGGCTTCCCCTCCTTGAGGCTATGGTGGGACGTGGGCAAGGCTCACGTCCGCGTCTTCTGTCAAGAGTACGCGAGGGGGTCGACCAAGAGGCGGGCGGCCAGAGTCGGGCGCCTAGAAAAAGAGGTGCTCGACCTGGAAGCCCGTCTCGGTCAAGTCGTCCAGGACCCGGCCCTGCGGACGGTGTACGAAGCGAAGAAGGCCGCGCTGAAGGACCTGCAGCTCGTCGGGTCCCGAGGCGCGTTCGTGAGGTCGCGGATCCGGTTCCTGCGGGATCTGGACCGCGGCTCCCCCTTCTTCTACTCGCTGGAAAAAAGGCAGAGTGTCCGTAAGCAGCTCTTGACGCTGCTGGCCGACGACGGCTCTCTCGTCTCGGATCCGGAGGGCGTCAACAACAGGGTCCGTGAATATTACGGGGCTCTGTTCTCTCCGGATCCGTCCAGCGAGGAAGCGCGTAGAGTTTTGTGGGAGGACCTGCCGAAGGTCGGCCCGGAGGGCGCCGAAAATCTGGAAGCTCCGCTAAGCCTGGCGGAGCTGACCGGTGCCCTCGCCCGGCTCTCGAGGGGAAAATCCCCGGGGCTGGACGGGCTGACCGTGGAGTTCCACAGGGCGTTCTGGGACGTCCTGGGGAGCGACTACGCGCGGGTCCTGGGGGAAAGTCTGGCGACCGGGGAGATGCCCCTCTCTTGGCGCAGGGCAGTCATCGTCCTGCTGCCTAAGAAGGGCGATCTCCGCCTCCTTAGGAACTGGCGCCCGGTCTCCCTCCTCAGCACGGACTACAAAATCTTCGCCAGGGCGATGTCTGCTCGCCTTGGTGCCGTGCTGGACCACATGATCCACCCCGACCAGTCATACACGGTCCCGGGCCGGACAATCCACGACAACATCCATCTGGTCCGGGACCTCATCCATTGTTCCCAGGAGGCTGGTCTGTCGGTCGCCTTCCTATCCCTCGACCAAGAGAAGGCGTTCGACAGGGTGGATCACGACTATCTGCTCGGAACTCTGCGCGCTTTCGGGTTCGGGACGCATTTCGTCGCCCGGATCCGACTTTTGTACGCCGCCGCGGAGTGTCTGATTAAGGTTAACGGGTCCTTGACGGCGCCCCTTCGCTTTAGGAGAGGGGTGCGCCAGGGATGCCCCATGTCCGGCCAGTTATACGCCGTTTGCGTGGAGCCTTTCCTGCGCCTCTTGCGGACGAGGTTGACGGGACTGGCTCTGCAAGGGCCGGGCGTGGAGGTCGTCCTCTCGGCTTACGCCGATGACGTGCTCCTCGCGGTAGAGGATCCCGCTGACCTGCGGAGGATGCGTGAGTGCCAGGAGATTTACTCGGCCGCGTCCTCCGCCAGGATCAACTGGGAGAAATGTTCCGGACTCCTGGTGGGTCAGTGGCGGGTGGACTCCCTGCCGGAGGAGCTCAGGCCTTTTGCCTGGAGCACGACCCATCTCCTCTATCTGGGAGTCTACCTTAGCCCCGACGAGGAAGCCTGGCCGGCGAACTGGCAGGAGCTGGAGGCCAAGGTCGCCGCTCGCCTAGGGCGCTGGACAGGACTGCTCCGAGTGCTGTCCTACAGGGGTCGAGCGCTAGTCATAAACCAGCTGGTGGCCGCAATGCTGTGGTACCGGCTGGTCACTTTGACCCCTCCCCCTGCGTTTGTCGCCAAGATACAGAAGAAGCTGGTGGACTTCTTCTGGAACAACAGGAAGCACTGGGTCTCTGTCGCGGTCTTGAGTCTCCCGCTTGAGGAGGGCGGTCAGTCGTTGGTGTGCGTCAGCGCCCAGCTCGCGACTTTCCGTCTTCAGACCCTGCAGAGATACCTTTACGTCGAGCCCCCTCCTAGGTGGTGTGCTCTGGCGAGGTATTTCTTCCGCCAGCAGCTCGACCTCAATTATGACACGCAGCTCCTGTTTGTGAACTTGGGGGGTGCCAGGACCGCCCTCCGGGAGCTGCCTGTCTTTTACAGGGAACTCATCAGGGTCTGGAACAAAGTCTCCACCAAGCGCAGCTCTCCGCCGGCTGGAGTGGCGGCCGTCCTGCAGGAGCCGCTGCTCGGGAATCCGTACCTCCACGGCCGAGGCTTCATGTGGCGGTCGGAAGAGAGGGCTGTGGCTGGTGAGGTGACCAGGGTCAGGGACCTGCTCGATGGCGGAGGAGCGGGCTGGATGGCGCCAGTCACGCTGGCGCGGCGCCTAAATTCTGCCAACGTCCGCCGCGCGGCCGATGCCATCGAGTCGCTAAAAACAGCTCTGGGCCCTGACTCCGTTAGGTGTATCGAGGAGGCTCAAGCACGTGGGGAGATCCCGTCCGAACTGACCCCCGTCCGGACGGAATTCCTCATCGGCGCCAAACCCCGGAACCTCCCTCGGGGGCCGGCGCCTCACAACTTGAGCCGCCTCGGGGAAATCCCCTCCGTGCCTTTCAGTTCCGCGCGGAGGGGTTTCCTGTACGGGCTGCTCCTGCACACCCTCAACTTTGCCATCCTCGCCGGCCGTCCGGACACGCCATGGCGCACCATCTTGCCGTCCGGAGGAGGCGGGGGTCCCCGATGGAGGGCACTCTACGCAGGGGTCCTCCCACTATTCATCGGGGACTTGGCCTGGAGGGTGGTGCACGGAGCAGTGCCGTGCAACAAATTTTTAAGCCGGTTCACGGACTCCCAGGCCGCCTGCAATTTCTGCGGTCTGGAGGAGTCCGTGTTCCATGTTTTTATTGAGTGCACAAGGTTGCAGCCCCTGTTCCATTATTTGAAGGGGCTGCTCCTGAAATTCTGGCTGCACTTCAGTCCCACTCTCCTGATCTTTGGGCACCCTGTGCGGAGGGGAGCGGGTAGGTCCGAAGGCCTCCTCGTAGGACTGCTCCTGGGCACGGCCAAGGGTGCCATCAGCCGGTCCAGGCAGCGGGCGGTCGAGGGGGTCGTTCAACCTGACTGCCTGCCTCTCTTCCGCTCTTACATCCGGTCCAGGGTGTCCTTGGAGATGGAGCACGCGGTGTCCACCGGTACGCTCGCGGCCTTCCGCGAGAGGTGGGCACCGGAGGGACTGGAGTGCATCATCACGCCCGGCAACCAAATTTTAATTTGATTTTACGTTTTAAAGTTAATTTGTTTTAATTGCCGGTGCTTTTAGTGTCCCCTTCCCTTTTATAGGGGGCACTGGGGAAAAATTGTGATTTTAGTGCCCAAAAAAAAAAAAAACAAAAAAAAAATGAAAAAACAAAAAAAAAAAAACACAAAAAAGGGGGAAAAAAAAAAATGGGCCTTGTAAATGTCTGGAGTGTCACCCAGGTCGGGTGGCACCGTTTAATGTTTTATGTTTTCACAGATAAACTCAAAAGAGTTTCATGCACAAGGACCAATTGTGGAGCAGTGGAGGTGTGTCCTGCTCAGTTGGAGCTGTGAGCAGTGAGGAGAGCTGCTATCAACTTTTGCTCCTGCCTGGAGAGCCCTGAGACCAGCCCAGGAAGAGAAGGAAGGAAGGGGCTTCAACACCACTTTAACCAGAGGGAGAGGAGGAGAACAGAAAACATTTAAACAACTTTACCATTCTGCAAGGAGTTGGAGAGAGGGGGAAAAACCAACAACCATCCAGTGTGGAAGGAGGGAGACTCTACAATTCTACAGGTGGGTGTGGGTGCATTTCCCCAAACAGACTTTGTTGTTTCGGTGGGGGGAGGAAAGAAGACCACTGAGGGCCGGAACATCGCGGGGGGTGTGTGTGTGTGTGGTAGTGTGCGTGGGGGCCGTGCTTACAACTAGGCCCCCCCCCACAATTGGAACCCCCCCCACCCCCCCCACATTTGCCTAGCCTGGGATAGCTGGAGCTACCAGGCTGAAGATTGTTATTAATCACCCAATTAAAGATCGTTAGGAGTGCCTGGTGGCTCCAGCTACCCCAGGTGAAGACATCTTCTCCCCCCACCTGAAGACCACCCCAAGGACTTCTGTGTTTTTGCCATCTGGGGAGTGCACCCACCCACAGCTGCGAGGGGAGACCTGCCCTCGCAGTCCCCCCGCCCCCCTTCCCACCCCCCTCTCTCTTTCTCTGCTACTCTGTTTCTCCCCTCTCTCTCTGAGGCCTCTTCCTTCCAAATTTGCAAAAAAAAAACCAATTAAGACAACTGAGCAGAGGGAGCAAGGCCTCTCCCCAATTGTCAACGAGGGGAGAGGTGCCTCATTAAGGGCTCCTCTGCTCAGTTAACATACGAGGCCATTAAAGACCATTAAGGCCTGTGACTCTGGGGTGGGTGTAGCCCTTAAAGGGACCCCGTGATGGCGACCCCATCCACGCCGGTGGCAGGGCCAGCAAGGACATATGCGCAGGTGGCAACCGCTTCCACAGCACCTCCTGCGCCACCCGCTGCCCTGCCACCATTTACACTTATAACAAAAAAACACGGGGTCAAGAGCTACACTCACCCCACAATGAGCATCGAGGAGTGCGTGCGGGCGATGGCTGGGGTAGTCGGCCCCTCGGCCATTGTCGCAGCCTCCAAGATGTCTGGGAAGGCCGTGTTCTTCCTGGGGTCGGAGCGGGCGGTGTCCCTGGCCCTTGAAAAGGGGCTCACGGTGGGCGGGACGTTCCTGCCGGTGGACCCTCTCGAGGCCACCGCGCAGAGGGTCATCGTGTCAAACGTCCCGCCCTTTGTTTCCGCTGAGCTCCTCCTCCCTCACCTACACCAACTGGGGGAGGTAAGGTCGGGGATCAACCCCATACCGCTCGGCCTCAGGGAGAACAGCCTGCGCCACGTGTTCTCCTTCCGCCGCCAGCTCTTTGTCCGCCTGGCGCGGGAGGACATGACAGAAGGGCACTTTAATGTGGTGCACGAGGGGACTGCCTACCGCGTCTTCTGGACGTCGGACGGCGTGCGGTGCCATGCCTGCAGGGAGGTGGGGCACGTTCGTAAGAACTGCCCCGCCTCCAAGGCCGCCAAACCACCGAAGGCGGCCATAGCTGGCGCCGCCGCCACCCCTCCCCCTAGTTGCGTCCGCGTGCCGGGAGCCATGGGTGCGCGGGCATCGTCGGAGGCCTTTGTTTTCAGGGCCTCCGGCGGGGGGGAGGGAGAGCGTCCGAGCGGAAAGAAGGCGCGGAAGAAGGAGAAACATCTAGAGGCGGGTCCCCTCGGTGCGCCGGAAAGTTTGACCACCGCGCTCAGCCCAACCCAGTCACCGGCGAGCGCGGGGTGCCCCGAGCCCGTGCCCGGGCCCTTGAATAACACCACAGAGGGGCCCAGGCGCGGGCAAGAAAAGGAAAAGGGGGGGGCGGAGCGGGAGGCCTCGGCAGACATGGAGGTCTCCCTGACTCCGCGCGCCCCCAGGAACAAAAAGAGGCACCGCCCCAATGACGCGGAGGGGGAACAATATCCCTCCGCGGAGGAGGCGGTGCCCGCCGCGTGTCCCGCGTCCCCCACCAGCGCCCCCAAATTGCGCTGCAGGCGCGAGGAGTCTTTCCCCGGGGAGGGTGAGGCAGTCGAGGCTGCCCAGCCGCTGCCTCCTGGGGAGGGCGTGGAAGATCTGCCTGTCGTGGGGGGCGTGGGGCCAGTGGAAGAATGCGTAGCCGCCGGGTCGAGCGTCCCGGGGACCGAGGCGGGCGGGGCCGAAAAGGCCGAACCTGAGCCCGCCCGGCTATTATCCAACTTCCCCCGGGAGTCGCTCGACCCGGCAGAAATACAAACAAATAATTATGACACTGTAGATGCTGGGCCGGGGGGTGGCAGCGGGGAGGGGGAGGAACACCCACCCTCGCCCCTTACTTTGGAGCTGGAGCACTTGGAGGGCCTGGGGATTTCCTATGGCCGGGTCTCTCCTTGTTCTCCGGTTCCTGGGGCGGAGGGGGAACCCCTTCCGCTGTCATTTCCCGACCCAGCACCATTTTTAAAAGAGCCCAGTGGGGACTCCTCTGCCGACGATCCTGGGGGTGGGATCGGGGCAGTGCCAGGGCCGGTTGGAGCGGCCGGTTCATTTGCCGTACCTTGTGCGGTCGATGGGCTGGCTGCTGGCGGCCACCTCCCGGAGGAGGACGGGGACTCGGTGGGGGACGCGGGTGAAGACCTAGAGACCACCGCCAGTGAGGCGGTGGATCTGCTCGCGGCCGCCGCTGAGGCCCTCCTCATTCCTGCAAAGGAACTCCGGGACTTTTTGGCCCAGAGCCGGGGTCGCCGCGACCAAGCCCGACTGGCCCTGGAAAAATGGTCCGAGCCAGAGCTGATCAAGGGGTCTGTCCGCGCCGCCGTTAAAACCTTGGCCGCGGGCGGGCCCTTGACAAAGGAGCAGCACCTTGAGCTGCGCGAGCTCGAGGGACTCCTCGCTGGGCTGCGGAGGGAGCGGAGTTCAACAAAAGACTCCGCTCCCTCCCCCACAATAGGTTAAGGTAGAGGTTGCACTATGCTTTTGCCATGAAGATAACCATAGCCAGCCTCAACATCAACGGCGGCAGAGGGGCACGCCGTAGATTTGACAATTTTTCGCTCCTGCGGGAGGGGAAATATGCGGTGTGCTTCCTGCAAGAAACCCACACCGTTCCGGGAGACGAAGCCACGTGGCTCCTGGAATGGCAAGGAGAGGTCCGCATGAGCCACCTCACCGCCATTTCTAGTGGGGTGGCCATCTTGCTGGGCCCGCATTTTCAGCCGGAGATCTTGGGGGTCGAGGAGCCCGTGCCAGGCCGCTTGCTGCACGTAACGGTTCGCCTGGGGAACGTGCCGCTCCATCTCGTGAACGTGTACGCCCCTCATCCCGGCCCGCAGCAAACGCGCTTCTTTGAAGAGGTGTCCGCTCTTCTTGGCTCCGTCGACGTCGGCGACTGCATTGTCCTCGGGGGGGATTTTAACTGCACCCTCGAGGCGAGGGACCGCTCCGGTGCCCCGCAGTGCATGACGGCGACGGAGAAGTTGAGGGACCTGGTCGGGTCCTTCGACTTGGTGGACGTCTGGCGAAATCTCCACCCCGACTCCAGCGCCTTTACTTGGGTGAGGCCTGGAGTTGGATGGTCTAGAGTCGACCGCCTTTACGTGTCTCGGGCGTACGTTTCCTGCGTCCCGGCGGCCTCCATGCGGCCGGTGCCGTGTTCGGACCACCACCTGGTGTGGGCGGAGCTCGCTTCGCTCCGCGCGAGGACGGGGTCCGCGTACTGGCACTTTAACAACCGGCTGCTGGAGGACGTGCGGTTCCAGGACTCGTTCCGTCGATTCTGGTCCGACTGGAGAAGGAAGCAGGGGGGCTTCCCCTCCTTGAGGCTATGGTGGGACGTGGGCAAGGCTCACGTCCGCGTCTTCTGTCAAGAGTACGCGAGGGGGTCGACCAAGAGGCGGGCGGCCAGAGTCGGGCGCCTAGAAAAAGAGGTGCTCGACCTGGAAGCCCGTCTCGGTCAAGTCGTCCAGGACCCGGCCCTGCGGACGGTGTACGAAGCGAAGAAGGCCGCGCTGAAGGACCTGCAGCTCGTCGGGTCCCGAGGCGCGTTCGTGAGGTCGCGGATCCGGTTCCTGCGGGATCTGGACCGCGGCTCCCCCTTCTTCTACTCGCTGGAAAAAAGGCAGAGTGTCCGTAAGCAGCTCTTGACGCTGCTGGCCGACGACGGCTCTCTCGTCTCGGATCCGGAGGGCGTCAACAACAGGGTCCGTGAATATTATGGGGCTCTGTTCTCTCCGGATCCGTCCAGCGAGGAAGCGCGTAGAGTTTTGTGGGAGGACCTGCCGAAGGTCGGCCCGGAGGGCGCCGAAAATCTGGAAGCTCCGCTAAGCCTGGCGGAGCTGACCGGTGCCCTCGCCCGGCTCTCGAGGGGAAAATCCCCGGGGCTGGACGGGCTGACCGTGGAGTTCCACAGGGCGTTCTGGGACGTCCTGGGGAGCGACTACGCGCGGGTCCTGGGGGAAAGTCTGGCGACCGGGGAGATGCCCCTCTCTTGGCGCAGGGCAGTCATCGTCCTGCTGCCTAAGAAGGGCGATCTCCGCCTCCTTAAGAACTGGCGCCCGGTCTCCCTCCTCAGCACGGACTACAAAATCTTCGCCAGGGCGATGTCTGCTCGCCTTGGTGCCGTGCTGGACCACATGATCCACCCCGACCAGTCATACACGGTCCCGGGCCGGACAATCCACGACAACATCCATCTGGTCCGGGACCTCATCCATTGTTCCCAGGAGGCTGGTCTGTCGGTCGCCTTCCTATCCCTCGACCAAGAGAAGGCGTTCGACAGGGTGGATCACGACTATCTGCTCGGAACTCTGCGCGCTTTCGGGTTCGGGACGCATTTCGTCGCCCGGATCCGACTTTTGTACGCCGCCGCGGAGTGTCTGATTAAGGTTAACGGGTCCTTGACGGCGCCCCTTCGCTTTAGGAGAGGGGTGCGCCAGGGATGCCCCATGTCCGGCCAGTTATACGCCGTTTGCGTGGAGCCTTTCCTGCGCCTCTTGCGGACGAGGTTGACAGGACTGGCTCTGCAAGGGCCGGGCGTGGAGGTCGTCCTCTCGGCTTACGCCGATGACGTGCTCCTCGCGATAGAGGATCCCGCTGACCTGCGGAGGATGCGTGAGTGCCAGGAGATTTACTCGGCCGCGTCCTCCGCCAGGATCAACTGGGAGAAATGTTCCGGACTCCTGGTGGGTCAGTGGCGGGTGGACTCCCTGCCGGAGGAGCTCAGGCCTTTTGCCTGGAGCACGACCCATCTCCTCTATCTGGGAGTCTACCTTAGCCCCGACGAGGGAGCCTGGCCGGCGAACTGGCAGGAGCTGGAGGCCAAGGTCGCCGCTCGCCTAGGGCGCTGGACAGGACTGCTCCGAGTGCTGTCCTACAGGGGTCGAGCGCTAGTCATAAACCAGCTGGTGGCCGCAATGCTGTGGTACCGGCTGGTCACTTTGACCCCTCCCCCTGCGTTTGTCGCCAAGATACAGAAGAAGCTGGTGGACTTCTTCTGGAACAACAGGAAGCACTGGGTCTCTGCCGCGGTCTTGAGTCTCCCGCTTGAGGAGGGCGGTCAGTCGTTGGTGTGCGTCAGCGCCCAGCTCGCGACTTTCCGTCTTCAGACCCTGCAGAGATACCTTTACGTCGAGCCCCCTCCTAGGTGGTGCGCTCTGGCGAGGTATTTCTTCCGCCAGCAGCTCGACCTCAATTATGACACGCAGCTCCTGTTTGTGAACTTGGGGGGTGCCAGGACCGCCCTCCGGGAGCTGCCTGTCTTTTACAGGGAACTCATCAGGGTCTGGAACAAAGTCTCCACCAAGCGCAGCTCTCCGCCGGCTGGAGTGGCGGCCGTCCTGCAGGAGCCGCTGCTCGGGAATCCGTACCTCCACGGCCGAGGCTTCATGTGGCGGTCGGAAGAGAGGGCTGTGGCTGGTGAGGTGACCAGGGTCAGGGACCTGCTCGATGGCGGAGGAGCGGGCTGGATGGCGCCAGACACGCTGGCGCGGCGCTTAAACTCTGCCAACGTCCGCCGCGCGGCCGATGCCATCGAGTCGCTAAAAACAGCTCTGGGCCCTGACTCCGTTAGGTGCATCGAGGAGGCTCAAGCACGTGGGGAGATCCCGTCCGAACTGACCCCCGTCCGGACGGAATTCCTCATCGGCGCCAAACCCCGGAACCTCCCTCGGGGGCCGGCGCCTCACAACTTGAGCCGCCTCCGGGAAATCCCCTCCGTGCCTTTCAGTTCCGCGCGGAGGGGTTTCCTGTACGGGCTGCTCCTGCACACCCTCAACTTTGCCATCCTCGCCGGCCGTCCGGACACGCCATGGCGTACCATCTTGCCGTCCGGAGGAGGCGGGGGTCCCCGATGGAGGGCACTCTACGCAGGGGTCCTCCCACTGTTCATCGGGGACTTGGCCTGGAGGGTGGTGCACGGAGCAGTGCCGTGCAACAAATTTTTAAGCCGGTTCACGGACTCCCGGGCCGCCTGCAATTTCTGCGGTCTGGAGGAGTCCGTGTTCCATGTTTTTATTGAATGCACGAGGTTGCAGCCCCTGTTCCATTATTTGAAGGGGCTGCTCCTGAAATTCTGGCTGCACTTCAGTCCCACTCTCCTGATCTTTGGGCACCCTGTGCGGAGGGGAGCGGGTAGGTCCGAAGGCCTCCTCGTAGGACTGCTCCTGGGCACGGCCAAGGGTGCCATCAGCCGGTCCAGGCAGCGGGCGGTCGAGGGGGTCGTTCAACCTGACTGCCTGCCTCTCTTCCGCTCTTACATCCGGTCCAGGGTGTCCTTGGAGATGGAGCACGCGGTGTCCACCGGTACGCTCGCGGCCTTCCGCGAGAGGTGGGCACCGGAGGGACTGGAGTGCATCATCACGCCCGGCAACCAAATTTTAATTTGATTTTACGTTTTAAAGTTAATTTGTTTTAATTGCCGGTGCTTTTAGTGTCCCCTTCCCTTTTATAGGGGGCACTGGGGAAAAATTGTGATTTTAGTGCCCAAAAAAAAAAAACCAAAAAAAAGAAAAACACAAAAAAAAAACAAAAAAAAGGGGGGAAAAAAAGGGCCTTGGAAATGTCTGGAGTGTCACCCAGGTCGGGTGGCACTCTTTAATGTTTTATGTTTTCGCAGGTAGACTCTAAAAGAGTTTCATGCACAAGGACCAATTGTGGAGCAGTGGAGGTGTGTCCTGCTCAGTTGGAGCTGTGAGCAGTGAGGAGAGCAGCTCGCAACTTGAGCTCCTGCCTGGAGAGCCCTGAGACCAGCCCAGGAGGAGAAGGAAGGAAGGGGCTTCAACACCAACTTTACCCAGAGGGAGAGGAGGAAAAAGCAGAAAACTTTTCAACAACTTTACCATTCTGCAAGGAGTTGGAGAGAGGGGGAAAAGACCAACAACATCCAGTGTGGAAGGAGGGAGACTCTACAATTCTACAGGTGGGTGTTGGTGCATTTCCCAAAAAGACTTTGTTATATCGGTGGGGGGAGGAAAGAAGACCACTGAGGGCCGGAACATCGCGGGGGGTGTGTGTGTGTGTGGTAGTGTGCGTGGGGGCCGTGCTTACAACTAGGCCCCCCCCCACAATTGGAACCCCCCCCACCCCCCACATTTGCCTAGCCTGGGATAGCTGGAGCTACCAGGCTGAAGATTGTTGTTTTTCTCAATCACCCAATTAAAGATCGTTAGGAGTGCCTGGTGGCTCCAGCTACCCCAGGTGAAGACATCTTCTCCCCCCACCTGAAGACCACCCCAAAGACTTTTGTGTTTTGCCATCTGGGGAGTGCACCCACCCACAGCTGCGAGGGGAGACCTGCCCTCGCAGTCCCCCCCCCCCTTCCCACCCCCCTCTCTCTTTTTCTGCTACTCTGTTTCTCCCCTCTCTCTCTGAGGCCTCTTCCTTCCAAATTTACAAAAAAAAAACCAATTAAGACAACTGAGCAGAGGGAGCAAGGCCTCTCCCCAATTGCCAACTAGGGGAGAGGTACCTCGTTAAGAGCTCCTCTGCTTCAGTCTTTTAGATAAGAGGCCTAATTAAGACCATTAAGGCCTGTGACTTTGGGGTGGGTGTAGCCCTTAAAGGGACCCCGTGATGGCGACCCCATCCACGCCGGTGGCAGGGCCAGCAAGGACGTATGCGCAGGCGGTGTCTACATCCACGGCACCTCCTGCGCCACCTGCTGCCCTGCCACCATTCAAACTAATAACCAAAAAACACGGGGTCAAGAGCTACACTCACCCCACAATGAGCATCGAGGAGTGCGTGCGGGCGATGGCTGGGGTAGTCGGCCCCTCGGCCATTGTCGCAGCCTCCAAGATGTCTGGGAAGGCCGTGTTCTTCCTGGGTCGGAGCGGGCGGTGTCCCTGGCCCTTGAAAAGGGGCTCACGGTGGGCGGGACATTCCTGCCGGTGGACCCTCTCGAGGCCACCGCGCAGAGGGTCATCGTGTCAAACGTCCCGCCCTTTGTTTCCGCTGAGCTCCTCCTCCCTCACCTACACCAACTGGGGGAGGTAAGGTCGGGGATCAACCCCATACCGCTCGGCCTCAGGGAGAACAGCCTGCGCCACGTGTTCTCCTTCCGCCGCCAGCTCTTTGTCCGGCTGGCGCGGGAGGACGTGACAGAAGGGCACTTTAATGTGGTGCACGAGGGGACTGCCTACCGCGTCTTCTGGACGTCGGACGGCGTGCGGTGCCATGCCTGCAGGGAGGTGGGGCATGTTCGTAAGAACTGCCCCGCCTCCAAGGCCGCCAAACCACCGAAGGCGGCCATAGCTGGCGCCGCCGCCACCCCTCCCCCTAGTTGCGTCCGCGTGCCGGGAGCCATGGGTGCGCGGGCATCGTCGGAGGCCTTTGTTTTCAGGGCCTCCGGCGGGGGGGAGGGAGAGCGTCCGAGCGGAAAGAAGGCGCGGAAGAAGGAGAAACATCTAGAGGCGGGTCCCCTCGGTGCGCCAGAAAGTCTGACCACCGCGCTCAGCCCAACCCAGTCACCGGCGAGCGCGGGGTGCCCCGAGCCCGTGCCCGGGCCCTTGAATAACACCACAGAGGGGCCCAGGCGCGGGCAAGAAAAGGAAAAGGGGGGGGCGGAGCGGGAGGCCTCGGCAGACATGGAGGTCTCCCTGACTCCGCGCGCCCCCAGGAACAAAAAGAGGCACTGCCCCAATGAGGCGGAGGGGGAACAACATCCCTCCGCGGAGGAGGCGGTGCCCGCCGCGTGTCCCGCGTCCCCCACCAGCGCCCCCAAATTGCGCTGCAGGCGCGAGGAGTCTTTCCCCGGGGAGGGTGAGGCAGTCGAGGCTGCCCAGCCGCTGCCTCCTGGGGAGGGCGTGGAAGATCTGCCTGTCGTGGGGGGCGTGGGGCCAGTGGAAGAATGTGTAGCCGCCGGGCCGGGCGTCCCGGGGACTGAGGCGGGCGGGGTCGAAAAGGCCGAACCTGAGCCCGCCCAGCTATTATCCAACTTCCCCCGGGAGTCGCTCGACCCGGCAGAAATACAAACAAATAATTATGACACTGTAGATGCTGGGCCGGGGGGTGGCAGCGGGGAGGGGGAGGAACACCCACCCTCGCCCCTTACTTTGGAGCTGGAGCACTTGGAGGGCCTGGGGGTTTCCTATGGCCGGGTCTCTCCTTGTTCTCCGGTTCCTGGGGCGGAGGGGGAACCCCTTCCGCTGTCATTTCCCGACCCAGCACCATTTTTAAAAGAGCCCAGTGGGGACTCCTCTGCCGACGATCCTGGGGGTGGGATCGGGGCAGTGCCAGGGCCGGTTGGAGCGGCCGGTTCATTTGCCGTACCTTGTGCGGTCGATGGGCTGGCTGCTGGCGGCCACCTCCCGGAGGAGGACGGGGACTCGGTGGGGGACGCGGGTGAAGACCTAGAGACCACCGCCAGTGAGGCGGTGGATCTGCTCGCGGCCGCCGCTGAGGCCCTCCTCATTCCTGCAAAGGAACTCCGGGACTTTTTGGCCCAGAGCCGGGGTCGCCGCGACCAAGCCCGACTGGCCCTGGAAAAATGGTCCGAGCCAGAGCTGATCAAGGGGTCTGTCCGCGCCGCCGTTAAAACCTTGGCCGCGGGCGGGCCCTTGACAAAGGAGCAGCACCTTGAGCTGCGCGAGCTCGAGGGACTCTTCGCTGGGCTGCGGAGGGAGCGGAGTTCAACAAAAGACTCCGCTCCCTCCCCCACAATAGGTTAAGGTAGAGGTTGCACTATGCTTTTGCCATGAAGATAACCATAGCCAGCCTTAACATCAACGGCGGCAGAGGGGCACGCCGTAGATTTGACAATTTTTCGCTCCTGCGGGAGGGGAAATATGCGGTGTGCTTCCTGCAAGAAACCCACACCGTTCCGGGAGACGAAGCCACGTGGCTCCTGGAATGGCAAGGAGAGGTCCGCATGAGCCACCTCACCGCCATTTCTAGTGGGGTGGCCATCTTGCTGGGCCCGCATTTTCAGCCGGAGATCTTGGGGGTCGAGGAGCCCGTGCCAGGCCGCTTGCTGCACGTAACGGTTCGCCTGGGGGACGTGCCGCTCCATCTCGTGAACGTGTACGCCCCTCATCCCGGCCCGCAGCAGACGCGCTTCTTTGAAGAGGTGTCCGCTCTTCTTGGCTCCGTCGACGTCGGCGACTGCATTGTCCTCGGGGGGGATTTTAACTGCACCCTCGAGGCGAGGGAACGCTCCGGTGCCCCGCAGTGCATGACGGCGATGGAGAAGTTGAGGGACCTGGTCGGGTCCTTCGACTTGGTGGACGTCTGGCGAAATCTCCACCCCGACTCCAGCGCCTTTACTTGGGTGAGGCCTGGAGTTGGATGGTCTAGAGTCGACCGCCTTTACGTGTCTCGGGCGTACGTTTCCTGCGTCCCAGCGGCCTCCATGCGGCCGGTGCCGTGTTCGGACCACCACCTGGTGTGGGCGGAGCTCGCTTCGCTCCGCGCGAGGACGGGGTCCGCGTACTGGCACTTTAACAACCGGCTGCTGGAGGACGTGCGGTTCCAGGACTCGTTCCGTCGATTCTGGTCCGACTGGAGAAGGAAGCAGGGGGGCTTCCCCTCCTTGAGGCTATGGTGGGACGTGGGCAAGGCTCACGTCCGCGTCTTCTGTCATGAGTACGCGAGGGGGTCGACCAAGAGGCGGGCGGCCAGAGTCGGGCGCCTAGAAAAAGAGGTGCTCGACCTGGAAGCCCGTCTCGGTCAAGTCGTCCAGGACCCGGCCCTGCGGACGGTGTACGAAGCGAAGAAGGCCGCGCTGAAGGACCTGCAGCTCGTCGGGTCCCGAGGCGCGTTCGTGAGGTCGCGGATCCGGTTCCTGCGGGATCTGGACCGCGGCTCCCCCTTCTTCTACTCGCTGGAAAAAAGGCAGAGTGTCCGTAAGCAGCTCTTGACGCTGCTGGCCGACGACGGCTCTCTCGTCTCGGATCCGGAGGGCGTCAACAACAGGGTCCGTGAATATTACGGGGCTCTGTTCTCTCCGGATCCGTCCAGCGAGGAAGCGCGTAGAGTTTTGTGGGAGGACCTGCCGAAGGTCGGCCCGGAGGGCGCCGAAAATCTGGAAGCTCCGCTAAGCCTGGCGGAGCTGACCGGTGCCCTCGCCCGGCTCTCGAGGGGAAAATCCCCGGGGCTGGACGGGCTGACCGTGGAGTTCCACAGGGCGTTCTGGGACGTCCTGGGGAGCGACTACGCGCGGGTCCTGGGGGAAAGTCTGGCGACCGGGGAGATGCCCCTCTCTTGGCGCAGGGCAGTCATCGTCCTGCTGCCTAAGAAGGGCGATCTCCGCCTCCTTAAGAACTGGCGCCCGGTCTCCCTCCTCAGCACGGACTACAAAATCTTCGCCAGGGCGATGTCTGCTCGCCTTGGTGCCGTGCTGGACCACATGATCCACCCCGACCAGTCATACACGGTCCCGGGCCGGACGATCCACGACAACATCCATCTGGTCCGGGACCTCATCCATTGCTCCCAGGAGGCTGGTCTGTCGGTCGCCTTCCTATCCCTCGACCAAGAGAAGGCGTTCGACAGGGTGGATCACGACTATCTGCTCGGAACTCTGCGCGCTTTCGGGTTCGGGACGCATTTCGTCGCCCGGATCCGACTTTTGTACGCCGCCGCGGAGTGTCTGATTAAGGTTAACGGGTCCTTGACGGCGCCCCTTCGCTTTAGGAGAGGGGTGCGCCAGGGATGCCCCATGTCCGGCCAGTTATACGCCGTTTGCGTGGAGCCTTTCCTGCGCCTCTTGCGGACGAGGTTGACGGGACTGGCTCTGCAAGGGCCGGGCGTGGAGGTCGTCCTCTCGGCTTACGCCGATGACGTGCTCCTCGCGGTAGAGGATCCCGCTGACCTGCGGAGGATGCGTGAGTGCCAGGGGATTTACTCGGCCGCGTCCTCCGCCAGGATCAACTGGGAGAAATGTTCCGGACTCCTGGTGGGTCAGTGGCGGGTGGACTCCCTGCCGGAGGAGCTCAGGCCTTTTGCCTGGAGCACGACCCATCTCCTCTATCTGGGAGTCTACCTTAGCCCCGACGAGGGAGCCTGGCCGGCGAACTGGCAGGAGCTGGAGGCCAAGGTCGCCGCTCGCCTAGGGCGCTGGACAGGACTGCTCCGAGTGCTGTCCTACAGGGGTCGAGCGCTAGTTATAAACCAGCTGGTGGCCGCAATGCTGTGGTACCGGCTGGTCACTTTGACCCCTCCCCCTGCGTTTGTCGCCAAGATACAGAAGAAGCTGGTGGACTTCTTCTGGAACAACAGGAAGCACTGGGTCTCTGCCGCGGTCTTGAGTCTCCCGCTTGAGGAGGGCGGTCAGTCGTTGGTGTGCGTCAGCGCCCAGCTCGCGACTTTCCGTCTTCAGACCCTGCAGAGATACCTTTACGTCGAGCCCCCTCCTAGGTGGTGTGCTCTGGCGAGGTATTTCTTCCGCCAGCAGCTCGACCTCAATTATGACACGCAGCTCCTGTTTGTGAACTTGGGGGGTGCCAGGACCGCCCTCCGGGAGCTGCCTGTCTTTTACAGGGAACTCATCAGGGTCTGGAACAAAGTCTCCACCAAGCGCAGCTCTCCACCGGCTGGAGTGGCGGCCGTCCTGCAGGAGCCGCTGCTCGGGAATCCGTACCTCCACGGCCGAGGTTTTATGTGGCGGTCGGAAGAGAGGGCTGTGGCTGGTGAGGTGACCAGGGTCAGGGACCTGCTCGATGGCGGAGGAGCGGGCTGGATGGCGCCAGTCACGCTGGCGCGGCGCCTAAATTCTGCCAACGTCCGCCACGCGGCCGATGCCATCGAGTCGCTAAAAACAGCTCTGGGCCCTGACTCCGTTAGGTGTATCGAGGAGGCTCAAGCACGTGGGGAGATCCCGTCCGAACTGACCCCCGTCCGGACGGAATTCCTCATCGGCGCCAAACCCCGGAACCTCCCTCGGGGGCCGGCGCCTCACAACTTGAGCCGCCTCGGGGAAATCCCCTCCGTGCCTTTCAGTTCCGCGCGGAGGGGTTTCCTGTACGGGCTGCTCCTGCACACCCTCAACTTTGCCATCCTCGCCGGCCGTCCGGACACGCCATGGCGTACCATCTTGCCGTCCGGAGGAGGCGGGGGTCCCCGATGGAGGGCACTCTACGCAGGGGTCCTCCCACTATTCATCGGGGACTTGGCCTGGAGGGTGGTGCACGGAGCAGTGCCGTGCAATAAATTTTTAAGCCGGTTCACGGACTACCAGGCCGCCTGCAATTTCTGCGGTCTGGAGGAGTCCGTGTTCCATGTTTTTATTGAATGCACGAGGTTGCAGCCCCTGTTCCACTATTTGAAGGGGCTGCTCCTGAAATTCTGGCTGCACTTCAGTCCCACTCTCCTGATCTTTGGGCACCCTGTGCGGAGGGGAGCGGGTAGGTCCGAAGGCCTCCTCGTAGGACTGCTCCTGGGCACGGCCAAGGGTGCCATCAGCCGGTCCAGGCAGCGGGCGGTCGAGGGGGTCGTTCAACCTGACTGCCTGCCTCTCTTCCGCTCTTACATCCGGTCCAGGGTGTCCTTGGAGATGGAGCACGCGGTGTCCACCGGTACGCTCGCGGCCTTCCGCGAGAGGTGGGCACCGGAGGGACTGGAGTGCATCATCACGCCCGGCAACCAAATTTTAATTTGATTTTACGTTTTAAAGTTTAATTTGTTTTAATTGCCGGTGCTTTTAGTGTCCCCCTTCCCTTTTATAGGGGGCACTGGGGAAAATTGTGATTTTAGTGCCCAAAAAAAAAAAACCAAAAAAAAAAAGAAAAACACAAAAAAAAACCAAAAAAAAAGGGGGGAAAAAAAGGGCCTTGAAAATGTCTGGAGTGTCACCCAGGTCGGGTGGCACCGTTTATTGTTTTTATGTTTTCACAGGTGAACTCAAAAGAGTTTCATGCACAAGGACCAATTGTGGAGCAGTGGAGGTGTGTCCTGCTCAGTTGGAGCTGTGAGCAGTGAGAGAAGCAGCTAGCAACTTGAGCTCCTGCCTGGAGAGCCCTGAGACCAGCCCAGGAAGAGAAGGAAGGAAGGGGCTTCACCACCAACTTTCATCCAGAGGGAGAGGAGGAGAACAGAAAACTTTGAACATCTTTTACCATTCTGCAAGGAGTTGGAGAGAGGGGAAAAGACCAACAACATCCAGTGTGGAAGGAGGGAGACCCAACATTCTACAGGTGGGTGTGGGTGCATTTCCCCAAACAGACTTTGTTGTATCGGTGGGGGGAGGAAAGAAGACCACTGAGGGCCGGAACATCGCGGGGGGTGTGTGTGTGTGTGGTAGTGTGTGTGGGGGCCTTGCTTACAACTAGGCCCCCCCCACAATTGGAACCCCCCCCACCCCCCCACATTTGCCTAGCCTGGGATAGCTGGAGCTACCAGGCTGAAGATTGTCATTAATCATCCCATTAAAGATCGTTTAGGATTGTGTGCCTGGTGGCTCCAGCTACCCCAGGTGAAGACGTCTTCTCCCCCCACCTGAAGACCAACCCAAAGACTGTGTTTTTTGTGTGTGTTTTGCCATCTGGGGAGTGCACCCACCCACAGCTGCGAGGGGAGACCTGCCCTCGCAGTCCCCACCCCCCCTTCCCACCCCCCTCTCTCTTTCTCTGCTACTCTGTTTCTCCCCTCTCTCTCTGAGGCCTCTTCCTTCCAAATTTACAAAAAAAAAACAAAACCAATTAAGACAACTGAGCAGAGGGAGCAAGGCCTCTCCCCAATTGTCAACGAGGGGAGAGGTGCCTCGTTAAGGGCTCCTCTGCTCAGTTAACATACGAGGCCATTAAAGACCATTAAGGCCTGTGACTTTGGGGTGGGTGTAGCCCTTAAAGGGACCCCGTGATGGCGACCCCATCCACGCCGGTGGCAGGGCCAGCAAGGACGTATGCGCAGGCGGTGTCCACATCCACGGCACCTCCTGCGCCACCCGCTGCCCTGCCACCGTTCAGACTTATAACCAGGAAACACGGGGTCAAGAGCTACACTCACCCCACAATGAGCATTGAGGAGTGCGTGCGGGCGATGGCTGGGGTAGTCGGCCCCTCGGCCATTGTCGCAGCCTCCAAGATGTCTGGGAAGGCCGTGTTCTTCCTGGGGTCGGAGCGGGCGGTGTCCCTGGCCCTCGAAAAGGGGCTCACGGTGGGCGGGACGTTCCTGCCGGTGGACCCTCTCGAGGCCACCGCGCAGAGGGTCATCATTTCAAACGTCCCGCCCTTTGTTTCCGCTGAGCTCCTCCTCCCTCACCTACAACAACTGGGGGAGGTAAGGTCAGGGATCAACCCCATACCGCTCGGCCTCAGGGAGAACAGCCTGCGCCACGTGTTCTCCTTCCGCCGCCAGCTCTTTGTCCGGCTGGCGCGGGAGGAGACGACGGAGGGATCTTTTAATGTGGTGCACGAGGGGACCGCCTACCGCGTCTTCTGGACGTCGGACGGCGTGCGGTGCCATGCCTGCAGGGAGGTGGGGCACGTTCGCAAGAACTGCCCCGCCTCCAAGGCCGCCAAACCACCGAAGGCGGCCAAGGCTGGCGCCGCCGCCACCCCTCCCCCTAGTTGCGTCCGCGTGCCGGGAGCCATGGGTGCGTGGGCATCGTCGGAGGCCTTTGTTTTCAGGGCCTCCGGCGGGGGGGAGGGAGAGCGTCCGACCGGAAAGAAGGCGCGGAAGAAGACAAAACATCAAGAGGCGGGTCCCCTCGGTGCGCCGGATAATTTGACCACCGCGCTCAGCCCAACCCCGTCACCGGCGAGCGCGGGGTGCCCCGAGCCCGTGCCCGAGCCCTTGAACAACACCACAGAGGGGCCCGGGCGCGGGCAAGAAAAGGAAAAGGGGGGGGCGGAGCGGGAGGCCTCGGCAGACATGGAGGTCTCCCTGACTCCGCGCGCCCCCAGGAACAAAAAGAGGCACCGCCCCAATGACGCGGAGGGGGAACAACATCCCTCCGCGGAGGAGTCGGTGCCCGCCGCATGTCCCGCGTCCCCCACCAGCGCCCCCAAATTGCGCTGCAGGCGCGAGGAGTCTTTCCCCGGGGAGGGTGAGACAGTTGAGGCTGCCCAGCCTCTGCCTCCCGGGGATGGAGTGGAAGATCTGCCTGTCGTGGGGGGCGTGGGGACCGCGGAGGAATGCGTAGCCGCCGGGCCGGGCGTCCCGGGGACTGAGGCGGGCGAGGCCGAAAAGGCCGAACCTGAGCCTGCCCAGCTATTACCCAACTTCCCCCGGGAGTTGCTCGACCCGGCAGAAACACAATATATTGATTTTAATGAAACTGTAGATGCTGGGCCGGGGGGTGGCAGCGGGGAGGGGGAGGAACACCCACCCTCGCCCCTTACTTTGGAGCTGGTGCACTTGGAGGGCCTGGGGATTTCCTATGGCCGGGTCTCTCCTTGTTCCCCGGTTCCTGGGGCGGAGGGGGAACCCCTTCCGCTGTCATTTCCCGACCCAGCACCAATTTTAAAAGAGCCCAGTGGGGACTCCTCTGCCGACGATCCTGGGGGTGGGATCGGGGCAGAGCCAGGGCCGGTTGGAGCGGCCGGTTCATTTGCCGTACCTTGTGCGGTCGATGGGCTGGCTGCTGGCGGCCACCTCCCGGAGGAGGACGGGGACTCGGTGGGGGACGCGGGTGAAGAACTAGAGACCACCGCCAGGGAGGCGGTGGATCTGCTCGCGGCCGCCCCTGAGGCCCTCCTCATTCCTGCAAAGGAACTCCGGGACTTTTTGGCCCAGAGCCGGGGTCGCCGCGACCAAGCCCGACTGGCCCTGGAAAAATGGTCCGAGCCGGAGCTGATCAAGGGGTCCGTCCGCGCCGCCGTTAAAACCTTGGCCGCGGGCGGGCCCTTGACAAAGGAGCAGCACCTTGAGCTGCGCGAGCTCGAGGGACTCCTCGCTGGGCTGCGGAGGGAGCGGAGTTCAACAAAAGACTCCGCTCCCTCCCCCACAATAGGTTAAGGTAGAGGTTGCACTATGCTTTTGCCATGAAGATAACCATAGCCAGCCTCAACATCAACGGCGGCAGAGGGGCACGCCGTAGATTTGACAATTTTTCGCTCCTGCGGGAGGGGAAATATGCGGTGTGCTTCCTGCAAGAAACCCACACCGTTCCGGGAGACGAAGCCACGTGGCTCCTGGAATGGCAAGGAGAGGTCCGCATGAGCCACCTCACCGCCATTTCTAGTGGGGTGGCCATCTTGCTGGGCCCGCATTTTCAGCCGGAGATCTTGGGGGTCGAGGAGCCCGTGCCAGGCCGCTTGCTGCACGTAACGGTTCGCCTGGGGGACGTGCCGCTCCATCTCGTGAACGTGTACGCCCCTCATCCCGGCCCGCAGCAAACGCGCTTCTTTGAAGAGGTGTCCGCTCTTCTTGGCTCCGTCGACGTCGGCGACTGCATTGTCCTCGGGGGGGATTTTAACTGCACCCTCGAGGCGAGGGACCGCTCCGGTGCCCCGCAGTGCATGACGGCGATGGAGAAGTTGAGGGACCTGGTCGGGTCCTTCGACTTGGTGGATGTCTGGCGAAATCTCCACCCCGACTCCAGCGCCTTTACTTGGGTGAGGCCTGGAGTTGGATGGTCTAGAGTCGACCGCCTTTACGTGTCTCGGGCGTACGTTTCCTGCGTCCCGGCGGCCTCCGTGCGGCCGGTGCCGTGTTCGGACCACCACCTGGTGTGGGCGGAGCTCGCTTCGCTCCGCGCGAGGACGGGGTCCGCGTACTGGCACTTTAACAACCGGCTGCTGGAGGACGTGCGGTTCCAGGACTCGTTCCGTCGATTCTGGTCCGACTGGAGAAGGAAGCAGGGGGGCTTCCCCTCCTTGAGGCTATGGTGGGACGTGGGCAAGGCTCACGTCCGCGTCTTCTGTCAAGAGTACGCGAGGGGGTCGACCAAGAGGCGGGCGGCCAGAGTCGGGCGCCTAGAAAAAGAGGTGCTCGACCTGGAAGCCCGTCTCGGTCAAGTCGTCCAGGACCCGGCCCTGCGGACGGTGTACGAAGCGAAGAAGGCCGCGCTGAAGGACCTGCAGCTCGTCGGGTCCCGAGGCGCGTACGTGAGGTCGCGGATCCGGTTCCTGCGGGATCTGGACCGCGGCTCCCCCTTCTTCTACTCGCTGGAAAAAAGGCAGAGTGTCCGTAAGCAGCTCTTGACGCTGCTGGCCGACGACGGCTCTCTCGTCTCGGATCCGGAGGGCGTCAACAACAGGGTCCGTGAATATTACGGGGCTCTGTTCTCTCCGGATCCGTCCAGCGAGGAAGCGCATAGAGTTTTGTGGGAGGACCTGCCGAAGGTCGGCCCGGAGGGCGCCGAAAATCTGGAAGCTCCGCTAAGCTTGGCGGAGCTGACCGGTGCCCTCGCCCGGCTCTCGAGGGCAAAATCCCCGGGGCTGGACGGGCTGACCGTGGAGTTCCACAGGGCGTTCTGGGACGTCCTGGGGAGCGACTACGCGCGGGTCCTGGGGGAAAGTCTGGCGACCGGGGAGATGCCCCTCTCTTGGCGCAGGGCAGTCATCGTCCTGCTGCCTAAGAAGGGCGATCTCCGCCTCCTTAAGAACTGGCGCCCGGTCTCCCTCCTCAGCACGGACTACAAAATCTTCGCCAGGGCGATGTCTGCTCGCCTTGGTGCCGTGCTGGACCACATGATCCACCCCGACCAGTCATACACGGTCCCGGGCCGGACAATCCACGATAACATCCATCTGGTCCGGGACCTCATCCATTGTTCCCAGGAGGCTGGTCTGTCGGTCGCCTTCCTATCCCTCGACCAAGAGAAGGCGTTCGACAGGGTGGATCACGACTATCTGCTCGGAACTCTGCGCGCTTTCGGGTTCGGGACGCATTTCGTCGCCCGGATCCGACTTTTGTACGCCGCCGCGGAGTGTCTGATTAAGGTTAACGGGTCCTTGACGGCGCCCCTTCGCTTTAGGAGAGGGGTGCGCCAGGGATGCCCCATGTCCGGCCAGTTATACGCCGTTTGCGTGGAGCCTTTCCTGCGCCTCTTGCGGACGAGGTTGACGGGACTGGCTCTGCAAGGGCCGGGCGTGGACGTCGTCCTCTCGGCTTACGCCGATGACGTGCTCCTCGCGATAGAGGATCCCGCTGACCTGCGGAGGATGCGTGAGTGCCAGGAGATTTACTCGGCCGCGTCCTCCGCCAGGATCAACTGGGAGAAATGTTCCGGACTCCTGGTGGGTCAGTGGCGGGTGGACTCCCTGCCGGAGGAGCTCAGGCCTTTTGCCTGGAGCACGACCCATCTCCTCTATCTGGGAGTCTACCTTAGCCCCGACGAGGGAGCCTGGCCGGCGAACTGGCAGGAGCTGGAGGCCAAGGTCGCCGCTCGCCTAGGGCGCTGGACAGGACTGCTCCGAGTGCTGTCCTACAGGGGTCGAGCGCTAGTCATAAACCAGCTGGTGGCCGCAATGCTGTGGTACCGGCTGGTCACTTTGACCCCTCCCCCTGCGTTTGTCGCCAAGATACAGAAGAAGCTGGTGGACTTCTTCTGGAACAACAGGAAGCACTGGGTCTCTGCCGCGGTCTTGAGTCTCCCGCTTGAGGAGGGCGGTCAGTCGTTGGTGTGCGTCAGCGCCCAGCTCGCGACTTTCCGTCTTCAGACCCTGCAGAGATACCTTTACGTCGAGCCCCCTCCTAGGTGGTGTGCTCTGGCGAGGTATTTCTTCCGCCAGCAGCGCGACCTCAATTATGACACGCAGCTCCTGTTTGTGAACTTGGGGGGTGCCAGGACCGCCCTCCGGGAGCTGCCTGTCTTTTACAGGGAACTCATCAGGGTCTGGAACAAAGTCTCCACCAAGCGCAGCTCTCCGCCGGCTGGAGTGGCGGCCGTCCTGCAGGAACCGCTGCTCGGGAATCCGTACCTCCACGGCCAAGGTTTTATGTGGCGGTCGGAAGAGAGGGCTGTGGCTGGTGAGGTGACCAGGGTCAGGGACCTGCTCGATGGCGGAGGAGCGGGCTGGATGGCGCCAGACACGCTGGCGCGGCGCCTAAATTCTGCCAACGTCCGCCACGCGGCCGATGCCATCGAGTCGCTAAAAACAGCTCTGGGCCCTGACTCCGTTAGGTGCATCGAGGAGGCTCAAGCACGTGGGGAGATCCCGTCCGAACTGACCCCCGTCCGGACGGAATTCCTCATCGGCGCCAAACCCCGGAACCTCCCTCGGGGGCCGGCGCCTCACAACTTGAGCCGCCTCAGGGAAATCCCCTCCGTGCCTTTCAGTTCCGCGCGGAGGGGTTTCCTGTACGGGCTGCTCCTGCACACCCTCAACTTTGCCATCCTCGCCGGCCGTCCGGACACGCCATGGCGTACCATCTTGCCGTCCGGAGGAGGCGGGGGTCCCCGATGGAGGGCACTCTACGCAGGGGTCCTCCCACTATTCATCGGGGACTTGGCCTGGAGGGTGATGCACGGAGCAGTGCCGTGCAACAAATTTTTAAGCCGGTTCACGGACTCCCAGGCCGCCTGCAATTTCTGCGGTCTGGAGGAGTCCGTGTTCTATGTTTTTATTGAGTGCACAAGGTTGCAGCCCCTGTTCCATTATTTGAAGGGGCTGCTCCTGAAATTCTGGCTGCACTTCAGTCCCACTCTCCTGATCTTTGGGCACCCTGTGCGGAGGGGAGCGGGTAGGTCCGAGGGCCTCCTCGTAGGACTGCTCCTGGGCACGGCCAAGGGTGCCATCAGCCGGTCCAGGCAGCGGGCGGTCGAGGGGGTTGTTCAACCTGACTGCCTGCCTCTCTTCCGCTCTTACATCCGGTCCAGGGTGTCCTTGGAGATGGAGCACGCGGTGTCCACCGGTACGCTCGCGGCCTTCCGCGAGAGGTGGGCACCGGAGGGACTGGAGTGCATCATCACGCCCGGCAACCAAATTTTAATTTGATTTTACGTTTTAAAGTTTAATTTGTTTTCATTGCCGGTGCTTTTAGTGTCCCCCTCCCCTTTTATAGGGGGCACTGGAAAAATTTGATTTTAGCGCCCCAAAAAAAACCAAAAAAAAAGGGGCCTTGAAAATGTCTGCTGTGTCACCCAGGTCGGGTGGCATGGTTTTAATGTTTATGTTTTTACAGGTAAACTCAAAAGAGTTTCATGCATCTCAGCATGTTGTAATTTCTCCCCATTCAAATAATAATCCCTTTTACTGTGTTTTTTCCCAAGGTGGATGACCTCACACTTTCCGACATTGTATTCCATCTGTCAAGCCTTCGCCCATTCGCTTAACCTATCCAAATCTCTTTGCAGCCTCTCTGTGTCCTCTACACAACCCCCTTCTCTTAGGCCCAGAAAAAGCAACTATTTCTCAGCATTCTTTTGAGCCTTGCATGGGTCCAGCGAAGTGTATGCTAGATGCTGAAACTTGGGATGGGCCTTGTGTGGCCGATCATTTCGGCGATCGTCTCGGTGATCAAAGTGTAAACTTCGGCATCGATTTTTCCGGCGATGTTTTGGGCCTAGTTTCCACTTTTTGCTCAAAATGGGCGATAGAGGTCCGTTTTGGGCCATAGATGGGTCAAAGATGGCGATGTGAAGTGGAAAGTCTAGCCCCAAGTCCTTTCATGAGCGAATCAAGTGAGAGGACTTTTCTAGGTGTGGCGTCTGAGGCTGCGGGCTCAAGTGTGTCGTGTCGCAGTAAGCCACACCTGCGAGATGTCTCCAGATCTGATCCAGAAACACTGGGCTCTTAGAACTTAGGACACCTTGTGGCGATGAGCAGGGAGAATATTGAGCAATCTCGATTGCTCTTGGAAGCCTTTGGTGGGGTGAAGGCTGAGTTGAGAGTCTGTCATTAAAAATTCAAAGATGTTCGGGACGGTTGAACGAGGTAGTATCGACAATAGGGGGTTCACCCAGGCTGTTCTCAAAGCGAGGAGCACTTTCCACTCTACACTAAATTTAAGGGTTTATCCTGAGGATGAGATTGACGACGAAGAGGTACCCGGGCATTCTGCCATGACACATTTTGACACTGTCCCTGTTGTAGCCCAGCAACAAGAAACACCGCATCAGAAAAGGAACAGACGATACCTGGGGTTAGAGGCAAGGAAGCAGAAGTCTGCAACTACGGACATGCTCAGAGGTAGCGGCATCTACTGGGGCAGGATTGGTGCACAGCGCTAATGAAGAGGATAGATGTCTTGTTTGTTTTTTAGTTGATTTAGTTGATTTTTCTTTCTAAAGTTTGCCGCGGCTCTTGTTATGTATGTAAACCTGTAATTACATGTCTAACCACCAGAGGACGTATCCCCTGGAGTCCCAAGGGATACCACAATCCCTTGGGAGCACCTGTATATAAGGAGGCCTCACAGGCTGGAGAGGCACTCTGAGATCTGTAATAAAGGACTATGGTCACACCTTACTTTGAGCTTGCAGTATCTAGTCTGACTCTTTATTCAAGACATAACAACTGGCGACGAGATACAAATGACGAACCCCACAGCAACAATGCAGAGAACCATGGGCATCCTGGAGAAATTTTTGGAGGGAGATGATTGGGAAACCTTGGTGGAGTGACTCGACCAATACTTCGTGGCCAACGAGTTGGAAGGAGAAGCGAACGCTGCCAAACGAAGGGCGATCCTCCTCACCATTTGCGGAGCACCAACGTATGGCCTCATGAAAAATCTGCTTGCTCCAGCGAAACCCACAGACGATTTGTACAATGAGTTGTGCACGCTGGTCCGGGAGCATTTAAACCCGAAGGAAAGCGTTCTGATGGCCGGGTATCAGTTCTACACGTACAAATGGTCTGAAGGCCAGGAAGCGGCGAGCTACATTGCCGAGTTAAGGCGCCTTACAGATCATTGCGAATTTGAAGGACACTTGGAGCACATGCCCAGGGACTTCTTTGCACTTGGCATTGGCCATGAAGTAATACTTCACAATCTTTTGACTGTAGAGATCCCAGCCTTGAGTAAAGCCATAGCAATAGCCCAGGCATTAGCGCCACCAGTGACAATACCAAACAAATTTCTCAGCACACAAGTGTTGCTGCAAGTACTGTGAACAAAGTAACGTTGTTTTTGAATTGAAATGTACAGGGCAGGACTTACACACCTGCAGCTGCACGCCCGCAGATGACTCAGAGTCTACCATCAAGAGTGGTGAATGCAAGGCCGTTAACACCTTGTTGGCACTGCAGGGGTGATCATCATTTCCATTCATGCTACTTCAAGGTATACGTTTGCAAGGGTTGTGGAACAATGGGACACCTCCAATGTATGTGCAGGCGAGCTGCAAACCCTGCTCATCCTGCAAACCACCATGTTGCAGAGGAGGACAGATCCACGGTGGATCACGACGAACCAGAGCCTCAGACTGAGGAGGCAGAGGTATATGGGATGCACACATTTACCACAAAGTGTCCCCCGATAAGGCTGAAGGTTGAATTAAATGGACTCCCAGTGTCCATGGAGCTGGACACGGGCGCAAGCCAGTCCATAATGAGCAAAAATTATTTTGCTAAATTGTGGTGCAGGAAGGCCTGAAGACCAGTCCTGACTCCCATTTATGCTATACAGAGAATGTACACAAAGGGACTGATTCCCGTAATCAGCAGTGCTACCGTAAATGTCTCCTACGATGGAGCGGTGCACGAGTTCCCACTCTGGGTGGTACTGGGCGATGGCCCCATGCTGTTCGGCAGGGCTGGCTAGGAAAGATACGCTGGAACTGGAATGATGTCGGAGCACTTTCGTCCGTCGACAACATCTCATGTATCCAGGTCCAAAACAAGTTCCCCTCGCTGATTGAACCAGGCATCAGGAAGTTCCAAGGAGCAAAAGTGCAGATCCGTTTGATTCCGGGGGCGCGACCCATCCATCAGAAGGTGAGAGCGGTACCTTATATAGTAAGAGAGAGGGTGGTGATCGAACTGGACAGGCTGCAATGAGAGGGCATCATTTCGCCGATCGAATTCAATGAGTGGACCAGTCCACTTCTTCCAGTCCTCAAGAGAGATGGCACCATCAGAATCTACGGTGATTACAAAGTAACTATCAATCATTTCTCACTGCAGGATCAATACCTGCTACCGAAGGAAGACGACCTATTTGCGACGTTGGTGGGAGGGAAAATTTCACGAAGCTGGACTTGACCTCGGCCTACATGATACAAGAGCTGGAGGCATCATCGAAAGGCCTCACCTGCATCAACAAAAAAGGAGGGAGAGAGAAAACAGGGAATTATAGATCGGTCAGCCTGACATCGGTAGTGGGTAAAATGATGGAATCAATTATTAAGGATGTCATAGCAGTGCATTTGGAAAGAGGTGACATGATAGGTCCAAGTCAGCATGGATTTGTGAAAGGGAAATCATGCTTGACAAATCATCTGGAATTTTTTGAGGATGTTTCCAGTAGAGTGGACAAGGGAGAACCAGTTGATGTGGTATATTTGGACTTTCAGAAGGCGTTCGACAAGGTCCCACACAAGAGATTGATGTGCAAAGTTAAAGCACATGGGATTGGGGGTAGTGTGCTGACGTGGATTGAGAACTGGTTGTCAGACAGGAAGCAAAGAGTAGGAGTAAATGGGTACTTTTCAGAATGGCAGGCAGTGACTAGTGGGGTACTGCAAGGTTCTGTGCTGGGGCCCCAGCTGTTTACACTGTACATTAATGATTTAGATGAGGGGATTAAATGTAGTATCTCCAAATTTGCGGATGACACTAAGTTGGGTGGCAGTGTGAGCTGCGAGGAGGATGCTGTGAGGCTGCAGAGCGACTTGGATAGGTTAGGTGAGTGGGCAAATGCATGGCAGATGAAGTATAATGTGGATAAATGTGAGGTTATCCACTTTGGTGGTAAAAACAGAGACAGACTATTATCTGAATGGTGACAGATTAGGAAAAGGGGAGGTGCAAAGAGACCTGGGTGTCATGGTACATCAGTCATTGCATGCAGGTGCAGCAGGCGGTTAAGAAAGCAAATGGCATGTTGGCCTTCATAGCAAGGGGATTTGAGTACAGGGGCAGGGAGGTGTTGCTACAGTTGTACAGGGCATTGGTGAGGCCATACCTGGAGTATTGTGTACAGTTTTGGTCTCCTAACCTGAGGAAGGACATTCTTGCTATTGAGGGAGTGCAGCGAAGGTTCACCAGACTGATTCCCGGGATGGCGGGACTGACCTATCAAGAAAGACTGGATCAACTGGGCTTGTATTCACTGGAGTTCAGAAGAATGAGAGGGGACCTCATAGAAACATTTAAAATTCTGACGGGGTTAGACAGATTAGATGCAGGAAGAATGTTCCCAATGTTGGGGAAGTCCAGAACCAGTGGTCACAGTCTAAGGATAACGGGTAAGCCATTTAGGACCGAGATGTGGAGGAACTTCTTCACCCAGAGAGTGGTGAACCTGTGGAATTCTCTACCACAGAAAGTTGTTGAGGCCAATTCACTAAATATATTCAAAAAGGAGTTAGATGAGGTCCTTACTACTCGGGGGATCAAGGGGTATGGCGAGAAAGCAGGAATGGGGTACTGAAGTTGAATGTTCAGCCATGAACTCATTGAATGGCGGTGCAGGCTAGAAGGGCCGAATGGCCTACTCCTGCACCTATTTTCTATGTTTCTATGTAACACGCACAAAGTTCTCTTCATTCACAACAGATGCCCATTTGGGATTCGATCGGCTGTGGCGATATTCCAGAGGAACATGGCAAGCTTGGTGAAGTTGGTCCCGCGCACCGTGGTTTTCCAGGACGACATCTTTTTTACAGGTCGCGACACCGTCGAGCACCTGCAGAACCTGGAGGAGGTTTGTAGTCAGCTCAAACATGTGGGGCTCAGGCTAAAATGCTCAAAGTGCATTTTCCGGGCACCTGAAGTGGAGTTCCTGGGAAGAAAAATCACGGCGGACGGCATCAGGCACACTGACTCAAAGACGGAGGCAATCAAGAACACACCGAGACAACAGAACGTGACGGAGCTGCGGTCGTTTCTAGGACTCCTGAACTATTTTGGTAACTTCTTACTGGGTCTTAGCACATTGTTAGAACCCCTGCACTCTTTACTGCATAAAGGAGGTGAATGGGTATGGGGTAAAAGCCAAGAAAATGCCTTTGGGAAAGCGAGGAATCTGTTATGTTCAAACAAATTGCTTGTGTTGTATGATCCATGTAAGCGTTTGGTACTTGCATGTGATGCGTTGTCGTACGGGGTTGGTGTGTATTGCAACAAGCTAATGAATTTGGGAAATTGCAACCAGTTGCTTATGCATCCAGAAATCTGTCTCAGGCCAAGAGGGCCTACAGTATGATCGAAAAAGAAGCATTAGTATGTGTTTACGGGGTAAAGAAAATGAATCAATGTGTGTTCGGGATCAAATTTGAATTGGAAACCGACCATAAGCCGCTTATATCCCTCTTTTCTGAAAGCAAAGGGATAAATACTAATGCATCAGCCCGCATCCTGGTCACAGGCCAGGCACAGAAAACTGTGCCGATGCTCTCAGCAGGCTGCCATTGCCCACCACAGGGGTGGAAATAGCACAGCCTGCAGATTTAATTATGGTAATAGAAGCATTCGAGAGCGAGCAATCACCTGTTACCGCCTGACAGATTAGAACCTAGACGAGCCAGGACCCCTTACTGTCCTTAGTATAACACTGTGTGCTCCACGGGAGTTGGTCCAGTGTCCCGTTAGCGATACAAGAAGAAATAAAGCCGTACCAGCGATGCAAAGATGAAATGTCCATACAAGCAGACTGCCTCCTATGGGGCAATCGCGTAGTGGTGCCAAAAAAGGGCAGGGATACTTTCATCAGTGATCTCCACAGCACCTACCCAGGCATCGTAATGATGAAAGTGATAGCCAGATCCCACATGTGCTGGCCCAATATCGATGCTGACTTAGAGTCCTGCGAGCACAAATGTAATACATGTTCACAGTTAAGCAATGCACCCAGGGAGGCACCATTAAGTTTATGGTCCTAGCCCTCCAAACCATGGTCCAGGGTCCATGTCGACTATGCAGGCCCATTCTTGGGAAAAATGTTCTGAGTGGTTGTAGATGCGTACTCGAAATGGATTGAATGTATGATAATGTCGGCAAGCACGTCCGCTGCCACAATTGAAAACCTACGGTCCATGTTTGCCACGCACGGCCTGCCTGATGTCCTTGTAAGCGACAAGGGACCGTGCTTTACCGATGACGAGTTCAAGGAGTTCATGACCCGCAATGGGATCAAACATGTCACATTTGCCCCGTTTAAACCAGCGTCCAACGGTCAGGTAGAATAAGCAGTTCAAACAATCAAGCAGAGCTTGAAAAGGGTAACTGAAGGCTCACTGCAGAGTCACTTATCCTGAGTCCTGCTTAGTTTCCGCATAAGACCCCACTCGCTCACTGGGGTCCCTCCCACTGAACTGCTCATGAAAAGGGCACTTAAGTCAAGGCTCTCGTTAGTGCACTCTGATCTACATGGACAGGTAGAGAGAAGGCGGCTTCAACAGAATACATATGATCACGCAAATGTGTCACGCGAAATTGAGATAACTGATCCTGTATTTGTATTGAACTATAGACAAGGTCCCAAATGGCTTCCTGGCACTGTTTTGGCCAAAGAGGGGAGTAGGGTGTTTGTGGTCAAACTCTCAAATGGACTCACCTGCAGGAAACTCCTGGATCAAACCAAACTCAGATTTACGGACTATCCAGAACAACCCACAATAGATTCCACCTTTTTCGACCCTCTAACACACACACAAGTGGCAACCGACCCAGCGGTTGACCACAAAGCAGAACCCATCACCCGCAGCAGCCCAGCAGGACTCACCACCCCCAGCAACCCAGCAAGGCCAGCTGCGCAGCAGCCCAGCGAGGGTCCAACAAACGACTCACCAAAACCAGCATTTGCACCGAGATGATCAACCAGAGAAAGGAAGGCCCAAGATCGACTCACACACTATTGATTTTGGGAGGGGGGGAGGGGGGGGGGAGTGTTGTTATGTATGTAAACCTGTAAATATCATGTCTAACCACCAAAGAGCTTATCCTCTCGAGTCCCAAGGGATCACACAATCCCTTGGGTGCACCTGTATATAAGGAAGCCTCACAGGCTGGAGAGGCACTCGGAGATCTGTAATAAAAGGACTATGGTCACACCTTACTTTGAGCTTGCAGTATTTAGTCTGACTCTTTATTCAAGACATAACAGCTCTGAATAAAGTTTTTAACGTTTTGAAGGTTTAAACATAAGTAAAGTCACGCTAATTACAACTGTGCTGTACAAATGTTTGATAAACATTTTAATTTTGGACTTTTAAACTGACTCCTGCACTTCATTTTTTAATGCTGCACGAATAAAGATTGCAGGAGAACCGGACTGAAAATGTAAAAAGTACATCACCCTTGCAACCTATTGGTTGAAATGATACAGGGGCAGGCTCCAGTCCTCAGGTGTTCATGGATCCTGCCTTGTTCTGGGTTACTGATACATGCAACGAAGGACCATGGTGCATATATCAGTGACCCTCATCCAGTCTGGATCCATGAACAACTTAGTCTTATTGTCTACCTAAGCACTCCAACACACCCAAACTCCAGTTAAACATTCAAGATTTGTGATAGGAATATTTAATAAACATAAGGTTATGCACATCTAAGCACTCCAACACTCCTTTAAAACATAAAAGATTGGTGGAGGGAATATTTAATAGCCATTATGTGACAATCCTTTGAAACATAAAAAATTTGTAGTGGTAACTTTTAATATAAATTATATATTTTCCACTTAAGCACTCCAGCACTCCATAAAAACCTAAAATATTTGTGGTGGGATAATGTTTTTTTTCAATTTGAAGTTCCACCTTTACTAGAGATCACTGCTGCTTGCCTTTGAGCCTGGAGTGTCTTGCATTGACCTTTGTGTGCAGACCTTTGTCCTGGGCTAGCAGCGGGCCGCGTGGGAAGAGGACCTTCGGCCGGCGTCTAGCAGGGGCTCCATTCGGCGTCCAGGAGAGTAGGGAGAAGGCTGCACGGAATCGCAGAAGAAGAAGAGATTTGGTATGCCGATTCTACATTTTTGCAACTTTTTAATGTTTTCCTTCAACTATTTGGATTTTTTTGGGCCGTGAGGACATCGATGGAAAAAAGTAAGGATTTTTTAATTTTAATTTTTTTTTGCCATCATTCTTTTCTCATCATAGGATCATCAGTATGGGTAAGTTTTTATTTATTTTTTATTTATAGTTTAAATTTAGTCTTTAATTTACCTTAGAGTTTAATTGTAAACTAAATGGAAGTCCTTTCGGCCAGGGATAGCAGCAGGTCAGTGCGGATTCTCTAACTGCAGGTAAGGGTTTTTCCTACGGTGTTTCTAGGGTCTCTGTGCCAGTTTAAACATTTTATTAGGTGGGGAAAGTTTGCCTTATGTGAAAAAATGGCACGGAACCTTGTTTTACAGGTACACCAGCACCAGAGTGTATGGCGCCAAACATTCTGGCGCTGGTAGTAGACGCCGGTGCCCCGACACTGGGAATCTTTGGACTGAGCTTTGGCGCCAAAAAATTCACTGGGCGGTGAAAAAATGGTGCCCAATGATGGGCAAAATTGGAGCCTTGGTGTGGGACCCAAGGGTGGCAGAGATTTGGAGAAGTTGAAGTGTACGGAGGGTATAGGATAGGACACCACAAGAGTGTGTTGGAGTCTTCAGGTGACTAAGAGATGCATAATAAAGTCAGTAGCAGAGGAGTGGAGCTAGATCCAGAGGTGGGCACTGTTACGGATGTGGAAATAGTGATCTTGATGATTCATGGGATGTTGTGGTTAAATCTCAGCTCAGGGTTGAACCAGTCACCAAAATTGCAAAACAGCCTAATTCAAGCCAGGATTATCACAGAGAGAGATGCAATCAGTGGTAAAGGAATACAGGGACAAAGATGAAACTTTTGGTCTTCTAAGGAAGTTCTCAGAGAGGCTCAAAGACTGGATGTCTGAGAGCATAGATGCATTCAAGGGGATAAAAGAGGTGATGGGTAACAGAGCTTGGCTTCATCAGTGTATATGTGAAAGCTGTCCGTAGGCCTCAAACCAACTCAATGGGTTACAATGATATCTTACACTTCTACAATATAGTTTCTCACTTGAACTGCATTTTGGCCAGAATCCAGCTGACAGATCAAAAGCATTTCCCTTCAGGTTCAAAAGCATCCCAACAAGAAACACATGTCCAAAAACGTTATTATTTATTTTGGATCAAAACATTTTTACATTATTTAATTTGTCATCTGAAATAAGTAAAAATTTATAATTAACTTTTTGAAAGCTTTCTGCTTCCTCATTTTATTGAATCACGAGACATATTTTTCAAGGCTTTACAGGTTTCTCTCTTTCTTAACCTCCACCCCAGATTGCTTCTGGTCCAGACATTTCACATATGCAGGGCAGACTCATGTACAGACAAACCGCACAGCTTCCGCTGGTAGGCATTACTCTCAGAGCACATACAAAATGCTTGTGACCAGAAATGGCTTAGCCCTGATTTTTAATCTTGTTAATTTAGGTAAATAGATAACCAGATCCTTTTGATTTAAAAATAAATGATTGAAAGAAGAGCAATAATTAGCCAAGATAAAATGTGTGCACAACACATGGTCTTCTACACTTGTGCGTCAAATAAAAGTTGCACCTCTCACTTCATTAAACTTTCAAATTGGGCGCTTTTTCTAGGCTTTCAATTAATAGAAGACCAACACTGCAGCTACAGAATTTTTGATATGGCAAAGTTCCTAATAGTGGAATATTAGAAAGGATTTTACCATTTCAATCAACTATTTATGAAGATTACTCACTGTTGTTATTCCATGTTCTACCACGGAGATGATTCCATTCCTACCTGTCCAAATATAGCCAGCACATCTCCTGCTACTGCATCTGCTCTTGCGCTTAGATGGTCATTTTCATGTACGCAAAACGTTCCATTCTCAACTCCTATTTGTTTTATATACTACCAATAGGTAATGTCTAAGCATGTGTGCCCATGACAACCAGTTTTACGACGCAAGCATCTGCCTCAAAGTTAAAATTGTTGTGGAGTCTTCTTTAACTCCCTTCATGGCCTTGCTGCTCCCTATCTCTGTAGGCTCCTCTGGTCCTAGAACGCCTCCCCTACAACACTCCATTCCTCGGACTCCAGCCTCTTGTGTATCCCACCTCCCTCTACCCTGCCATCGGAAGCCATGGCTGCAGCCTCCTAGGTCCCACTCTCTCCCTAAACCTCTCTACATCTCTCTCTTCTTTAAGACTTTCCTTAAAATCCACCTCTCTGACCAAGCAATACGTCAATTCTCTAATCTGTGTCTTCGGCATGTCATCAGTTTTCATCACGTCTGAAGTGACTTGAGACGTTAGATGTTCAAGGCACGATATACAACAACTTGCATTTATATAGCATCTTTAATGTAGTAAAACATACAAAAAATATGAATACAAGTCTTGCTGTGCTATCTGACATCAGATCTTATTGTTGACGGCTGCTGACAAACCCTGAGCAAGGCAGGCCCGACAAATTGCTCCACTCATCACTGCTCAATTTCTGTGATGGGGCATCAGCTCATTTACATATTTAAGGAACGTCGGGTTTAGGTCTCTGCCGTGGATGCTTGAAAAATGGCATGGTGCAATATTAGGTCAGTAATTGTTCAGGCATCTTTGGGACGTGGGCTGTTGATGCACAAAATTGGGCCTTGTGCTTGTTTTACAGACGTAAAACAAATGCAACGATGTGCAATTTCTACCCCACTACATTGACATCAAGATTGATCGCGCCATCTCCTACTTTAACCTATTCTTGCTCTGGACCGGAAGAGTGTGGTTTCCTTAACTCCCTCAGTCTTCCCATTCTCTTACATTCTACACAATTAAAAACCAAGGTTGGTACAACCTTGGCACTGTTGCCTTGATTTACCTATCTTGGTTTCTTGCACTAACAATCTTGGCCCTTCACCTGAGTTGCTTAATAAAAGAAAACCGATGCACCAGCTCTGGGAAACATTTCTGGACCTGTGCCAACTTCTGATCAGCCTTCATTTTTTTAAACTGGCAAAAGCCATGACCAGTTCAGTGTGGCTATTTCTTGTACAATCGTGAGATCCATACTGACAAGTTATATACTGACAAATAAGCAAATTTAGAACATTTGAAGAAAAGTCTCGAAAAACTTACACATATACCCAGAAACTTGAATAGATATGTAGAAAATTTCCTCAGAGAATTCTTCCGATCTGTAAGGGGAGCTTGGGGTGTGGGTTCGAATCCACACTCCCCTTGGGTTCTGTACGTGCTATTTGTGAGGATGGGTGAGTAATGAGGCACCAGGCACAGTGGATAAGAGTACAAAATGGCTAATGTTGTTTATTTAGAATAGCAAACACAAAGATAGAGGGCATAGGAAGAGGTCATAAAATAGCAGTAATGGCAAAATCTCATTCAACAATTTCACAACAGGGAAGGGGAAAACAAGAGGTTAAAACATTCCACTCGCACACAACCACATCTCCCACCCCCACAATCCTATCAACTCTGGGGTTCTGGGGGCACTTATTTCAGCTCGGGGTCCCTCTGGGTTTTTCGTTGTTGTTCGGTTTTCCTCCTCAATGTTGAGTTGGTTTCTTCTATCTGCCTCTCGGTTATTTTCCGACTCCAGCTGTGAATCCAGGTCATTGAACCAGTTGTCCAGGTCTGCACAGCCCTGCGTGCCCCAGCCTGATGCTTCGACTATTCTCACCCTGTCCAGTGTGTTCAGGGCTAACAGCAATACCTGCTGCCACTTACCAACCAGGAGGTGAGCTCGTGGGTTTTTAGTCTCAACCAAAATCAAAGTTTGCAAAACTCTCTCAGCTCCTTTCCCCCCAGCAGACAGCAGCCCTTTCAAGAACTGACCCCAAACTGTTTTTCCTACTGCTCCAGCTGCATTCCCCTCCAGCAGCCAGCAGCCTTTTCTCCACACACTTTTTCCAACCTCTGTTCTCCCAGTTCTTCTCCACCCACTTCTGCAAGTCTTTTCACACAACTGTTTTTCTCCACCTTTCTGCAAGTTTTTCTCTCCACACCTTTCCTCCCCTGTGAACTCTGCCCACTTTCTGGTGGTTCTGTGTGCTATATTTGTATTCAGTTCAGTTCTGGCCTTTTCGCGCTCAAACCCAGTGGGTGGTCCATTGTGTAAGTTTGGGCGGGGAGATAGCTTTGAATATTTAATCAGAAGATGTCACAGGTACACGCAGGTGTCAGTACAAGGGTATTGTTACGGGGCACATTGGTGCCTGAAAGTCTGTAGGTCCTTTGTTATAGTCCTGGGAGTCAGTGGGCATTTCCTGCAATGATCCCAGGGCCATTGTCCATTGTCCATATTAATTAGGTAGATGATGGCCCACATTCATAGTTTGATTGGGGGGGGAAGTCATTTTCAAACTGGGCCGGGGATTCCTTATTGGTTGAAGATTTCCCCGCTTCAGGCCAGACTCGACCCCTGGTTGGCCTGCCAGAATGCACTTTTCCCCCATTGCCCAGTGCCTCTGTCTCGCTTGTGAGCCAGACTCCACAATGTCTGTATCCGCCCACATGTTTTCCCAGCCTGCTTTTACTTGGCCAAAAATGTTCATTTAGTGTATGGAACGATCCCATGTTAGTTTTCTTGTCCTTACGGTGTTTCAAATGCGGCCGTGGATTTTCGACCCTTACACTCCCCCATTAAAATACTCTGTCTCAGAAAGTGGAGCAAAACCTTTTCCCTCTCACAGAGCCAATCTTCCCCAAATCTTATCTAAACCAACGATAAACATTAAAATATACCAATGGTATTCATACATTTGGAATCAATACAATACTGGAAATATAAAATCTCAACCAATACCCTTCACCAAAATCAGAATAGCACATAATATCACACATCATAGTATTACACTGTTTTTATTGTTGTTGTCGGGTGAAGTAATGTTTCTGGGATTTTGTACTGCTTTGAACAAATCTGTCAGGTGCACTGGTAAAAAAAATGGAATGTGGTATCCGAATTGTGCTGCCAAATTGTCCATGCTATTAATCATTGATGCCCCGGTGTTGCAACCGGTAAAAACATCATTCCAGATCCCTCTTCTGTGTCTTTTCGGTTTAATGTTGTCTCTGGGTTGTCGACTGTACAGCAAAGTCTTATTCAAATAGTCAAAAATCGAGCTCGTAGAATGTTCTGAACATTTCTCAAAGGAGAGCCTGGAAGAGGCGTTCTGTCTCTTTTGGGCACCACTCAGGTAGGTGCACCTCGGTAAGGTTTAGGATGATGGGGGCCATGGCGTAGTGGACCCCCTGGTAGAGCAGCTTGTCCGTGGGAACCAAAACCAAACCATTCTCTGGTCCCTGGGTGGTGGTAGGGCATCTGTCCGTGTCAGTTGGTTCGGTCGGGGCTGTGGGCAGGGGCAGTCTGGGATGTGCCCTTAACTCGGTGGCGTGGATGGAGCTGGGGTGGCTTACTATGCATGCGACCATGCTCCGGTCCCATCCCATCTCCTCCCCTTCATCCCGCCACTGTCGGGAGAACGCTATGGAGATGCCTGCCGGGCATATCTTCTCTGATCCCCACATGCACACATACTCCCAACTCCCCCTCCCACCATTTATCCCAACACACACTCACTCCCCCGGGTGCCCGTGATGGTCCGTTAGGTGCTGTTCTCCAGTCTCTCCCAATCTGCTGTCAGGTTTCCCTTGTCCTTGCTCAGCTTCCTGAGCCACCACCACCTTCCCACCAGGATGTGCCCCTTACCGGTCAGGCGAACCCTCTTCCCAACCACTACCCTAACCCGGGATGCGGTCACCTCAATGCTGGGGCAGGAGACTGATGCTTCCCCATACGTGAACCCGGGGTGGCTGGAGTATCTAGTGGAATTGGACCCCACCCAACCTGGCCACCTTCCCCTATGGGTGATGGTCGGTGCCTGCCCCGCTGAGCATCCAAAAATAATGGCTTCTTCAGTCTCTCCCCGGCAGCCGATGCACATTCTGATGTAGGTGCACATGAGCAGGATTTTTCTCATCTCCGGTTCCTCTTCTGAAAGACAAAATCTCATTTGGTTTAAAGGCCCTGAACCCCCTGCTCATCCGTCCCCCATTTCTCCCTCTATCTGCACCTCACAGTTCCTTACACGGTTTAAAATGTGAGTGCGATTTTTGCTGTGGAAATCAAGGCATTTCAACTAATTGGTCTAACCGCAAACCGCAACAAACCCTTAAATAAACAAACAACCTTACACAAAAGAGGAAGTGAGAAAGAAGTCAAGGGGTTTCAGTCTCCCCCATCCTATTGGCTCAAAAGCCTCACTGTTATACTCCCTATACACACATCTGTACACACTTGCTGCTCTCCCTTTTAACCTGCTTGCCACCCTCCCCGGGTGGCTGTGCTAATCTCTGGGACGCTCCTCAGTTTTCCTTTTATGCGGGGAATGTAAGGGGCGGGGGGGACCACCTCTCCTTTGGCCTCTTGGGCCGGACCAACCTCCGCGGCCCCTCTGTCTCCCCTGCCAAGGTGTCCCCCGAGCTTTGGGTGGTGCTTACTGGGATGGTACAGCCCCTTACCTCCTCCAGGGATGGCTCACTGCCCTCGGGAGCAACGAAAATTCCCCCGGCAGGCTCCTCACTGCCGGGGACTCCCATATCCTCTGGGGGCTTTGGGTTGTACAAGGGTTCCACCTGAAACCACTCGCAGCTGATACTCTCACAGAGTTTCCTCTATTCTTCTAGCGACCACTCACTGCTGGGACCCGCTGCCACTATCTCGCTTGCAGGCTCTGGGCTGTCCGCACCAAAGGCTAGGCTAGCCCCGACAGGCTCCTCACTGTCGGCGGCCCCTCCCTCCGGTATAACCCCTTCCCTGTCAGGAGACCTTGGCTGCGGGGTCCCGTCCAGTGACTGGCTGCCTGCCCTTTGCAGCCCTTTTCCTCTAGTATCTCTCGGGAAAATAAAACAGGCTGCTAGGGACAGTGGCAACCTTGGCTGTGGAGTCCCTGCGGATCTCCAAACGGATGGAGGTGAGTCCTTGTTCCATATGTAAGGTAGGAATCCCCCTTCCTGTGGGTCCCAAATCTGTGGATAATTTGTACCTGTGAAGCAACTCACTGCTCCTTGTGGTGGGATCAGTGGGGCTGCAGTGGTGGGCTGGGGGCCTGGGCTTCCCGTCGGGATTATCCCTCCGGGCTGCCCTTTCCCAAGAGGTTTTGTTTTGTTGGGGTTAAACAGTTTACATTGGTTAATGTGAAACCATTTAACCCGGCGGGGCATCTTGACCGCATATACCATGGGGCTCGCCTTGTTGACAATGCTGTAAGGCCCCATGTATAGTGGCTCAAAGACTCCCACCCTGGCAAAGTTGTGGACCATGACCTGGTTCCCCACCTGCCACTCGTGGTGTTTGCTCGGTTCCAAAACAATGGGTTGGTCTGATGCTGCTTCCCCATGTTGGTGGCCGCCTGCCAGTGAATCTGCTTGAGGTGCTCCAACAGACTCTTGGTGAAGCAGTCCCTATTCACCTCGATTACCTGAGCTTCCGTCAGGACTGGGGCAAGTACATGGGTGGGGGTTCGCATGGCTCTTCCAGTCATGAGCTCGTATGGGGACTACCCCGTGCTTTTCAACTGGTTGGCCCGTATCCCCATCAAAACCAGGGGCAACCTCTCCACCCACCTCTGCGGGAAATCCCTAGTCTTCTTCCTGAGTTTTTCTTTCAAGGTTCTATTCATACGCTCCACTAGCCCCGAGGACTGGGGGTTGTAGGCAATGTGCCACTTCCCCTCAATCCCCAGCACCTTAAGGGTTGCCTGCATGACCTGTCCCGTGAAATAGCTCCCTCGGTCAGACTCCACGTACTGTGGAAGTCCCCACCTGGAGAACACCTCCGTAACCAATATCCTGGCAGTCACCGCTGCTGTGGCTGTTCGGCAAGGGAAGGCTTCAACCCACTTTGTGAAAGTGTCCACCAAAACCAGGCAGTACCGGTACCCTCCCTTAGCCACAGGTAGGGGCCCTCTGTAATCAATTTGTATCGATTGCCATGGTCCCTCTACCCTCCTTGTGTGTCCTAGAGACACCTTTCTTTTCTGGTGATCTGGATTATTGGTTGCATAGACAAAACAGTTGGCGCAAAATTCACGAGTGTCTTCCCAGAGCTGGGGCCACCACCTGACCTGTTCCACCCATTGCCAGGTGACCTCCATCCGGGGTGTCCAGCTCCAGGGCCTGCGTGAGCCAGCTGAAGGAACTCCCTCTGGTGCTGCTGGGGCACTATCCACTGCTCTCCTTTGAACAATATCTTCTCTCTAACATGGATGCCTGTGCCTCCATACAGTCCTTCGACCTTTTATCCCGCAGTCAGCTTGTCCATGACGGATTTGAGGACGGGATATTGCACCTGTACCTGCTGGAGCTCCGGGGCCAAAGCCACCCCTGTGCTCCCTTGTGTCCCCTGTCCGCCCCGGATAGCTGCTATGGGGCCTGCCTCGAGCGGGTTCCACTTGGTTCCCGTTCGGGCTCCCTCTTTGGCCAGTTGATCTGCCTTTTGGTTCCCTGCAGCCCTGGGCTCATGTTTGTTATGGGCCTTTACTTTTGTGAATTCAAATATCTGCCCCGGTCCCTACTGCCTGCATGATGTGCTGCAGTAGGGGTTTTATGGCCAGGGGCTTACCATCTGCAGATGTATACCCGCGACGGGACCAGATGGTTAGGTACTCCGTGCAGGCATTGCGGGTGAACATAATATCTGAAAAGATAGTATCGGGCCATGGGAATTCGTCGGGGTGGGTGACTAAAGTTAGATCTCTTAATTTTCAATGAAATACGAACTCTGGTGATAATTTTAACGTAACTTTTATTCTGGCAGCTGCAACAAGCTCTTGGCTTTAAGCCAGGCCTTTGTCCTTCTGATACCCCATGGCCAAAATGGCTGTTCTTATACCTCGCTCAGTTTACAGAAAAGAACGCGCCTCCTTTGACCTTATTGGCTCAATTGATATACTGTTACCCTTTAATTGGCTCACGACCAAAGGTCCTAAAATGTCAAGTGGTTTGATGACTTAATGCAATGTGGTCTGTGTTTTCTCAAAACTGCAGCCAGGCTGCAGAGCTTGAATTCTCTATCAATCCCCCCTTTGATTCTTTCACAAACTGAATCATAAAACATCAGCTATCACTGGTTAAACATTCTACAAAATAATTTCACACATGTTAATCAAGTTTCCTTCTAAAATTTGTTGATGTGTTTCACCACATGTCTGGACTAGCAGCTTCCACACAAATTTACACTAACCCGAATTCCATCATGGTCACAATGGAAGTCTGGTTTTAGTAGGTTAATTAACCTTATTCCAATTTAATCCAAATCAATATCTTAATTCAACCAGTAAACAACCTTCCCTTAAGCATAACATACCCCTGTGCCACGTACAAATGGTCTGCTGGGACCTGCAAGGTGTCTCACCTTAGGGACAGCAGCTGCAGCCGCCTGGTCACAACAACATTTAATCAACATAAACAAACAATATAAAAGTAAAATAATTACAACGAATAGAATTAAACCTTCCACCAATGAAGTTCCTATTGAACCGAGCCATTCAATGGCTCCGCTCCACAAAGTAAATGATGGTGCTTGTTTAAGTTTTTGTACCTCCTTTTAGATATGTTCCGCTAAGTGGATAATTTCTTTGGAGCTATCTGGAATATACGTGCAACACTCAGTTCCGAGTAGGGTGCAAGTACTTCCCTTTTCAGCCAAATGTAGTCAAGGGCCAGTCTATTCTGTAGGGCTACTGTGCGGATTGCTACCATTTCTGCATTGATTTTAACTAGGGCATCTGAGGTATCATTGGCTACCCAGTCCATAACGGATGCCATGTTAACGGATTCCCTTGCCAGTCTGGCGGTCCCATACCTGGGGATCAGAATGGCAAAGAATCTCTCTGTTTCTGTGATAGCTCTCTTAGGACGGTGTAAATGTTCTGACAGTGACTTTATATGATACATATATGGCACAATATAGGTTAAATAGCAGGACCCCGTCCAATTCTGGGACAGCCAAGGTTAGGCCTTGAGGCCACACACCCAATAGGTGCCATTATAGGCAATGAAGGTTAGCTGTTTCTTTGTCAGCAACACTCCGGGGCCTGTCCAGGCTTTTCCATCTGTTTTATTCAGAATTCCTGTTGCATTAAAAATTCCCACATCGGCCCAGTTTGGACGGTTCCGTGGCTTGATTACATTATAATTCCTGGAGTAGTTGCTATACCCCATATTTTGGCCTCCTTTGATGTTTCTAATCAGACAGACCGATTCCCCCGGTCTTCCTATTCCCGTTGTATTAGTGCTAAAAAAACATGGGTGCCATTTGGAATTATTGTACCACGTTTGGAATCCCCCTTCAAAGGTAGTCAGATCGTAATCTGCTGACGTTCATTTACATGCCTAAAATGCATTGCCTGTTTTGTTTTGATTAATTATCCACTCAGCCATTTCCGAGATATTCAAGGGAACTGGCCTCAAGGGAATCCCTCCCTTTGAGTGAATAGGAATATGTGCACACACCCAACAACTAGAAATGTAACCTTGTTTGGCATAAATGTATGACATATATAAAAAGGTATTTACATGTAATTCCCTTGCTACCCGACTATTTCCTTTGGTGCAGAGGGTCAGCTAGTAAGAAATAGGCAAATGCCTAGAATACCTACAGTCAGTAATACAGTAAATTTATGCATTTTGGCAAAAAGTAATTGTCCTTATTAGATTTCAGCTTCAATTACGGATGCTCGTTTAACGTGTGAGGCGTGGATCCAGGCTTTCTTTCCTTGGACTTTAACAGCTGCCTGGGTGGTCAATAAAACTTGATAAGGTCCCTCCCACTTGGCACCCAAAGGCTTTTTATGCAACTTTTTCACATGCACCCAGACTCCTGGGATGATGTTGTGTCCTCCTTCGGGTGGATTACCTCAAGCTACCGATACCTGTCGGGAAACAGAACTAATAGCATTGGTTAGGTTCTGACAGTATGATAACAGTGAACATCAGTTTTCCGTAAATCAATAATTCCTGACATGGGTCTTCCTGTTATAATTTCAAATGGGCTTAGACATGTAGTTCTGTTTGGGGTTGCCCTAATGCTACATAGCACTAATGGTATTGCCTGGGGCCATGGTATTCCTTCTTGGTGATATTTGGCAAGCCGTTGTTTCAGAGTTCGATTCATTCGCTCTACTTGTCCTGATGATGATGGCAGTGTAAATCCCACGTAATGTTCAGTAATCTACAGACTTCTTGGCAGACAGCACCTGTGAAGTGTGTTCCCTGATCTGAGTCAATGCTACTCGGGACTCCCCATCGGGGAATGTAATTCTTACACAAGACCTTTGCAGTGTGATTGGCTGTGGCTCTTTTAGTTGGGACAACTTCTACCCATCTAGAGAATCTGTCGACCATGACAAGAATGTTAGTGTATCCTTGGCATGAAGGAAGAGATATATAATCGACCTGCAGATGCTGGAATGGTCCGACAGGGGCAGGGGGCCTCAGTTGGGGCATTATCGTGATGGGTCCAGAATTATTTTTCTGGCAGACCACACTGCTGTCTGCTACCAGCTGGGCATGTTTTTTAAATTGCCGATCCCACCAGCTTTTCTGGAACCGTGCCATCATCTGTTGTGAGGCCAAGTGTCCCCACGAGTGGATCTGTTCGGCTAAAAAAGGCATAAGTGCTTGTGGCACGACTGGCTTGTTGGTAACTCTTTGTCTCCATACACCATCTTCACATAGCTTAATTCCTGCCTCAATCCATGTCCATTTTTCCTCTTGGGAGCACTCGCCTTGCATTGTTTGAAGTTCTTGTGTCAGAGTCCTGAGTGCTTTCAATCTGCACATCTGTGTTGGTTCTTCTGGGGGAACGCCCTGTGAGGCAGCATCTTTAGCTGCCTGGTCGGTTAGGGCATTTCCCTGTGCTTCCGTGGTATTTTCCTTGGTATGGGCCTTACACTTCAGGATGGACACTTCCTGAGGTAATTGTATGGTCTCTAGTAAGTCTCGGACTTCTTTTCCATTTCGGATAGGTGTACCAGCAGCAATGAGGAATCCCCTTTTCCGCCATAACAGACCAAAGTCGTGAGCGACTCCAAAAGCATATCGCGAATCTGTGTAGACATTAGCTGTCTGTCCTTCTGCTATTCGACATGCTTCTGACAGGGTCCATAACTCGGCCTGTTGTGCTGACGTTGCTGACGGTAAACATCCTTTTGCCACGACCTCATATTAGGTTGTAACTGCCCATCCTGCGTTTCTGGTACCATTGTCAACCCAAAGGAGGAACCATCTGTAAACAGGATGAGGTCTGGGTTGTGCAGAGGCTCCTCTGCTGCTAAGGCTGCTTCTTCTGTTTCTTTTAAAATCTCCACGCAGTCATAGAAACATAGATACATAGAAACATAGAAAAAAGGTGCAGGAGTAGGCCATTCGGCCCTTCTAGCCTGCACTGCCATTCAATGAGTTCATGGCTGAACATGCAACTTCAGTACCCCATTCCTGCTTTCTCGCCATACCCCTTGATTCCCCTAGTAGTAAGGACTTCATCTAATTCCTTTTTGAATATATTTAGTGAATTGGCCTCAACTACTTTCTGTGGTAGAGAATTCCACAGGTTCACCACTCTCTGGGTGAAGAAGTTTCACCTCATTTCGGTCCTAAATGGCTTACCCCTTATCCTTAGACTGTGACCCCTGGTTCTGGACTTCCCCAACATTGGGAACATTCTTCCTGCATCTAACCTGTCGAAACCCATCAGAATTTTAAATGTTTCTATGAGGTCCCCTCTCATTCTTCTGAACTCCAGTGAACACAAGCCCAGTTGATCCAGTCTTTCTTGATAGGTCAGTCCCGCCATCCCGGGAATCAGTCTGGTGAACCTTCGCTGTACTCCCTCAATAGCAAGAATGTCCTTCCTCAGGTTAGGAGACCAAAACTGTACACAATACTCCAGGTGTGGGCTCACCAAGGCCCTGTACAACTGGAGCAACATCTCCCTGCCCCTGTACTCAAATCCCCTCGCTATGAAGGCCAACATGCCATTTGCTTTCTTAACCGCCTGCTGTACCTGCATGCCAACCTTCAATGACTGATGTACCATGACACCCAGGTCTCGTTGCACTTCCCCTTTTCCTAATCTGTCACCATTCCGATAATAGTCTGTCTCTCTGTTATTACCACCAAAATGGATAACCTCACATTTATCCACATTATACTTCATCTGCCATGCATTTGCCCACTCACCTAACCTATCCAAGTCACCATGCAGACTAATAGCATCCTCCTTGCAGCTCACACTGCCACCCAACTTAGTGTCATCCGCAAATTTGGAGATACTACATTTAATCCCCTCGTCTAAATCATTAATGTACAGTGTAAACAGCTGGGGCCCCAGCACAGAACTTTGCGGTACCCCACTAGTCACTGCCTGCCATTCTGAAAAGTCCCCATTTACTCCTACTATTTGCTTCCTGTCTGACAACCAGTTCTCAATCCATGTCAGCACACTACCCCCAATCCCATGTGCTTTAACTTTGCACATTAATCTCTTGTGTGGGACCTTGTCGAACGTCTTCTGAAAGTCCAAATATACCACATCAACTGGTTCTCCTTTATCCACTTTACTGGAAACATCCTCAAAAAATTCCAGAAGATTTGTCAAGCATGATTTCCCTTTCACAAATCCATGCTGACTTGGACCTATCATGTCACCTCTTTCCAAATGCGTTGCTATGACATCCTTAATAATTGATTCCATCATTTTACCCACTAACAATGTCAGGCTGACCGGTCTATAATTCCCTGTTTTCTCTCTTCCTCCTTTTTTAAAAAGTGGGGTTACATTGGCTATTCTCCACTCCATAGGAACTGATCCAGAGTCAATGGAATGTTGGAAAATGACTGTCAATGCATCCGCTATTTCCAAGGCCACCTCCTTAAATACTCTGGGATGCAGTCCATCAAGCCCTGGGGATTTATCGACCTTCAATCCCATCAATTTCCCCAACACAATTTCCCGACTAATAAGGATTTCCCTCAGTTCCTCCTCCTTACTAGACCCTCCGACCCGTTTTATATCCGGAAGGTTGTTTGTGTCCTCCTCAGTGAATACCGAACCAAAGTACTTGTTCAATTGGTCCGCCATTTCTTTGTTCCCCTTTATGACTTCCCCTGATTCTGACTGCAGGGGACCTACGTTTGTCTTTACTAACCTTTTTCTCTTTACATATCTATAGAAACTTTTGCAATCCGTCTTAATGTTCCCTGCAAGCTTCTTCTCGTACTCCATTTTCCCTGCCCTAATCAAACCCTTTGTCCTCCTCTGCTGAGTTCTAAATTTCTCCCAGTCCCCAGGTTCACTGCAATTTCTGGCCAATTTGTATGCCACTTCCTTGGCTTTAATACTATCCCTGATTTCCCTTGATAGGCACGGTTGAGCCACCTTCCCTTTTTTATTTTTACGCCAGACAGGGATGTGCAATTGTTGTAGTTCATCCATGCGGTCTCTAAATGTCTGCCATTGCCCATCCACAGTCAACCCCTTAAGTATCATTCGCCAATCTATCCGAGCCAATTCACGCCTCATACCTGCAAAGTTTGCCTTCTTTAAGTTCTGGACCATGGTCTCTGAATTAACTGTTTCATTCTCCCTCCTAATGTAGAATTCCACCATATTATGGTCACTCTTCCCCAGGGGGCCTCGCACAACGAAATTGCTAATTAATAATCTCTCATTACACAACACCCAGTCTAAGATGGCCTCCCCCCTAGTTGGTTCATTGACATATTGGTCTAGAAAACCATCCCTTATGCACTCCAGGAAATCCTCCTCCATCGTATTGCTTCCAGTTTGGTTAGCCCAACCTATGTGCATATTAAAGTCACCCATTATAACTGCTGCACCTTTATTGCATGCCCCCCAATTTCCTGTTTGATGCCCTCCCCAACATCACTGCTACTGTCATGCTCTTCACATTCTTCCCCTTCTTGCTCCCTCGATTCTGACATCGGGAGCATAGTTGCGGGATTAACCGGGTTGGCCCGGACGATATGGAGATTAGGAGCTTCCAAAACTGCTGTTCAGCGGGTCCATCTAGCTGCCGTCACCTGAGACATTCTATTCATAGACAGCAAAGCATGTATGGTGTGGGGACACTTGACAATCAGCTTTTGGTCGAGGACTAGACCCGCAGTGGTCATTACCGCTCGACATGTAGCTTCCATGGCTCTTTGGCAACTTCCCCATCCGAGGGTTACCGCATCCAGTTTTGCCGGATAATAGCCAATCGGTCTTTGCCGATCCCCATGTTCTTGTGTCAGTATAGCTGTCATATATCCTTCTTTCTCATGGACAAACAGGGTAAATGGCTTACCACTGTCGGGGATTCCCAGTGCCGGTGCCGAACACAAAGCCTTTTTCAAACTCAGGAAGGCCTCTTGCTGTTCCTTAGTGAGGGTGATGGCTTCTTTAGAGGCACGTTTCCCCTTTAAAATATCATTCAATGGCTGAGCAAGCTGTGTGAAGAAGTCAATCCAATTACTGTTAAAGTTACACAATCCCAAAAAAGACCTTAGTTCCTGAATAGTGGTCGTTTTTTTAGCAACCCGAATGGCTGCAGTTCTATCCTGGGTAAGTTCTCTCTTTCCTTGTGAAATCTTTTTCCCAGGTATACAACCTCTTCTTGGGATATTTGTGCTTTGTCGATGCTGGCTTTATGTCCTTTCAGCCAAAGGTGGTCCAGCAAAGCTCGTAAATCTTGTTCATGCTGTTCTTCCGTGTTTGAAGCTAGCAGGATATCGTCTACATATTGGATGACTGTGGATGACAGGGGAGGTAATTCTCGCAAATGGCTTTGTAAAGCCATGTGGAATACCGTAGGGCTGTTGTGGAAACCTTGTGGTAACCGGGTCCAAGTATACTGTTGTCCTTGGAGCGTGAAAGCAAACCACTGTCGAACCTCCGGTGCCAGAGGCACCAACCAAAATCCATTGGCCATATCTATAACTGAGAAATATTTATGTTCCGGTTTGAGGGCATTAAAAATGGTGGAGGGATCTGCGACCAAAGGAGCTTTTTGATCAATACACTGGTTAGCTTTCCTATAATCGACAGTCAAACGGCAAGTCTCATTAGATTTCTGTACCGGCCACACGGGTCTAGTGGAGGAGCTATGCGTTTTAATAAGCACCCCTTGTTTCTCCAATTGCTGAATAACCGGTAAGATTCCCACGATGGCAGTTGGACTGCTGGGATACTGTTTAGTGCATAGAGGCTTGGTCCCGATAAATGATGTAGGCTCCATTTGGAGTAGGCCACAATCCTTCTTATCTTTAGCCCATATCGGGTGTTCCTTCAATTCTTTTTTCTTCAAAGTTCTAATTGACCATATCACCCGACCATCCTCAAAATGCAATGATGAATCTACTTGGAGGGGTTGATCTACTGGGCCTATCCAGACCGGCGTGGTTAGTTCATGTGGACCCAGCCCTATAAGGACCGGTGTTGTCGTTTTAATTTCCATTTTATGGCCCCCAACTCCATAGGCTGTACGTGCCCTACCATCCAACGGCAAAAAGTCTCCATATTGTAGGGGTAAGCATGTTAATTCCACCCCGTGTCTAAAAGACAGTCCACATCCTTATCACCCACCCTCATAGTTATATATAGCCCATCTCCCCTCTGTTATATTAGTGCAAGGAGGGGGGCCAGGGTGGGTTCTAATCATTTTTTGCTATCCCAAGTAGCTCTTTCTGTTGTTGTATTGTCAGTCACTTAAATGCTTCTATGAGGTCATTATCTTGTGACAAGCCTGGTTTGTTGGCTGAATTGTATCCCTGGCTGTGTCCTCTTCCCCGGCCGCGACCTTGCTGTTTTGCCCTGCACGTCTTGGCCCAGTGACCTTCTTTCCCACAATAATGACATTTTCCGGGTAATTTTCCTAATGACTGTTTATCGGAATCCTGGGATTTCCATCCCACAGCTGCAGGGTCAGACTTTAGCTCCCATATCCCAATCTAATTGGTTACATCGATCCACTAATGCTGCAAAGGTAGTTCCTCTACCTTCCCAGTCTGGTAACACTACCTTAAGCATTTTGGACAGTTCTGGCTTTAGACCTGCCACGAAAGCTGCTTTCAGGGGTCCAAAAACTTGTTCATCCATTTCCTCATCCGTATTATTCAGACCCGAATGTTCTAGCCACGTGCATCTAAACCGCTCGTCATACTCCAGGACCTCCTCTGTTCCTTTCTGTTGGCAGGCTGCAATTTTTCCCCAGTCTGTCTTAGCTGGACTGAAGGCTTGTAGCCAGTGTTTAATCGCCTCCCATCCTGCGTTTAATTCTTGCTCATCCTGCCCCAAAGCTTCTTCTACTTTGTTGTGCAATTTTCTTCCTTGTGTTTCTGGCACCATTATGGTCAAATTTTGCACTCCGTCCCAGGGATGAAGTTGATATATATTTCTTCAGCGGTCCAATTGGTCGCACGTTTTCACTTCCCCTTTCTTTGGATTGGGCAATTCCTTGGACCATTTATCAATTTTCTCTGGGTCTGCCGGATCATGAAACAAGTATTCTGCATACACCTTTTTCCGCGTTTTTTTGCTTCCGCCCTCATCCGCAGTCTCTTCTGATTTGACTACAACTCGTCTTTTTTTAAACGGGGCAAAGCGCACCCCTAATTCTTCATCCTCTGACCCTGCATCGTCAGAGGATTCAGAATCCGTATCTATTCCTCGGTCGTGTCTTCGGGTTTGTGCTTTTAATTAATCCAAACATGGGTACCCTGGGAATTGATCAATACATTTTCCTTTTCCTATTACTGTCTCTTGACCTAATGATTTTTTCCATTTTTTTATTTCACCTTTAAGATCTTTAACTTTCGCTTCCAGCTTTTCAAGGTCAAGTCTTTTCTGTCACAGCTGTGCACAAACTGCTTGCAATTGGTCCTTTGTACTGGTCAGTTCTCGATCATGTTGGGAACGCATTATAATTTCATTCCGCATTCGAATCTGTCCCATAACGGCTAGGAACCATCTAGTTCACTCTTTATTTTTTATATGGGTCATTTTTCCCCAGACCCTTTTGATCTCATCCAAGGACCATTGTCCTTTGGAGGTTCCGAGTCGTAGGCTTTCCAGCCGATCAATGGGTCGATGATTAATTAATTAACACACCGCCGAAGTTAGACATCAATGGGACTTCGAGCCAACTACCAACCGAAGGATTCACAAACTGGAGGCTTTCGGAATCGCGTAGAAGGAGAGGCGAATTTAGACTTTTGACCGAAGACTTTTATAAAGAGGAGTCCTTACCTCAGTATATAGGTCCAATGTCCAAAATTCAGTTTCTTCCCTCAGCGATCGTGTTCGTGACGCCAAAATTGTTAGATCTCTTAATTTTCAATGAAATACGAACTCCAGTGATAGTTTTAACGTAACTTTTATTCTGGCAGCTGCAACAAGCTCTTGGCTTTAAGCCAGGCCTTTGTCCTTCTGATACCACATGGCCAAAATGGCTGTTCTTATACCTGGCTCAATTTACAGAAAAGAACGCGCCTTCTTTGACCTTATTGGCTCAATTGATATACTGTTACCCTTTAATTGGCTCGCTACCAAAAGTCCTAAAATGTCAAGCTGATTGATGCAATGTGGTCTGTGTTTTTTCAAAACGGCAGCCAGGCTGCAGAGCTTGAATTCTCTATCACTACATACATGACTGCCGACAGTTCAGCATGCTGGGCGCTCATGGTATTTGGGAGCTTTATGGCCCTGGCAATGCCTGCCCAGGGATCATAAATCCCGCACCCTGTGAGCCTTTCCCCCGCCAGCACCGTGCTGGACCCATCAACATAGATCTCCTGGCCGTGGGGATGGATCCCCACCCAGAGCCCTATGTTCACGTCCCAGACCCCCTCAATGGAGCAACGGTGGGCTTTCCCGGGGTACAGCATGTTGGCTGCCAGTCGGGGCTCACACATCCCTTTTACTCTCAAATCCATCTGTGAGAGCAGGAGGGTCCAGCGAGCAATGCGTACGCTGCTCACTGTCCCATCTTTAATTCTCCCATCCAGCAGCATCTGAGTGGGGGTGTGATGAGTGAGGAGGGTGATTGGGGACACTCCTGTAAACACCTGCGACCGCTTCACAGCCCAGTGGGTGGCCAGCAGATGCCTTTCACAGTTTGAGTAACCCCTCTCAACCTCAGTGAGGACCCTGGAGGAGTAGACCACCGGTCTCAGCTGGTCATGCCGCTGTTGCATCAGCACAGCACTTAAGCTATCCCCGCTAGCTGCTATCTCCAGGAAAAGTTCCTTGCCCCCATCTACCGCTCCCAGGGCCAGAGCTTTCTGCAGGTCTCCCTTGAGGCGGGTAAACGCTGCAACACAGTCCTCATCCCACTCCCACTCCACGCCTTTGCGCAGGAGCCGGAGTAGGGAGGCTGCAATGGCTGCGTAATCCTCAATGAAGTCCCTGCAGTTACCGGTCAGACCCAGAAACGATCTCACCCCTGTAACTAGTCGGAGCCAGTAACTCCTGAACTGCCCTCCTCTTAGCCTCATCAATGGCTCTCTCCCCTGCCCGCACAGTCAGCCACGGGAATTGTACCTCTCTCTGGCCAGTCTGTGCTTTCTAAGGGTTTACTTTAAATCCCTCCTCGTGCAGCAGTCCCAACAGCTCTGCCAGCAGGGGACCGTGCTCTTCCTCCGAATCGGAGAATAGCAGCAGGTCGTCCACGTACTGGATTAGCTGTCTGGGTCTGCTCAACGCTTTCAGGCAGTTGGCCATACACTGATGAAAAATGCTCGGACTGTTGTGGAAGCCCTGGGGAAGACAGTTCCAGGTATACTGCTGTCCTTTAAATGTAAAGGCGAATTTGTACTGGTCCTCCCGCCGCAGCAGGATGGACCAGAACCCATTCGAGATGTCCAGCACCGTAAAGACGGCTGCGGACGCGGGGATGCTGTGACTAGGTCAGCTACGGCTGCCACCGTGGGTGCACATGCAGGGATATTTTTATTGAGGACTCGGTAGTCCACTATGGCCCTCCAAGAATTGTCCGGTTTCCTAACCGGCCAAAGTGGAGAGTTCACATGTGTGGCTATTGGCCTCAACACTCCCTGTCTGACTAGAGATCCCAATGCGACCTCTAGGTCTGCCTCAGCCTCTCTGGGAAAATTATACTGCTTCTGGGCCTGAGACATGGGGTCCCCATCTACTCTGACTTCGACCCCATTTACCCGTCCACAGTCGTGCTTATGCCTGGCAAATGCCGCCAGGTTGGCCCGCACAAAAGCCTGATAGATCATCGGGGTGCCGTTTACCAGAGCGTCGAGGTCATATCCCTCCTTCGTCTTTACAGTGCAGAGAGAACCCTTCCCCTGCTTCCCCTGGATGACTGCTGTACCTTCCCCCTCCCCGGTGTCAGCTGTGCCCCACAGACAGTGGTTCCTCAGGTTGACCAGAATTTTCTGGCCGCTGAGGAAATCTGCCCCTTGGATGCCTTCACTCACTCCCTCCCACGGCAGAAGGACACACTTCCACATGGTGTGGAGGGTGCCTAATTTTATCTGCAGTGGTTTGGAGAAGAAGCCTTTGCATTCTTCTCCAGTGAAGCTGGTTCGGCAGTAGGGGATCCCACTGGATAGGGGTGAGGTGGTCGGGTCGTCTACATGAACCAGGGTGCACAAGGGCCCTGTGTCCAGCAGATACTCCCCCCGGACCCCCTCAATCCCCATCATGACACGTGGTCTGTTCCACGCAACATAGGTGACCGGGCAGAGGTACACGGGTTCCTCGGGGTCTAGTCATTGGGAGTGTTGGTCTGGGCCTGAGGGACTTCTCCCCCGGTCACGGCCGCGACCTTCCCAGTCTGGGTAAAGAGTGCCTGCAGAGCCGCGAGGAGACCCTCGAGTGAGGCGGCAGGGCTGGGCACAGCTGGTCTGGGAGGACTTGCAGCCGCAGGGACTGGGGCTGATGTTGGGACCTGTGGACCTCTCTTTTCCTGCCTCGGATTCTGGCATTCCCTCCTCATGTGCTCTGTCTTCCCGCACCCGTAGCAAACCACCTCTCTGCCTGCCTGCCAATTCCCTTCTTGCCTCCACTCTCTCTAATCAGAGCCGGGGCGGATCTCACACACCTTCCCCTTGGTGGGTTTCTCCCCCCTGATTCTGCCATTGCGAAAAGAGAGGGTCAGCTGCCTCAGCACCATCTCCTCTGTGGCTTGGGGGTCTCTGAAATCAAACCACTGGTTGGCCTGGGCGTGCAACTCAGGTAGGCTGCTTGCCACCAGTGCTCGCAGCCAGCGACCACATCGGTGTGCATGCAGCTGGGTTCGGTACAAATTCCCCCCACTGGCTTCCTCATGCACTGGCCACAGTCGATCAGTGAACGCCTGGGGGGTCTCCCCCGGTCTCTGGACAGTGGTCTGTACCCGGTCAAACGGACAGCCATTGTTCAACCCCATGGCCTCCAGGATATCCTCCTGGAGAGCGGCCACTGTTCGCTGACCCCTCTTGCTCTCAGCAGGGACAGCCTGACACAGGGCTGGGTCCAGTGAGAACAGGAGCAGTTTCCAGTCATTTATGTCTCCTTCCTGCTCTACTTCCATAAAGTGGACAGAGGGTCTCCTTTTCGGGTAAGTTTATTCACATGGGTCACCATCTGCCGCAGCTGGATCGCACTGTGGGGTACCACGTACTGGTTCTGTAGGGGGCCCTCAGCCTGACCCACTGCGGGTGGTCCGAATCTACTCTGCCTGATGGGGCACATTGGGGCTGGTCCCGGAGGTTTAGATTCCAGTATTTCGCCCTCCCTCTCCTCCGGGATCCCCACTGGGACTGTGGGAGAGGGCCTGTAGGATTCTTCCTCCCTATCCTTCTCCCCACAGCCTTTCACTATGCTCCCCCCTCCGTACCTCGGCTGGGCTGATAAGGCACACCACTCCTTTACTGGGTGCCTTGCTTTCAGCCCAGCCAAGGACTTTTGCCTCAGCTAGGGCCAGAGCTTTGGTGTCGGGCCGGGTGGGGACTCGAGTCTCAGGCACTTCCAGAGCTTTTGCTCCAGTTAGAACAAGGGCTGCTTTGGCTTCAGCCAGAGCCAGGGTGAGCCGATCAATTTGTTCCTGAAAGGAATGATGATCCGCCTCTGCCCTGCTGGGGCACGCCTGAAGCTCAGCCTGTAGCTGGAGATTCTTACCCTCTCCCAACCTTCCCTGGTTCTGAGCCTGGGTAAGTTCCTCCTGCAGTCCCCTGATGTGACCTTTTCCCTCAGTTCCTGGGACTGAAGGTACTCCCTATGGTTGCGATAGCTTTCTCCATCTCTCTCTTGTTCCTGCCTCTCCCACTTTAAATCCTGATCCAGCTTTTCCCTTTCTTTGCTGGTCTTTACTAGCTCCTCTCTCTGCTCAGCTAACTCTGTCTGTAAGACATCTACCTGCCTGTCCAAAACCTGTATTTGCTTCTGAAAGCAAATCAGCCACACTGCCTTTTCCACTGATTGTTTATGATCTTTACTCTGGGTCCACCTGGCGGCTGCGTCCTCAGGCCGTTCAGCCTTCAGCAGCGCCTGCACCCACTTCCTTGAGCAGTTTATCCTTGCTGTTACATACCTAGCAATCCTACTCTCCATTTTATACTCCTCTCCACCAAGACTGACTGCCTCTTCACCCTTACTCAACGCACATCCCTTCATGGTCGCCATTATGTAAAGGGAGCTTGGGGTGTGGGTTCGAATCCACACTCCCTCTGGATTCTGTACGTGCAATTTATGAGGATGGGTGATTAATGAGGCACCAGACACAGTGGATAAGAGTACAAAATGGCTAATGTTGTTTATTTAGAATAGCAAACACAAAGATAGAGGGCATAGGAAGAGGTCATAAAATAGCAGTAATGGCAAAATCTCATTCAACAACCCGAAAAATCTCGCAACATGGAAGGGGAAAACAAGAGGTTAAAACATCCCACTCACACACAACCACATCTCCCACTCCCACCCTTCCTACCAACTCCTATCCTAAATTGAGTCTGTGAGGGGTTTTGGTCGATACTCACAATCCTATCAACTCTGGGGTTCTGGGGGCACTTATTTCAGCTCGGGGTCCCTTTGATGTGGGTTTTACGTTGATGTTCGGTTTTCCTCCTCGATGTTGAGTTGGTTTCTTCTATCTGCCTCTCGGTTATCGTCCAACTGCAGCTGTGAATCCAGGTTATTGAACCAGGTGTCCGGGTCCGCACAGCTCTGCGTGCCCCAGCCTGATGCTTCGGCTATTCTCACCCTGTCCAGTGTGTTCAGGGCTAACAGCAGTACCTGCTGCCCCTTACTAACCAGGAGGTTAGCTCGTGGGTTTTTAGTCTCAACCAAAATCAAAGTTTGCAAAACTCTCTCAGCTCCTTTCCCCCCAGCAGACAGCAGCCCTTTCAAGAACTGACCCCAAACTGTTTTTCCTACTGCTCCAGCTGCATTCCCCCTCCAATATTTAATCAGAAGATGTCACAGGTACACGCAGGTGTCAGGACAAGGGTATTGTTATGGGGCACATTGGTGCCTGAAAGTCTGTAGGTCCTTTGTTACAGTCCTGGGAGTCAGTGGGCCATTCCTGCAATGATCCCAGGGCCATTGTCCATTGTCCATATTAACTCGGTAGATGATGGCCCACATTCATAGTTTGATTTGGGGGGGAAATCATTTTCAAATTGGGCCGGGGATTCCTTATTGGTTGAAGATTTCCCCGCTTCAGGCCAGACTCGACCCCTGATTGGCCTGCCAGAATGCACTTTTTCCCCATTGGCCAGTGCCTCTGTCTCGCTTGTGAGCCAGACTCCACAATGTCTGTATCCGCCCACACGTTTACCCAGCCTGCTTTTACTTGGCCAAAAATGTTCATTTAGTGTATGGAACGATCCCATGTTAGTTTTCTTGTCCTTAGGGTGTTTCAAATGCGGCCGTGGATTTTCGACCCTTACAGATCAGCCATCGGAACTTTGGCGGAAGATTCGCAGAAACCCCATTCATGTGTCTATCCAAAGTTATGGCGGCCGATGAATCTCAAAGAATTTTCCGATGGTAGAATGTTTACTTTAAGAAATAAAGTAATTGACAGCATGAATCGAGAAAAAAGTGGAAAGTGTCATACTGCTTTGGTAGTTATCCCAACATAGAATGACGAGGTAGAAAAAGAAAGGCCAAAAAAGGAATTACCTTCAGCAGACAGATTGCAGCGGTTCAAGAAGGCTGCTCACCACTGTTATGTCTTGAATAAAGATTCAGACCAGATACTGCAAGCTCAAAGTAGGGTGTGACTGTAGTCCTTTATTGCAGATCTCAGAGTGCCTCTCCAGCCTGTGAGGCCTCCTTATATACAGGTGCTCCCAAGGAATTGTGTGATCCCTTGGGACTCTAGGAGTTAGACATGGTATTTACAGGTTTACATAAATAACAACACTCCCCCCAAAGTCAATAGTGTAACTATTTACAATGTGAGTCGATCTGGGGCCTTCATTTCCCTGTTTGATCGTCTCGGTGCAAATGCTGGTCTTGGTGAGTCGTTTGTTGGTCCCTTGCTGGGCTGCTGTGCAGCTGGCCTTGCTGGGCTGCTGGGAATGGTGAGCCCTGCTGGCTGCTGCGGGTGACGGGTTCTGCTTCGTAGTCAACTGCTGGGTCGGTTGCCACTTGTGTGTGTGTCGAAAAAGATGGAGTCTATTGTGAGTTGTTCTGGATAGTCTGTAAATCTGAGTTTGGTTTGGTCCAAGTCTTTCCTGCAGGTGAATCCATTTGAGAGTTTGACCATAAACATCCTACTCCCTTCTTTGGCCAAAACAATGCCAGGAAGCCACTTGGGACCTTGTCCATAGTTCAACACAAATACAGGATTATTTATCTCAATTTCACAATCATGATATGTATTCTGTTGAAGCCTTTCCTGTAGATCAGGGTGTACTAATGAGAGCCTTGCCTAAGTGCCCTTTTCATGAGCAGTTCAGCGGGAGGGACGCCAGTGAGCGAGTGGGGTCTTGTGCGGTAACTAAGCAGGACTCGGGATAAGCGAGTCTGCAGTGAGCCTTCAGTTACCCTTTTCAAGCTCTGCTTGATTGTTTGAACTGCTTGTTCTACCTGACCGTTGGACGCTGGTTTAAACGGGGGCAGATGTGACACGTTTGATCCCATTGCGGATCATGAACTCCTTGAACTCGGCACTGATAAAGCTCAGCCCATTGTCACTTACAAGGACATCAGGCAGGCCGTGCGCAGCAAACATGGCCCGTAGACTTTCAACGGTGCAGACATTATCACACATTCAATCCATTTGGAGTACGCATCTACAACCACTAAAAACATTTTTCCCAACAATGGGCCTGCATAGTCGACATGGACCCTGGACCACAGTTTGGAGGGCTAGGATCATAAACTTAGTGGTGCCTCCCTGGATGCATTGCTTAACTGTGAACATGTATTACATTTGTGCACGCAGGACTCTAAGTCCGCATCGATACTGGGCCACCACACATGGGATCTGGCTATCACTTTTGTCATTACGATGCCTGGGTGGGTGCTGTGGAAATCACTGAAGAAAGTGTTCTGCCCTTTTTTGGCACCACTACCCAATTATCCCATAGGAGGCAGTCTGCCTGTATAGACATTTCATCTTTGCGCCGCTGGTACGGCTTTATTTCGTCCTGCATCTCTAACGGGACACTAGACTAACTCCCGTGGAGCACACAGTTTTTTTACTAAGGACAGTAAGGTGTCCTGGATCTAATCTGTCGGGCGGTAACAGTTGATTGCTCGCTCTCGAATGCTACCATTACCATGACTAAATCTGCGGGCTGTGCCATCTTCACCCGTGGTGGGCAATGGCAGCCTACTGAGAGCATCGGCACAGTTTTCTGTGCCTGGCCTATGGCGGATGGCATAGTTGTATGTGGACAACGCGAGCGCCCATCTCTGGATGTGGGCCGATGCATTCGCATTTATCCCCTTGCTTTCAGTAAAGAGGGATATAAGCGGCTTATGGTTGGTTTCCAATTCAAATTTGAGCCCGAACAGATATTGATGCATTTTCTTTACCCCTTAAACACACGCTAATGCTTCTTTTCGATCATATTGTAGGCCCTCTTGGTCTTAGACAGACTTCTGGATGCATAAGCAACCGGTTGCAATTTCCCAAATTCATTAGCTTGTTGCAATATACACCCGACCCTGTACGACAACGCATCACATGCTAGTACCAAACGTTTACATGGATCGTACAACACAAGCAATTTGTTTGAACATAACAGCTTCCTAGCTTTCTCAAAGGCATTTTCTTGGCTTTTACCCCATATCCATTCAGCTCCTTTACGCAGTAAAGAGTGCAGGGCTTCTAACAATGTGCTAAGGCCTGGTAAGAAGTTGCCAAAATAGTTCAGGAGTCCGAGATATGACTGCAGCTCCACCACGTTCTGTGGTCTCGGTGCATTCTTGATTGCCTCCGTGTTCGAATCGGTGGGCCTGATGCTGTCCGCCGTGATCCTTCTCCCCAGGAACTCTACTTTAGGTGCCAGGAAAATGCACTTCGAGCGTTTTAGCCTGAGCCCCGCACGATTAAGCCGACTAAGAACCTCCTCCAGGTCCTGCAGGTGCTCGACAGCGTCCCGACCTGTAACCAAGATGTCGTCGTAGAAGTTCCTCTGAAATATCACCGCGGCTGATCGAATCCCAAACGGGCATCTGATGTAAAGGAAGAGACCTTTGTGCATATTGATGCAGGTGAGGTCTTTCGATGATTCCTCCAGCTCCTGTGTCATGTAGGCCGAGGTTGAGTCCAGCTTCATGAACGTTTTCCCTCCCGCCAGTGTCACAAATAGGTCGTCTGCCTTTGGTTGCGGGTGTTGATCCTGCAGTGAGAAACGATTGATAGTTACTTTGTAATCACCACAGATTCTGACAGTGCCATCTCCCTTGAGGACTGGAACAATCGGATTGGTGCACTCATTGAATTTCATCTGGAAAATTATGCCTTCTCGTTGCAACCTGTCCAGTTCGATCTCCACCCTCTCTCTCATCATGTAAGGTACTGCTCTCGCCTTGTGATGGATGGGTCACCCCCCCGGAATCAAGTGGATTGCACTTTTTCTCCTTGGAACTTCCCGATGCCTGGTTCAAACAGCAAGGGGAACTTGTTTAGGACCTGGGCACATGAGATGCTGTCGACGGACGAAAGCGCTCGGACGTCGTCCCAGTGCCAGCGTATCTTTCCCAGCCAGCTCCTGCCGAACAGCGTGGGGCCATTGCCCGGTATCACCCAGAGTGGTAACTCATGCACCGCTAAATTGAAGGAGACCTTTACAGTTGCACTGCCGACTATGGGAATCAGTTCCTTTGTGTACGTTCTCAATTTAGTATGAATGGGAGTCAGGACTAGCCTTGAGGCCTTGCTGCACCACAATTTATCGAAAGACTTTGCTCATTATGGACTGGTTTGCAGGATTAGCAGGGTTTGCAGCTCACCTGCACATACGTTGGAGGTGTCCCATTGTTCTACAGCCCTTGCAAATGTATCCATTGAAGCGGCATGAATGGAAATAATGATCACCCCTGCAGCACCAACAAGGTGTTAATGGCCTTGTATTCACCACTCTTGATGTGGACTCTGAGTTATCTGCGGACGTGCAGCTGCAGGCATGCAAGTCTTGCCCTGTACATTTCAATTCTAAAACAATGTTACTTTGTTCACAGTACTTGCAGCAGCATTTGTGTGCTGAGAAATTTGTTTGGTCTTGTCACTGGTGGCGATAAATGCCTGGGCTATCGCTATGGCTTTACTCAAGGGTGGGGTCTCTACAGTCAAACGTTAGTGAAGAATTACTTCACGGCCAATGCCAAGTACAAAGAAGTCCCTGAGCATGTGCTCCAAGTGACCTTCAAATTCGCAATGTCCTGCAAAGTGCCTTAGCTCAGCAACGTAGCTCACCACTTCCTGGCCTTTAGACCTCTTGTACGTGTAGAACCGATACCTCGCCATCAGAACACTTTCCTTTGTGTTTAGATGCTCTCGGGCCAGTGTGCACAACTCATTGTATGACTTGTCTGTGGGTTTCGCTGGAGCGAGCAGATTTTTCATGAGGCCATACATTTGTGCTCTGCAAACGGTGAGGAGGATCGCCCTTCGTTTGGCGCCGTTTGCTTCTCCTTCCAGTTCGGTGGCCACGAGGTATTGGTCGAGTCGCTCCACGAAGGTTTCCCAATCATCTCCCTCTGATAATTTCTCCAGGATGCCCATGGTTCTCTGCATTGTTGCGGTGGTGTTCATCATTTGTATTTCGTCGTCAGTTGTTATGTCTTGAATAAAGAGTCAGACCAGATACTGTGAGCACAAGGTAAGGTGTGACCGTCGTCCTTTATTGCAGATCTCAGAGTGCCTCTCCAGCCTGTGAGGCCTCCTTATATACAGGTGCTCCCAAGGATTTGAGGGATCCCTTGGGACTCTGGGGGATAAGCACCACCTTCTCAAGGGCAATTAGCGATGAGCAATAATAGTGATGCCCACATCCCATGAATGAATTTTTAAAAATTCAACCTGCTAAGACTGCTCCTTCCAAATGACTGTGGAGCTGAATATCCACAATCCTTTTAGCACATTGTGACAATAGTTCTGGCAGGAGTATGGTTGGAAGTGCTGTGAATTCGGTCAGGACCTGCATATACTGAATCTCAGATTTCCCCCGAGCCTTATAAAGGATAGAGGGCCCGAAATTGATGGCCTTACTGCAGCCGACTGCCTCCCACTGCCGCCAACATTCCTCTTGAAGTTGCGCCCAGTGCCACTTTCCATTTGGTGTGGAGCGAGCGGGAGGGGAGAACTGCTGGGAACCGCCCGCCGATGTCAGCAGACGGCTGAGTGGCACAACTGACCCCCCGCCCACTGAGATTGCATATAAATGCGGGCAGGAGTCGGTGCCAGAACGGGGAAGGACTGTTGGCTGGAGGCTGTTTTATCCCCAACGGTGAGTATGAAGCATATACCTTCCTGGATCAGGAAGGTATATGCTTGCTTTTTTGGAAATAGGAGGTGGGTGGGGTGGCTTGACCCATCCACCTCCACGGAGGTGTGTGGGGGGCCTGACCCATCCACCTCCATGGCACGAACCTGGTATTGCAGTACTTCCAGGAACGGTGCAGTGGCTCTAGGCCTTTTGGCTAAGAGCATTGGCGCAGAGTGATCCTTGATGTGTGCAAGGTGACCTCTGGCGTTTGTGATTTGACAAAGAATTGGAACGATTGGCTACGAATAAAAAAAAAAAAACGGTGAGTATGAAGAGCAGAAAAAAAAGGTTAGTAAACATTTTACAATTTTTCTTGACAGCAGCTTATCTGGATGGGGTCCCCTGAAGGTGTTCCGATGGTTTTTCAAGGACATTTTTGCTGAAAACCCTGCCCAAAGTACCGTCAGGTATCTCGTCGACCATCGGTGGTTCTCTGGGCGGTACTTGGGCGGGTGGGGGCCTTCACCAAATTCAGCCCCAGAGCCTTTTAAGGGGCCTTGTAATGGGCCGAGCATTATGAAGTGCATTGTAAGGGGCCTTATTAATGCAATCTAATTTGAGTCTTATGACGTCCATAGGACCCCGATGGCATTTTACTGAGCCAATGGAAAGTTTAATAGATTGAGCCTAATAGAATGTTGGCTTTTATCTCAAGGGAGCTGGAGTTACCAACCCTCCTGTTTTGCTCAGCAGTCTCCGTGAATTGTCTATTCATTTCCCAGGCGCTTAGCTGGCAAGCCGGGAGAAAAGTTTGTTGTATGACTGCAAATGGAAAATTGCCCAATCAGCTGTTCGTGCCCCCACCACTTGCTGCACTTCTGGTGAAGTTGCGTTGGTATTGCTTCAAACGCGATTCTCCCTGGCCCGATTTAATTGGATTCATTCTGTCTGTGATTTTGGGCACTAACATCAGAAGTTCCTACCTAGAATGCACTGCAAACCAGAATCTTCCCTTTCCATTTTAGTTGAAATTGGCACGCAGGCGCAGAAGAGACCCTTTGTATATGGAAGAAACAAAGGGGCCGAAATTATCCCTTCCATTAAGGCCTGTTAACACCAGAAAGCGGAAGCCATGCTGCAGAGTGCAATGGCCGCCGACTTTTCGTGTAATGGCTGCAATTAGCAAAATTCTGCTCCCGTGTTAACCCGGCAGTGCCCCGATCCCCCCCCCGCCACCACTCCGCTGCTGACGATCCGTGTTAAGTGCTTCATCATAGTGCGCACCGCTGATCTAACCCCCACCCCGACGGTGAAATTCCGCTCTGAAAATCTTCCACCCACCCGGCAGTGCCAAAACCTTTATTTTCCCGGTGGTCCAGTGAGGCTGACGCCTTCTGCAATGGTGGTGTGGCTCCCCTTAAAGGGGAGGACCTACTGCTGCTGCCACCATGTTTTTTTTTCGGGTGACTGCCATGTTGGCCCGACAAATATGCCCTCGGGTTCGGCCGGGCCACCAACAGGCAGCCTGGCACCTCCACTTGGGTGCAAGGCCACTGACACGGCCGAAACCCTTCCTAGTGGCCCAGTGGGTTGAAGTTTTGAAATCACAAAGGCTCTCCCCTTTAAGTGAAGGGGAGAGCTGTGGTGATGTGGTGCCATGGTGATGCGGCACTGTGATGATGTCATCGCAACGGCCACTAAGCACCCCACCCAACTTCAGTCCCTCAGGTGTTGCCACCGCCACGTATCTGCCCCTCTAGTGTAGTCACTGCCTCCATTAAGGAGCGACTTCCAGATCCAAGTGAAAAAAACAAACAAAAAGTGGAATGTGACTCAGGAGGCGACCTTAACCACCGCGGCAGTAAGAACACAAAAAACGGGGTGGGAGCGCCACGTTTTGGGTTGGGGACAATTTCAGACCCAAGCACCTCACCAGTGCAGCAAGTATATATCAATTTACTGATTATACTGACAATAACACCAAATATGCAACAACCATATTTGATGGCACTGTAAGCGATGTGGTTGGGAGTAGAAAGTTGGATTCAGTAAGTGGGCAAAACTTTGGCAGATGGAGTTCAGTGTGGGGAAGTATGAGGTAAGGAAGATAAATCAGAGTAACATAGAAACATAGAAAATAGGTGCAGGAGTAGGCCATTTGGCCCTTTGAGCCTGCACCGCCATTCAATATGATCGTGGTTGATCATTCCCTCAGTACCCCTTTCCTGCTTTCTCTCCATACCCCTTGATCCCTTTAGTCGTAAGGGCCATATCGAACTCCCTCTTGAATATATCCAATGAACTGGTATCAACAACTCTCTGCGGCAGGAAATTCCATAAGTTAACAACTCTGAGTGAAGAAGTTTCTCCTCATCTCAGTCCTAAATGGCCTATCTCTTACCCTAAGACTATGTCTTAGGATAAGGGCTTCCCCAACATTGGGAACATTCTTACCGCATCTAACCTGTTCAGTCCCGTCAGAATCTTATATGTTTCTATGAGATCCCTCTCATCCTTCTAAACTCCAATGAATAAAGGCCCAGTTGATCCAGTCTCTCCTGATATGACAGTCCAGCCATCCCTGGAATCAGTCTGGTGAACATTCGCTGCACTCCCTCAATAGCAAGAATGTCCTTCCTCAGATTAGGAGACCAAAACTGTACACAATATTCCAGGTGAGGCCTCACTAAGGCCCTGTACAACTGCAGTAAGACCTCCCTGCTCCTATACTCAAATCCCCTAGCTATGAAGGCCAACATACCATTTGCCTTCTTCAGCGCCTGCTGTACCTGCATGCCCACTTTCAGTGACTGATGAACCATGACACCCAGGTCTCGTTGCACCTCCCCTTTTCCTAAGCTGCCGCCATCTAGATAATATTCTACCTTCGTGTTTTTGCCCCCAAAATGGATAACCTCACATTTATCCACATTATACTGCATCTGCCATGCATTTGCTCACTCGCCTAACCTGTCCAAGTCACCCTGCAGCCTCTTAGTGTCCTCCTCACAGCTCACACCACCACCCAGTTTAGTGTCATCCACAAACTTGGAGATATTACACTCAATTCCTCCATCTAAATTGTTAATGTATATAGTCAAGAGCTGGTGTTCCAGCACTGAGCCCTGCGGCATTCCACTAGTCACTGCCTGGCATTCTGAAAAGGACCCGTTTATCCCGACTCTCTGCTTCCTGTCTGCCAACCAGTTCTCTATCCACGTCAGTACATTACCCCCAATACTATGCGCTTTGATTTTGCACACCAATCTCTTGTGCGGGACCTTGTCAAAAGCCTTTTGAAAGTCCAAATACACCATATCCACTGGTTCACCTTTGTCCACTCTTCTAGTTACATCCTCAAAAAATTTAGGAAGATTCGTCAAGCATGATTTCCCTTTCATAAATACATGCTGATTTGGTCCGATCCTATCACTGCTTTCCATCCTTAATGATTGATTCCAACATTTTCCCCACTACTGATATCAGGCTAACCAGTATATAATGCCCCGTTTTCTCTCTCCCTCCTTTTTTAAAAAGTGGTGTTACATTAGCTACCCTCCAGTCCATAGGAACTGATCCAGAGTCAATAGACTGTTGGAAAATGATCACCAATGCATCCACTATTTCTAGGGCCACTTCTTTAAGTACTATGGGATGCAGACTATCAGGCCCCAGGGAGTTAACAGTCTTCAATCCCATCAATTTCCCGAACACAATTTCCCGCCTAATACGGATATCCTTCAGTTCCTCCTTCTCACTAGATCTACTGTTCCCTAGTACAATAAGAAGGTTATTTGTGTCTTCCTTCGTGAAGACAGAACCAAAATATTTGTTCAATTGGTCTGCCATTTCTTTGTTCCCCATTATAAATTCACCTGAATCCGACTGCAAGGGACCTACGTTTGTCTTCACTAATCTTTTTCTCTTCATATCTATAGAAGCTTTTGCAGTCAGTTTTTATGTTCACTGCAAGCTTCCTCTCATACTCTATTTTTCCCCTCTTAATTAAACCCTTAGCCTTCCTCTGTTGAATTCTAAATTTCTCCCAGTCCTCAGCTTTGCTGCTTTTTCTAGCAAAATTATATGTCTCTTCTTTGGATTTAACACTATCCTTAATTTCCCTTGTTAGCCATGGTTGAGCCACCTTCCCCATTTTATTTTTACTCCAGACAGGGATGTACAATTGCTGAAGTTCATCCATGTGATCTTTAAATGTTTGCCATTGCTTATCCACCGTCAACCCTTTAAGTATCCTTTGCCAGTCTATTCTAGCCAATTCATGCCTCATACCATCAAAGTTACCTTTCCTTAAATTCAGGACCCTAGTTTCCGAATTAACTGTGTCACTCTCCATCATAAGAAAGAATTCTACCATATTATGGTCACTCTTCCCCAAGGGGCCTCGCACAACAAGATTGCTAATTAGTCCCTTCTCATTACACATCACCCAGTCTAGGATGGCCAGCTCTCTAGTTGGTTCCTCGACATATTGGTCGAGAAAACCATCCCTAATACACTCCAGGAAATCCTCCTCCACTGCATTGCTACCAGTTTGGTTAGCCTAATCAATATGTAGATTAAAGTCACCCATGGTTACTGCTGTACCTTTATTGCACACATCCCTTATTTCTTGTTTGATGCTGTCCCCAACCTCACTACGACTGTTTGGTGGTCTGTACTCAACTCCCACTCGTGTTTTCTGCCCTTTAGAATTCCGCAGCTCCACCCATACCAATTCCACATCATCCAGGCTAATATCCCTCCTTACTATTCCATTAATTTCCTCTTTAACCAGCAATGCCACACTGCCTCCTTTTCCTTTCTGTCTATCCTTCCTAAATGCTGAATACCTTTGGATGTTGAGTTCCCAGCCTTGGTCACCCTGGAGCCATGTCTCTGTGATGCCAATTACATCATACCTGTTAATTGCTATCTGCGCAATTAATTTATCCACCTTATTACGAATACTCCTCGCTTTGAGGCACAAAGCCTTCAGGCTTGTCTTTTTAACACACTTTACCCCTTTAGAATTTTGCCGTAATGTGGCCCTTTTTGTTTTTTGCCTTGGGTTTCTCTGCCCTGCACTTTTACTATTCTCCTTTCTATCTTTTGCATCTGACTCCATTTTATTTCCCTCCATCTCCCTGCATAGGTTCCCATTCCATTGCCATATTAGTTTGACTCCTCCCCAACAGCACTCGCAAACACTCCCCCTAGGACATTGGTTCCGGTCCTGCCCAGGTGCAGACCGTCCAGTTTGTACTGGTCCCACCTCCCCCAAAACCGGTTCCAATGCCCCAGGAATTTGAATCCCTCTCTTCTGCACCACTGCTCAAGCCACATATTCATCTGAGCTATCCTGGTATTCCTACTCTGACTAGCACGTGGCACTGGCAATCCTGAGATTACTACTTTTGAGGTCCTACTTTTTAATTTAACTCCTAGCTCCCTAAATTCATCTCGTAGGACCTCATCCCGTTTTTTATCTATATCGTTGGTTCCTATATGTGCGATGACAACTGGCTGTTCATCCTCCCTTTTCAGAATGTCCTGCACTCGCTCAGAGACATTCTTGACCCTTGCACCAGGGAGGCAACATACTATCCTGGAGTCTCGGTTGCAGCCGCAGAAACGCCTATCTATTCCCCTTACAATTGAATCCCCTATCACTATCACTCTCCCATTCTTTTTCCTGCCCTCCTGTGCAGCAGAGCCAGCCACGGTGCCATGAACTTGGCTGCTGCTGCTCTCCCCTGATGAGTCATCCCCCTCAACAGTACTCAAAGCGGTGAATCTGTTTTGCAGGGGGATGACCGCAGGGGATCTCTGCACTACCTCCCTTATACTGCTCTTCCTGTTGGTCTTCCATTCCCTATCTGGCTTTAGACCCTGCGGTAAGACCAACTCACTAAATGTGCTATTCACATCATTCTCAGCATCGTGCATGCTCCAGAGTGAATCCACCCGCAGCTGCAGTTCCGCAACGTGGTCCGTCAGGAGCTGGAGGCGGATACACTTCCCGCACATGTAGTCGGCAGGGACACCGGAAGCGTCCCTGACTTCCCACATAGTACAGGAGGAGCATAACACATGTCCGAGCTCTCCTGCCATGACTTAACCCTTGGATAAACTTAAATTGGCAACAACAATGCTAAATGTTACTTACTGATATAGAAAAGAAAAAAGAAAAGTGACTAACGAATCACCAGCCAATCACTTACCCCCTTGGCTATGACCTCACCTTTCGATTTCTTTCTATTTCTTTTTTGCCTCCCTGCTGCAGCTGCACTGGCTGGTCTCCTGGACGTCTGCTGGGCCTTTATGGTCGCTCCGCTGTCCCCGGACTCCTGCTGTTCACACTCCCGTCTCCTGGACGTCTGCTGGGCCTTTATGGTCGCTCCGCTGTCCTCGGACGACGCCTGCTGGGTCTTTATGGTCACTCCGCTGTCCCCGGACTCCTGCTGCTCACACTTCCATCTCCTGGACGTCTGCTGGGCCTTTATGGTCGCTTCGCTGTCCTCGGACGATGTCTGCTGGGCCTTTATGGTCGCTCCGCTGTCCCCGGACTCCTGCTACTCACACTCCCATCTCCTGGACGTCTGCTGGGCCTTTATGGTCGCTCCGCTGTCCCCGGACTCCTGCTGCTCACACTCCCGTCTCCTGGACATCTGCTGGGCCTTTATGGTCGCTCCGCTGTCCCCGGACTCCTGCTGCTCACACTCCCATCTCCTGGATGTCTGCTGGGCCTTTATGGTCGCTCCGCTGTCCCCGGACTCCTGCTGCTCACACTCCTGCCTCCTGGACAATGCTGGGCCTTTATAGGCTGCTCCGCTGTCCCCGGACTCCTGCTGCTCGCACATTTTTCTTAATGGTAAGAAGCTAGGAACTGTGGAGGAGCAGAGAGATTACGGGGTCCGTGTATAGAAATTACTAAAATCTAGTGGACATGTACAAAAAATGATTTAAAAATCTATTGGAATGTTAGCTTTTATCTCAAGGGGGTCTGGGATACAAAGAGGTGGAAGTTATGCTGCAGTTGTAAAAGGTCTGGTTAGTCTGCATCTGGAGTAGTGCGTTCAGTTCTGGGCACCGCACCTCAGGAGGGATATATGGGCCTTGGAGGGTGCACAGCGCAAATTCCCGAGAATGACAGCAGTGCTAAAAGGGTTAAGTCATGAGGGCTGGTTGCATAGATTAGCCTTGTATTTCCTCGAGTATAGAAGATTGAGATCTAATTGAGGGGTTGAAGATGATTAAAGGATTTGACAGAGTAGATAGATAGAAACTATTTCCTCTGGTGGGAGAGTCTAGACCAAGGGGGCATAACCTTAAAATTAGAAACATAGAAACATAGAAAATAGATGTAGGAACAGGCCATTCAGCCCTTCGAGCCTGCACCACCATTCAATATGATCATGGCTGATCATGCAACTTCAGTACCCCACTCCTGCCTTCTCTCCATACCCCTTGATCCCTTTAGCCATAAGGGCCACATCTAACATCTAACTCCTTTTTGAATATATCCAACAAACTGGACTCAACAACTTTCTATGGTAGAGAATTCCAGAGGTTTACAATTCTCTGGGGGGCTTACCCCTTATCCTTAGTCTGTGACCCCTGGTTCTGCACTTCCCCAAGATTGGGAACATTTTTCCTGCATCCAACCTGTCCAATCCCGTCGGAATTTTATATGTTTCTGTGAGATCCCCTCTCATTCTTCTAAGTTCCAGTGAATATAAGCCTAGTCGATCCAGTCTTTCTTCATATGTCAGTCCTGCCATCCTGGGAATCAGTCTGGTGAACCTTCACTGCACTCCCTCAATAGCAAGAATGTCCTTTCTCAGATTAGGAGATCAAAACTGCACACAATACTCAAGGTGTGGTCTCACCAACTAGGTTGTTCAGCGGTGACATTTGGAAACACTTCTTCACACAAAGGAATGTGGCAATCTGGAACTCTCTTCCCAAATAGCTGTTGAGGCTAGGTCCGTTGAAAGTTTCAAAACAGAGATTGGTAGATTTCTGTTACACAAGGGTATTAAAGGATATGGAAACAAGGCGGGTAAATAGTTTAAGATACAAATCAGCTGTGATCTATGTTGTGTATCTGTAAAGCATGCACTCCTACGTTCCGCCACCAGGGAGCTCATCCCCTGAAGTCCCAAGGGATCCCAGCATCCCTTGGAAGCACTGTATATAAGCTGGCCCGTAAGGCTTGTTCCTCACTCTGGACTGTCTTATTAAAGACTGAGGTCACTGTTACTTTAACCTCCCTGCGTGCAGCCTCATCTGTGTTGGGAACACAATAACTGGCAACGAGAATACGAATCCAACGCAAAGATGCAGCAAACTGTGGGCATCCTGGAGACGTTCTCGGAGGGTGAGGACTGGGAAGCCTATGTCGAATGGCTAGACCAGTACTTTGTAGCCAACGAGCTGGACGGAGAAGGAAGCGCTGCAAAAAGGAGAACGGTCCTCCTCACAGTCTGCGGGGCACTGACCTACAGCCTCATGAAGAATCTTCTGGCTCTGGAGAAACCCACAGATAAGTCATATGAGGAGCTGTGTACACTGGTTCTGGAGCATCTTAACCCGAGGGAGAGTGTGCTTATGGCGAGGTATCGGTTCTACATTTGGCAGCTATCTAAAGGTCAGGAAGTGGCGAGCTATGTTGCCGAGCTAAGGCGACTTGCAGGACAATATGAGTTTGATGGCTACCTGGAGCAAATGCTCAAAGACTTTTTTATACTGGGCATTGGCCACGAGACCATCCTATGAAAACTTTTGACTGTAGAGATACCGACCCTCAGTAAGGTCATTGCGATAGCACAGGCGTTTATGTCCACCAGTGATAACACCAAACAAATCTCTCAGCACACAAGTGCTAGCAATGTTCTTAAATTAACTGGAACTGTGTTTGCGAGCAGAAATGTACAGGGCAGAACCCACGAGTCTGCAACTGCCAGCAGGCCTCAGGTGACCCAGTTGACTCAGAGTCCCCAAGAAAGGATGAATGCAAGGCAATTCACACCTTGTTGGCATTGTGGAGGCTTCCATTCAGCCTATTCATGCCGCTTCAAAGGGTATGTTTGCAAGAGCTGTGGAACAATGGGGCACCTCAAACCTGCTAACCACCACGTGGCAGAAGAAGATTGGTCCATGGTGGATCAAAGCAATTTTGAGCATCGGAGAGAGGAGACAGATGCTGAAGTACACGGGGTGCACACATTTTCGATGAAACGTCCACCTATAATGCTAAATGTAAAATTGAATAGCTTACCCATAGCCATGGAACTGGACACTGGCGGTAGCCAATTCATCATGAGTAAAAAGATGTTTGAGAGACTCTGGTGCAACAAGGCATTCAGACCAGCCCTGAGCCCCATCCACATGAAACTGAGAACGTACACCAAAGAGCTTATGACTGTCCTAGGCAGCGCCATGGTCAAGGTCACCTACGAGTGCACGGTGCACGAACTGCCACTCTGGATTGTCCCGGGCGATGGCCCCACACTGCTGGGAAGGAGCTGGCTGGGCAAAATCCGCTGGAACTGGGATGACATCCAAGTGCTATCAGATGTCGATGAGGCTTCATGTACCCAGGTTCTAAACAAATTTCCTTCCCTTTTTGAGCCAGGCATTGGAAACTTTTCCAGGGCGAAAGTGCTGATCTACTTGGTCCGAGAGGCACGACCCATTCCCCACAAGGCACGAGCGGTACTCACATGATGAGGGATAGAGTGGAAATCGAGCTGGACAGGCTGAAACGCGAGGGCATCATCTCCCCAGTGGAATTCAGCGAGTGGGCCAGCCTGATTGTTCCAGTACTCAAAAGTGATGGCACGGTCAGGATTTGCAGCAATTATAAAGTAACTATTAATCGTTTCTCGCTACAGGGCCAATACCCGCTATCTAAGGCAGATGACCTATTTGCAATGCTGGCAGGAGGCAAGATCGACCTGACTTCGGACTACATGACACAGGAGCTGGAGGAGTCTTCGAAGGGCCTCACCTGCATCAACATGCACAAGGGACTGTTCATCTACAACAGATGCCCGTTTGGAATTTGGTCGGCTTTAACGATCTTCCAGAGAAACATGGAGAGCCTATTCAATTCGGTACCATACACGGTGGTCTTTCAGGATGACATATTGGTCGGGACACCGCCGAGCACCTACAAAACCTGGAGGAGGTCCTCCAGCGACTGGATCGCGTAGGGCTGTGGCTGAAGAGGTCAAAATGCATCTTCATGGCAACAGAAGTGGAGTTTTTGGGGAGAAAGATCGCGGCAGATGGCATTCGGCCCACAGACGCCAAGACAGCGGCTATCAGGAACAGGCCACAGAATGTCACGGAGCTGCAGTCATTCCTGGGACACCTGAATTATTTTGGTAACTTCCTACCGGGGTTAAGCACCCTTTTAGAGCCCCTACATGTGTTATTGCGCAAAGGTGAGAACTAGCTATGGGAAAAAAAACAAGTAATTGTTTTTGAGAAAGCCAGAAACATTTTATGCGCCAACAAGCTGCTTGTATTGTATAACCCGTGTAAAAGACTTGCTTGCATGTGATGCGTTGTCGTACGGAGTCGTGTGTGTATTTCAACAAGCGAATGTTGCGGGGAAGTTGCAATTTGTCGCCTATGCTTCCAGGAGCTTGTCTAAGGCCGAGAGAGCCTACAGCATGATTGAGAAAGTGGCATTAGCGTGTGTGTTCGGGGTAAAGAAAATGCATCAGTACCTGTTTGGCCTCAAATGTGAGCTGGAAACCGATCACAAGCCCCTCACATCCCTGTTCGCTGAAAACAAGGGGATAAATACCAATGCCTCAGCCCGCACACAAAGGTGGGCACTCGCGCTATCAGCATATAACTATACCATCCGCCACAGGCCAGGCACCGAGAACTATGCGGATGCTCTCAGTCGGCTATCATTGCCCACCACGGGGGTGGAAATGGCACAGCCTGCAAACTTGTTGATGGTGGCGCATCACGGCCTGCCAGATTTGGACTTGGACCAGCTGTCCCTGGTAAAAAAACTGTGTACTGCATGGGAGCTGGGCCAGCATCCCCGTTGAAATGCAAGAGCCAATCAAGCCGTTCTAGCGGCGAAAGGACAAGCTGTCCATTCAGGCAGACTGCCTGTTGTGGGGTAACCGCGTAGTGCTACCAAAAAAGGGCAGTGAGACGTTCATCTCGGATCTCCACAGCACACACCCGGGTATAGTAATGATGAAAGCGATAGCCAGATCCCACGTGTGGTGGCCCGGTATCGACTCTGACTTAGAGTCCTGTGTACGGCAATGCAGCATATGTGCTCAGTTGAGCAACGCGCCCAGAGAGGCACCACTAAATTTGTGGTCCTGGCCCTCCAGACCATGGTCAAGGATCCATGTCGACTATCCTGGCCCGTTTCTCGGTAAAATGCTCCTGGTGGTGGTGGATGCTTTTTCAAAATGGATTGAATGTGAAATAATGTCGGGAAGCACCGCCACCACCACCATTGAAAGCCTGAGGGCCATGTTTGCCACCCACGGCCTGCCTGATATACTGGTCAGTGACAACGGGCCATGTTTCACCAGTGCGGAATTTAAAGAATTCATGACCCGCAATGGGATCAAACATGTCACCTCGGCCCCGTTTAAACCAGCCTCCAATGGGCAGGCAGAGCGGGCAGTACAAACCATTAAACAGAGCCTTAAACGAGTCACAGAAGGCTCACTCCAAACCCGCTGTCCTGAGTACTGCTCAGCTAACGCATGAGACCCCACTCGCTCACAGGGGTTCCCCCGGCTGAGCTACTCATGAAAAGGACACTTAAAACCAGACTCTCGCTGGTTCACCCCAACCTGCATGATCAGGTAGAGAGCAGGCGGCAGCAACAAAATGTAAACGATGGTCACGCCACTGTGTCATAGAAAATTGATCTGAATGATCCTGTGTATGTGCTAAACTATGGACATGGTCACCAGTGGATCGCGGGCACGGTGATAACTAAAGAAGGGAATAGGGTGTTTGTCGTCAAACTAGACAATGGACAAATTTGCAAAAAGCACCTGGACCAAACAAGGCTGCGGTTCACAGACTGCCCTGAACAACCCACAGCAGACATCACCTTTTTCAAGCCCACAACACACACCCAAAGGATCAACGACACCACGACGGACCAGGAAATCGAAGCCATCACGCCCAACAGCCCAGCAAGGCCAGGCTCACCTAGCAGCCCTGCAGGGCCAACAACACACCAGCCCAGCGAGGGCACAGCCAACACACCAGAACAGACATTTGTACCGAGGCGGTCCACCAGAAAAAGAAAGGCTCCCGACCGTCTCACCTTGTAAATAGTTTTCACTTTGACTTTGTGCGGGGGAGTGATGTTGTGTGTCTGTAAAGCATGCACTCCCATGTTCAGCCACCAGGGAGCTCGTCCCCTGAACTCCCAAGGGATCCCAGCATCCCTTGGAAGCACTGTATATAAGCCGGCCCCTAAGGCCCATTCCTCACTCTGGAGTGTCTTATTAAAGACTGAGGTCACTGTTACTTTAACCTCCCTGTGTGCAGCCTCATCTGTGTTAGGAACACAATAATCTATGTGAATGGAGACACAGGCTCAAGGGGCTGAATGGCCCTATGTTCCTAACCAGTATTGACTAAAATGCAACATTATTCTGGTAATCTGTTATAATTATGATGGATAAAGCATATTTATTCTTTCTTATCACAGACTTCATGCTGCACAAATAAGTATGACTGTTAAATGTAGTTATTTTTCATAATTGAGCAGCTTCTCTGTTGACAGAGAATAAGTCGTTAGTTAAAACATTGCCTATCAAAAGGTCCACTGAATATACTTCTAAAATAATGTAATAGGAAAATGTTATATTTCAAGAAAGAGAATTTCAAAAATGTAGAGAGGCATTTAAATTTATTCTTGGAAAAAAGGTCAAGGTTTTCTTCAATGCCTCCGACCCAAAATTTTTTGCAGAAGTACCTGGTGGTCCCGGAGGCTCCTTGGATTCCGGTCGGAGGCCTTCTCTTCCCGCTGATGGCTTGGGCAAATCAGCAGGCATTTAGGAAAGGTCAGATTGTTGTACTTAGTGCTATGATATCTCAATGGTAAATTGAGAGTCTTTTTCCTGAACCCTCTTCTGCTACCACAGTGACTGACTTCGTGAGAGGTCGGTGTGGGAGAGAAAATCCCTAAAATCTTTGAAAGCGCCATTCCGCTGAAATTTTAGATTTTTAGAAATTGGGAAGTTAATCTTGCCACTTTAATTTAAATGATAATACAAATGCTAACTTCAATTTCTGCTGGGTGAGTATTTTTTCTCATGTTTATTAACTCTCATATATAATTAGCATCTGAGTTTTGAAATCAGAAACAAAGATTAAATTGACAAACTGTATACATCATCTACTTGTCAAGGTTGCATTCAAAACTGTGGGGCAATAATGCAATAACATTGGCAAACTGCGGGCGTATGTCAGGTGATTGGATGTCACATGATCATCTCTCTAGGAATACGTTAAACCAGAGTTAGCAACCCTAATTCAACAGGCAGGAAGTTGTGCTTCACTTGTACAGAACCTTGGTCAGGCCCCATCGAGAACAATGGGGCTAAAATTTTGGTTGGAGGCTTCCTTCAGACGAATGCCTCCGACCAAAACATTTTTTGCAAAAGTACCTGGTGGTCGCGAAGGCTCCTTGGATTCCGGTCGGAAGCCTTCTCTTCCCGTTCTTCGCAGCACGTCTACATCTTCAAGGTACGGACAGAGAAGCTGGAGTCATGTGGGCCTGGACAACCAATCATGGTACAGTATTCTCATTGATAGTAATGGGAACTCTGTATCTCTGAGTTCCTATTACAGGAAACTCGTTTATCCGGTTACGAATGTAACGGAAAACCCGCCGTAAAATTTAAAATAACTGTCACACACGTGAATATCTCGCTCACTTCAACTATCGCGAACGTGAACAGGTTGCTCAATTGCACATAAATTGACGCAGGCGTGGACTTCTTTCTCACTTTTCAACTGTCACATGCATTGAAAGTAGTTCAAGCAGTCGGGTGTACAATTTAAAATGTCTTGTGACAGCACTAAAAGGAAACGAAAAGCATTGAACATTCAGCAGAAATTAGAAATTATAAAGAAGTCTGAAGCTGGCAGAAGTGTATACTTTGATGGACAAATATGAAGTTGGATCATCACCAATTTACGATATCAAGAAGCAAAAGAAAGATTTAGAAAGTTTCACCGATGCTTCCGAATCTTCCGTCAAAGGGAATGTCCCGCAAGAATATGCGAAGGTCGAAGCTTGACAAACTCGACCAAGCACTTTATGAATGGTTTTCTTTTAAACGGTCTGAAGGTGTGGCAACTTCAGGGCCAATGATTACAGCAAAGGCCAAGGACTTCAAGATGAGAATGAATCTAACTGAAGAGTGCATTTTTTCAGAAGGCTGGCTCACATGTTTTCAGCATCGCCATGGCAATCGCTAGCTGGATGTGTCTGATATGTCCCGACTATAGAGTATAAATGTACATGAGGCCCATACTTGAGAGAAGGTCACTGTAAAGTCCTGTCCCCTCAGTACAGATTCACACGAGGCATGTAGTGAAGTCAAGGTCACTCTGGACCTGCACCTTTATTTCACAGCTCTAGAATGCTGCACTTGCCTGAGACCTGCCCTTATATATCTGTCTCTTGCAAGTGCACCCCTGGTGGTAAGGTATGCTGGTGGTTACAGGTCATATCTTATTACAGTCATGTATATCATGTGAGGATACGGTTATATATAATAATATAAGATATATGACATCACCCTTCCCCAAGGTCTTATTGTCTTTATAGGTTCAGTCTCTCAGGTGGTCTACGCTCTCGCGTGGAGCGTCTGAGTTGTGGTTCAGTTGTTTGCCTTGGTGTCTGTTTTTCTTTGGGTGTGGTTGCTGGTATCTCGCCTGGGCTGTCTGTTTTGATTGGTATGATTGTTGTTGACTCGCCTGGGCTGTCTGTTGGGATTGCCCTTTCCTCAGGTTGTTCCCTCTGTCTGTCCACCAGATGTGGTGCGAGTTCCACATTATAGTCTGCCTCTGGTTCCGCAGTGTTGTTGGTAAATCTACTTTTGACTTGGTCTACATGCCTCCGGCAGGTTTTGCCATTGTCCATTTGTACTACCAGTAGCCTGTTTCCTTCCTTGCCCGTTACTGTCCCTGTAAGCCATTTGGGACCCTGCCATAGTTTAGGACAAACACTTTGTCCCCTATCTCATTGCATCTTCCCCTCGAATTTCTGTCATGGTACTCAGTCAGCTTATGGCACTTTGCTTCAACGATTTTGTGCATGTCTGGGAGGATTAATGAGAGCCTTGTTTTTAAAGTCCTTTTAATCAACAATTGCGCGGGGGGGATCCCAGTCAGTGAGTGCGGACGAGATCTGTATGCCAGCAGCAGTTGCGACAGGCGACCCTGCAGCGTGGGACCTTGGATATTAAGCATGCCTAGTTTAATGATTTGCACTGCTCTCTCAGCCTGGCTGTTGGAGGCTGGCTTGAACAGTGCCGTTTTGAAGTGATTTATGCCGTGGTCAATTATAAAGTCTTGGAATTCTGCGCAGGTGAAGCACAGACCATTGTCACTGACCAATATGTCAGGGATTCCGTGTGTTGCAAACATGGTTGCGAGGCTCTCCACAGTGGTGGAGGTTGTGCTCGATTTTAAAATGGTACATTCGATCCACTTTGAAAATGCATCTACAACTACGAGGAACATTTTGCCCATGAATGGGCCCGCATAGTCTCCGTGCACCCGCGACCATGCTTTGGTAGGCCAGAGCCAGGGGCTCAGTGGAGCCTCCCTGGGGGCATTGCTCAGTTGGGCACAAATGGTGCACCTTCGGACGCAGAGCTCCAAGTCCGCGTCAGTACCAGGCCACTAGACGTGGGATCTGGCTATGGCCTTCAGGAGAACGATCCCCAGGTGCTCGCGGTGGAACTCCCGGACAAATGCCTCTCTGCCTCACAGAGGCATGACTATTCGGCTGACCCACATCAGGCAGTCTGCTTGTCGTGATAGCTCAATGCATGCGCCTGTGAAAGAGTTTTAATTCCTTGGGGCAGGCATCGCGAGCCTCTGCCCAGTCACCAGTTAGGACACATCTTTTTACCAAGGATAACGTGGGGTCGCTGGCCGTCCAGGCTCTGATTTGGCGAGCCATCATGGGTTAACCTGTGGACTCAAAGGCATTGATTGCCATGACTATCTCACAGTCCTGTTTGTCAGACCCTTCCGTGGTCACCAGAGGTAGCCTGCTGAGCGCGTCGGCACAGTTGTCTGTGCCTGGTCTGTGCCTTATGGTACAGTTGTAGGACGCCAGCATGAGTGCCCACTGTTGAATTCGCGCCGAGGCCTTGGCGTTTATTGCCTTGCTCTCAGATAGGAGGGACGTGAGGGGCTTGTGGTCGGTTTCCAATGTGAACTTGGCCTCAAAGATATTGGTACATCTTTTTGACACCGTACACGCATGTGAGCACCTCCTTCTCGACCATTCCGTAGCCACGCTCCGCCCGCGAAAGTGACCAGGAGGCATAAGGTGTGGGTTGTAATTTGCCCGCACTATTGACATGTTGCAAAACACATCCGACCCCATACGCTGGCGCATCGCATGTGAGAACTAGCTTTTTATCTGGGTCAAAGAAAGTCAAAACACTGTTGGAACACAGAAGGTTGTGTGCCTTATTAAATGCGTGTTCCTGGGCGTCCCCCAAAACCAATCGCACCCCTTCCTGAGTAGCACGTGGAGAGGCTCCAGCAGCATGCTTAAGTTCTGCATAAAGTTCCCAAAGTACTTGAGTAGCCCGAGAAAGGCGCGCAGTTCTGAGACATTCCAAGGGGTTGGTGCCAGGCGAATTGCTTCTGTTTTGGACTCTGTTGGGCGGATTCCATCAGCGGCAATCCTTCTGCCCAAAAATTCAACCTTGGGTGCGAGAAACAGGCACTTGGATTTCTTGACTCGTAGGCCTACCCGATACAACCGCTTTAGTACTTCTTCCAAATTACGAAGATGGGAGTCGGTGTCCCTGCCCGTGTTAAGTATGTCGTCTTGAAATACAACCGTCCCCGGGATGGACTTGAGCAGACTCTCCATGTTGCACTGGAATATGGCAGCTGCCGACCTGATGCCAAATGGGCATTGATTGTACATGAAAAGGCCTCGATGTGTGTTGATGGTGGTGAGTAGCTTGGATTCCTCGGTCAATTCTTACGTCATATACGCAGATGTGAGGTCTAATTTTGAGAAAAGTTTTCCTCCAGCCAATGTGGCAAATAAGTCCTCCGCTCTGGGTAGCGGGTACTGATCCTGTCGGGGGACTCTGTTTATGGTAGATTTGTAGTCCCCACAGATTCGTACAGATCCATCAGGCTTCATGACTGTGACGATGGGACTTGCCCAGTCGCTAAATTCCACAGGTGATATAATGCCTTCCCGCAGAAGCCTGTCTAGTTCGTGTTCAATCTTTTCCCTCATCACATAGGGTACAGCTCTGGCCTTGTGATGGACCGGTCTAGCATCCTGTGCGATGTAGATTTTGACTTTGGCCCCTTTGAAAGTGCCCACACCTGGCTGAAAGAGATGTTCAAATCGCTTTATAACTGTTGAGTAGGAGGTCTGTTCCTCTAATGACATGGCATGGACATCATCCCATTTCCAGTTTTGTTTTAACAGCCAGCTTCTCCCCAGCAGTGCTGGGGGGTCTCCGGGGACAATCCACAGGAGAAGTCGGTTCACTGTCCCTTTGTGTGTGACAGAGTGCATGGTGCTGCCGAGGACTGGTACAATTTCTTTGGTACAGGTCCTTAGTTTGGTGTTGACTCTTGTGAGTTTTGGTCTGTCTCTTTTATGGGGCCACAGTTGTTCAAATTGTTGAGCGCCCATGAGAGATTGACTCGCTCCCGTATCCAGCTCCATGTTGGCAGATATCCCGTTGAGTAGGACCCTCATCATTATAGGAGGTGCCCTGTTGTAGGAGCAGCGGCTACTGATCGTGTTGACCCGCTGTACATCGGTGTCACGGGTTCTGTCCCCACCATCTTCTGGTCCGCTTTCCGACCCATCCGATTCGTATATCAGCCGAGCTGCCATTTTTTTGCACATGCCGGCCAAATGCCCTGTATATTCACAATTTCTGCAAACAGCCTGCTGAAATCGACATCCCCTTGATGAGTGCCCACCCCCACACCTCCAGCACAGACCTGTTCCATTGTTCAAAGTGTTCCCAAAGAATGAGCTGCGTCTGGCTGATCTCTCTTGAGCTTCTCTCAGTTTGTAGTTGATTGCTTGCATTGTGGGTTGATGAGGTGTGAACGGCCGTTCCTGTGGCCCTTGATGGCTTCTGCCTGCTGTCGAGAGCCTGTTCTCCCGGTTTTGTCTATTGTGGGGGTAGCAGCTTGTTTAGTGCTGTGAACCTCTTGTTCCGATATTTCGTTAGTTGTCGTACCTGCATTGTAAATCAGCCTCGTTTCTTCTTCCCCTACCAAGAATGTCTGTGCAGCCAGTGCTGCTGCCTCTAAGGTCAGGTTCTTGGTCTCTATGAGCTTTCGGAATATGCCTGCGTGGCCTATTCCTTCAATGAAAATGTCTCTCAGCATTTCTCTCCTCAGTTCATCGGAGAACTCACATAAACTAGCCAATCTCCGAAGTTCCGCCACGAAGTCGGGTATGCTCTAGCCCACACAGCGTCTGTCGTTGTAGAACCTGTGTCTGGCCATGTGCCATGTATAGGTTGCTCGCTGGCTTCAGGTGGTCTCTTACCAGTGTGCTCAATTCTTCAAACGACTTGCTTGCTGGTTTCTCGGGTGCCAACAGATCCTTCATTAAAGCGTATGTTTTCGAGTCACAGCTAGTCAAGAGATGAGCTCTTCTCTTGTCAGCCTTATCATCGCCTAACCAGTCTTTGGTTACAAAGCTTTGTTGGAGCCTTTCTATAAAGTCCTCCCAATTGTCTCCCGCATTGTACTTTTCATCTGATCCATTGTTTGCCATTCTGTGGATTCTGTAATCCCGTAACTCGTCGCCACTGTAAAGTCCTGTCCCCTCAGTACAGATTCACACGAGGCATGTAGTGAAGTCAAGGTCACTCTGGACCTGCACCTTTATTTCACAGCTCTGGAATGCTGCACTTGCCTTATATACCTGTCCTTATATACCTGTCTCTTGCAAGTGTACCCCTGGTGGTAAGGTATGCTAGTGGTTACAGGTCATATCTTATTACAGTCATGTATAGCATGTTAGGATACAGTTATATATAATAATGTAAGATACATGACAGTCACTCTTTGACCAGTTACCTTTATTACCAAGACCTCAAGTGATAAAGGTGGGTGGAGCTTCCCCTTTTATACCTGAAAGTCCAGGTTGGGAGTGTCTCCCACAATTGCATCCCTTGTGGTCAATGTTCTCAAGGTGTACAACTTAGGTCAGCTTATACATGGGTTACAATGACTGTTGAATACATGACATCACCTCCCCCTCAAAGTCTTAGTGGGATCACAGGTTAAGTCTCTCTGGTGGTTTACGCTCCCTTGTAGAGTGCCTGAGTTGGGACTCCGGTTGTTGGGCACTGGCCTGAATGTCTGCTGTTTGCGGTGCCTCCGGCCTGTCCAGACTGCCCAAAGTGACTGGGCTGTCCGCCACTTGGTTCCGGTGTTTGGTCACCTGTGGTGGAGTAAACTCGACATCGTGTTCTTCGTCTACTTCTTCTATGGATTTGCTGATCCTCATTTTAGTTTGATCCACGTGTTTGCGGCAGATTTGTCCATTAGTAAGTTTAACTACCAAAACCCGATTCCACTCTTTGGCAAACACAATGCCTGCAAGCCATTTTGGCCCTGCAACATAATTAAGGACAAAAACAGGGTCATTGACATCAATACATCGCGCCCTCGCATTCCTGTCATGGTAGTTACATTGTGACTGACGCCTGCTCTCAACAATTTCTTTCATAGTAGAGTGTATAACGGATAACCTGGTTTTGAGCGTCCTTTTCATTCGCAGCTCTGCGGGTGGAACCCCTGTGAGCGAGTGTGGTCGGGATCTATTGGCCAACAGGAGGAGTGACAAACGGCGTTGTAGGGAACCCCCTTGGATTCTGAGCATTCCCTGTTTGATTATCTGCACTGCTCGTTCCACCTGGCCATTTTAGGCCGGCTTGAACGGTGCCGTTCTGACATGGTTGATTCCATTGCCTGCCATGAAGTACTGGAATTCAGTGCTTGTGAAGTACGGGCCGTTGTCGCTGACCAAGATATCCGGTAGACCATGGGCGGCGAATATTGTCCATAGACTTTCTACCGTGGCAGAGGATGTGTTTGAATTTAAAATGGCACACTCAATCCATTTGGAGTAGGCGTCTACTACAACCAAATACATTTTTCCCATGAAAGGACCTGCGTAGTCCACATGGATGTGTAACCATGGCTTGGTGGGCCAGGACCAGGGGCTAAGGGGGACTTCCCTGGGTGCATTGCCCAGCTGAGCACACGTGTTGCACCTGTGAACACAAAGTTCCAGGCCTGCATCTATCCCTGGTCACCCAATGTGTGACCTGGCAATTGCCTTCATCATGACAATGTCCGGGTGCTCATTGTGAAGTTCTCTGATAAACATCTCTCTGCCCACCTGGGGCATGACGACTCGGTTTCCCCACAGTAAGCAATCGGCCTGAATCAAGAGTTCATCCTTGCACCTATGAAACGGTTTAAATTCCTCAGGACATGCCCCGTACGTGGCTGCCCAGTCCCCATTCAGGACACATTTCTTAACTAAAGACAGTAGCGGGTCTTTATTTGTCCAGACTTTAATCTGACGGGCTGTCACAGGTGAGCCTTCGCTTTCGAAAGCTTCAACAGCCATGACCATCTCAGCATCATGCTCAGTTGCACCCTCAGTGGTGGCTAGTGGGAGCCTGCTGAATGCATCGGCGCAGTTTTCAGTGCCCGGTCTGTGCCGAATTGTGTAGTCATAGATGGCTAACGTAAGAGCCCACCTCTGTATGCGGGCCGATGCATTCACATTTATGGCCTTGTTGTTGACCAAAAGGGACGTTAGGGGTTTGTGATCTGTCTCCAGCTCAAATTTCCTGCCAAACAGGTAATGGTGCAGTTTTTTAATTGCATATACACATGCTAGTGCTTCCTTTTCTACCATCCCGTAGCCCCTTTCTGCCTGGGACAGACTTCTGGAGGCATAAGCTGTCAGCTGTAACTGACCATTGGCATTGACATGCTGCAACACACACCCGACCCCATAGGACGACGCATCGCACGTTTAAACAAGTTTCTTACACAGGTCATATAACGTTAACAGTTTGTTGGAGCATGACAAATTGTGTGCTCTATCAAAAGCCCTTTCCTGGCTATCCACACAGACCCAATCGCAACCTTTGCGTAGAAGCACATGTAGCAGCTCTAATGGCGTGCTCAATTTGGGAAGAAAGTTACCAAAATAGTTCAGGAGCCCCAGGAATGAACGCAGCTCCGTCGTGTTACGGGGTTTGGGTGCTCTCTGGAACACTTCCATCTTGGACACAGTGGGTCTGATCCCGTCTGCTGCTACCCTCATCCCCAGGAATTCTGCCTCTAGAGCTAGGAAGATGCACTTCGCCTTTTTCAGTCGCAGCCCTACCCGGTCCAGTCTGTGTAGCGCCTCCTCCAGGTTGCGGAGGTGTTCTTCAGTATCGCAACGCGTGATGAGGATGTCGTCTTGAAAAACCACCGTCCTTGGAATCGACTTGAGGAGGCTTTCCATATTTCGCTGAAAGATCGCGGCGGCCGAACGAATCCCGAACGGACATCTGTTATACTCAAACAACCCTTTGTGTGTCGTGATGGTGGTCAGCTCCTTCGACTCACTCACCAGCTCCTGGGTCATGTAAGCTGAGGTCAGGTCCAAATTTGAAAATAATTTGTCAGTGGATAGCGTCGCAAAGAGGTCCTCTGCTCTCGGTAGCGGGTACTGGTCTTGGAGTGACACCTGATTGATGGTGGCCTTGTAATCGCCACATATCCTGACCGACCCATCCGCCTGGAGCACCGGCACAATTGGGCTCACCCAGTCACTGAATTCAACTGGTGAGATGATGCCTTCCCTCAGCAGGCGGTCCAATTCGCATTCTATCTTTTTCCACATCACGTACGGCACCGCTCTGGCCTTGTGGTGTACTGGCCTGGTGTCCAGGTTTATGTGAATCACTACCTTGGCCCCCATGAAAGTGCTGATGCCAGGTTGAAATAGTGAGTCAAATTTGTCCAGGACCTGTGAGCATGATACTCGCTCCACAGAAGAAATTGCATTGACATCGCCCCATTTCCAGTAGCGCGGGACCGTCCCCCGGGAAAATCCAAAGTGGCAACCTGTTCCCTGAATCTTTGTGGGTCACGACTACCGTGGCGCTGCCTAGCACCGGAATGATCTCCTTTGTATATGTCCGTAGCTGTGTGTCAATCGGCAATAATGTTGGCCTCCTGGCCTTGGACACCCACAACCTTTCGAACTGTTTGATACTCATCAGGGACTGGCTGGCCCTCGTGTCTAGCTCCATTAATACTGGGATGCCATTGAGGAGCACTTTCATCATTATCGGTGGTGTCCTGGTTTATGAACTGTATATGTGCTCCACATGAACTTGCTAAACTTCAACTTCCAGTGATTCCCCCAGTATTCATTTGGCCTCGCAGGGCTTACATCGGGCCCGTCCTCAACGTACATCAACCTGGCTGCAGGCTTCCTGCACATACGTGCCAAGTGACCGGTGATGTTGCAGTTTCTGCAGGTATATTACAAATACTTGCAAGCTCTGGCTGGGTGTTTGCCTCCACACCTCCAGCATAAGCTGGAGGCCCCGTTGTTGGAAACAAAAGGTCCATTACTAGTCGATTGTCTCTGTAACTGTCCTTAAGCGCACCATTAACAAGTGTTGATGGCCCCATTACTGGCCGCATTGTCCATTGCGATGGCATGAATCGCCGTTCAGCTAGCCATTGTCTCTGTTGAATTCCCCCTCTGGGTTTGACTACATGCTGGGGCATGTCCGATTGCCCTTGCCTGCCGAGAGAACTGTGTGCCGCATTAATAATGTTGACTCCCTGGTCGTTTGCCGCATTTGAACCAAGATTTTTGTCATACATCTTTCTGGTCTCTTCCTCCCGAGATAAATGTCTGGGCTATCAGAGTCGCTTCCAAGGTCAAGTCTTTGGTCTCAATCAGTTTCCTGAAAACCCCAGCGTGCCCGATGCCATCAGTAAAAAAGTCTCGCAGCATCTCCGCTCTGCATGCATCTGGGAACTTACATAGGCTCACCAGTCGCCGGACATCTGCCACGAAGTCTGGAACGCTTTGCCCTTTTCGCCGCCGGTACGTGTAAAACCGATGTCTCGCCATGTGCATGCTGCTCGCCGGTTTAAGGTGTTCCCCGATCAACTTACTGAGCTCTTCGAATGTCTTGTCCGCCGGCTCCTCAGGCGCTAGAAGGTCCTTCATCAGGGAGTGCGTTCTGGATCCACAAACCATCAGGAGATGAGCCCTGCGTTTGTCGGCCGAATCCTGTCCCAACCATTCCTTAGTGACAAGATTTTGCTGTAGTCTCTCAATAAAGTCATCCCAATCATCACCAATGCAGTACCTCTCTTCTGTGCTGCTAGTGGCCATGCTCACGTGGTTTAAATCCCAGTTTCTCGTCGCCAATGATATGTCCTTACTATAGAGTGTAAATGGACATGAGGCCCATACTTGAGAGAAGGTCACTCTGTGACCAGTTACCGTTTATTACCAAGACCTCAAGTGATGAAGGTGGGTGGAGCTTCCCCTTTTATACCTGAAAGTCCAGGTTAGGAGTGTCTCTCACACGTGTACCCCTTGTGGTCAATGTTCTCAAGGTGAACAACTTAGGTCAGCTTATACATAGGTTACAATGATAGTTGACTACATGACAGTGTCGGGTGAAAAAAAATCAGCAGACAATGAGATCAGACAGAATTATTCAAGAACATTTGCTGAAAGGGTGCAGGAAATGAAATTGACTGCAGATCAAATATACAACGCAGGTGAGACTGGTTTACTTTGGAGGTGTTTTCCAACTGCTATGTTGGCTGCAGCAGGGGAAAAGGAAGCTGTAGGCTTTAAAATTATTAAGGAGAGGTTAACAATCTTGAATTGTGCCAGTGCCTCTGGAGAATATAGACTTCCACTTTTAGTGATTGGCAAATCAAGGAAACCACGTGCTTTAAAAGGAATTGCTCATTTACCAGATAGTTATAAGGCTCAGAAAAGTGAATGGATGGACATAGACATATTCATAAAATGGTTTTCAACAGAATTTGTCCCCCAAGCTCGAGAAAACATGAAGAAAATAGGCAAACCTAATGGAAAGTGTGTGCTGCTTCTGGACAATTGCAGACCACACCCGCATGAGTCAAAATTAGTGTCTAGTTCTGGCAACATCTTTGCATGCTATTTGCCTCCCAATGTGACCTTGCTCATTCAACCTATGGATCAAGGTGTCATACAAAACTTCAAGTGCCACTATAGGAATAATTGATTAATAGCGATCAATCAATCTCTGATTTCCAGAGAGCATACAATATTAAAGATGACATCTATGCATGCTCTCTGGTATGGTGAGAAGTAAAAAACGCTACATTGAAGAGGTGTTGGCGCAAGTTGTGGCCCAATGTCATGTTTGAAGAGAGTGCTTCTGATGACGGAGAATTCGAAGGTTTTTATGTATGGGCTAATAAAAAACAGGCTGTAAAAGAAATTGTGGAGGTTGTCAGCAGTGCACGCGAAACAAACGCACTTAAATCCCTCGCAGATGACATTGCTAAATGGATAGATGTAGACTTTGAAACAGATGTAACACAAACTTATACTGACGAGGAATTTATCGGCATAGTCACCAATAAAGACAAATCTGATGAAAGGATGAGCGATTCAGACAATGAAATTGAAGAAAAACAAAAAAAGACTTGGACGCGCGCTGAAGAAGCAATGAAATGTGTCGTTGGTTTTTTTTGAAGATAATTCTCATTTTACTTCTCATGAGATTCTGCAAACTCATATCATCCACAACATTTTAATTAGGAAGAAAATGAATTCATTTAAACAAGCAGAAATAAGATCGCTATTTTAAAAATCAATCTCAATTTTAACAGAATAAAATAATTTTTAATTTCAAAATGTTATGAATCAATTTTCATTTATTTTATTACATTCACGTTCAAATGACATGAACTAAATCTTCGTGGGTGGTTCTATCACCATCAAATATTAGCTTTAAAATGTAAACTCGCCCTATCGGAGAATTCCTTTACCCGGAATTGCCGAATCCCCGAGCGATCCGGATAAACGAGAGTTTCCTGTACTATCAATGAGAATATCCCTAAAACACCCAAACACAACATTAAAACTAAAACAAACGCCTCACATATTTAACATTATTTGAAATGAAAGTTAATTAAATGTTTTAGAAAAAATATATATTTTGGGGATTTTTTTTTGAAGTGTTTTATAAGTTTAACATAAACTTACCTTAGTGGACAGAGTTTTTAACGTAAAAATGTGTTTTTAAATGTTATTTTTATATGTTTTAAAACTCTTACGCTGGTAAAAGTAGGCTATGTGCCTACTTTTACCAGGCGCAAGAGTTTGAAGGACATTCATAAGAACATAAAAACATAAGAAATAGGAACAGGAGGAGGCCATACGACCCCTCAAGCCTGCTCCGCCATTAAATAAAATCATGGCTGATCTGATCATGGACTCAGCTCCACTTCCCCACCCGCTCCCCATAACCCCTTATCCCCTTATCGGTTAAGAAACTGTCTATTTCTGTCTTAAATTCGATGTCCCAGCTTCCACAGCTCTCTGAGGCAGTAAATTCCCCAGATTTACAACCCCAAGAGAAGAAATTTCTCCCCATCTCTGTTTTAAATGGGTGGCCCCTTATTCTAAGACTCTAGTTCTAGACTCCCCGATCAGTGGAAACATCCTCTCTGCATCCATCTTGTCCAGCCCACTCATATACGTTTCGATAAGATCACCTCTCATTCTTCTGAATTCCAATGAGTAGAGGCCCAAACTACTTAACCTTTCCTCATAGATATCATGGGTGACTTTAATATGCATATAGATTGGGCTAACCAAACTGGAAGCAATACGGTGGAGGAGGATTTCCTGGAGTGCATAAGGGATGGTGTTCCATACCAATATGTCGAGGAACCAACTAGGGGGGAGGCCATCTTAGACTGGGTGTTGTGTAATGAGAGAGGACTAATTAGCAATCTCGTTGTGCGAGGCCCTTTGGGGAAGAGTGACCATAATATGGTGGAATTCTACATTAGGATGGAGAATGAAACAGTTAATTCAGAGACCATGGTCCAGAACTTAAAGAAGGGTAACTTTGAAGGTATGAGGCGTGACTTGGTGAGGATAGATTGGCGAATGTTACTTGAGGGATTGACAGTGGATGGGCAATGGCAGACATTTAGAGACCGCATGGATGAACTACAACAATTGTACATCCCTGTCTGGCGTAAAAATAAAAAAAGGGAAGGTGGCTCAACCGTGGCTATCAAGGGAAATAAGGGATAGTATGAAAGCCAAGGAAGTGGCATACAAATTGGCCAGAAATAGCAGTGAACCTGGGGATTGGGAGAAATTTAGAACTCAGCAGAGGAGGACAAAGGGTTTGATTAGGACAGGGAAAATAGAGTACGAGAGGAAGCTTGCAGGGAACATTAGGACGGACTGCAAAAGCTTCTATAGATATGTAAAGAGAAAAAGGTCAGTAAAGACAAATGTTGGTCCCCTGCATTCCGAATCAGGGGAAGTCATATCGGGGAACAAAGAAATGGCAGACCAATTGAACAAGTACTTTGGTTCTGTATTCACTAAGGAGGACAACAAACAACCTTCCGGATATAAAAGGGATCAGAGGGTCGAGTAAGAAAGAGGAACTGAGGGAAATCCTTATTAGTCGGGAAATTGTGTTGGGGAAATTGATGGAATTGAAGGCCGATAAATCCCCAGGGCCTGATGGTCTGCATCCCAGAGTACTTAAGGAGGTGACCTTGGAAATAGCGGATGCATTGACAGTCATTTTCCAACATTCCATAGACTCTGGATCAGTTCCTATGGAGTGGAGGGTAGCCAATGTAACCACACTTGTTAAAAAAGGAGGGAGAGAGAAAACAGGGAAATATAGACCGGTCAGCCTGACATCGGTAGTGGGTAAAATGATGGAATCAATTATTAAGGATGTTATAGGAGCGCATTTGGAAAGAGGTGACATGATAGGTCCAAGTCAGCATGGATTTGTGAAAAGGAAATCATGCCTGACAAACCTTCTGGAATTTTTTGAGGATGTTTCCAGTAGAGTGGACAAGGGAGAACCAGTTGATGTGGTGTATTTGGACTTTCAGAAGACTTTCGACAAGGTCCCACACAAGAGATTAATGTGCAAAGTTAAAGCACATGGGATTGGGGGTAGTGTGCTGACTTGGATTGAGAACTGGTTGGCTGACAGGAAGCAAAGAGTAGGAATAAATGGATACTTTTCAGAATGGCAGGCAGTGAACTAGTGGGGTACCACAAGGTTCTGTGCTGGGGCTCCAGCTGTTCACATTGTACATTAATGATTTAGACGAGGGGATTAAATGTAGTATCTCCAAATTTGCGGATGACACTAAGTTGGGTGGCAGTGTGAGCTGCGAGGAGGATGCTATGAGGCTGCAGAGTGACTTGAATAGGTGTTTACAGGAGTGTCCCCAATCACCCTCCTCACTCATCACACCTCCACTCAGATGCTGCTGGATGGGAGAATTAAGGATGGGACAGTGAGCAGCGTACGCATTGCTCGCTGGACCCTCCTGCCCTCACAGATGGATTTGAGAGTAAAAGGGATGTGTGAGCCCCGGCTGGCAGGTATACATCTGCAGACGGTAAGCCCCTGGCCATAAAACCCCTACTGCAGCACATCATGCAGGCAGTAGGGACCGGGGCATACATTTGCATTCATAAAGTAAAGGCCCATAACAAACATGAGCCCAGCCTACAGGGAACCAAAAGGCAGATCAACTGGCCAAAGAGGGAGCCCGAACAGGAACCAAGTGGAACCCGCTCGAGGCAGGCCCCATAGCAGCTATCCGGGGCGGACAGGGGACACAAGGGATGGCTTTGGCCCCGGAGCTCCAGCAGGTACAGGCACGAGATCCCGTCCTCAAGTCCATCATGGATAAGCTGACTGCAGGAGAAAAGGTCGAAGGACCGTACAGAGGCACAGGCATCCATGTTAGAGAGAAGATGTTGTTTAAAGGAGAGCAGTGGATAGTGCCCCAGCAGCACCAGAGGGAGTTCCTTCAGCTGGCCCACGCAGGCCCTGGAGCTGGACACCCTGGACCGGAGGTCACCTGGCAACGGGTGGAACCGGTCAGGTGGTGGCCCCAGCTCCGGGAAGACACTCGTGAATTTTGCGTCAACTGTCTTGTCTGTGCAACCAATAATTCAGATCCCCAGAAAAGAAAGGTGTCTCGAGGACACGCAAGGAGGGTAGAGGGACCTTGGCAATCGATACAAATCGATTACATTGGGCCCCTACCTGTGGCTAAGGGAGGGTACCGGTACTGCCTGGTTTTGGTGGACACTTTCACAAAGTGGGTTGAAGCCTTCCCTTGCCGAACAGCCACAGCAGCGGTGACTGCCAGGATATTGGTTTCGGGAGGTGTTCTCCAGGTGGGGACTTCCACAGTACGTGGAGTCTGACCGAGGGAGCCACTTCACGGGACAGGTCATGCAGGAACACTTAAGGTGCTGGGGATTGAGGGGAAGTGGCACGTCACCTACAACCCCCAGTCCTCGGGGCTAGTGGAGCGTATGAATAGGACCTTGAAAGAAAAATTCAGGAAGGAGACTGGGGATTTCCCGCAGAGGTGGGTGGAGAGGTTGCCCCTGGTTTTGATGGGGATCCGGGCCAACCAGTCGAAAAGCACGGGGTATTCCCCATACGAGCTCATGACTGGAAGAGCCATGCGAACCCCCACCCATGTACTTGCCCCGGTCCTGACAGAAGCTCAGGTAATCGAGGTGAATAGGGACTGCTTCACCAATAGTCTGTTGGAGCACCTCAAGCAGATTCACTGGCAGGCGGCCACCAACATGGGGAAGCAGCATCAGACCAACCGATTGCTGCTGGAACTGAGCAAACACCACGAGTGGCAGGTGGGGAACCAGGTCATGGTCCGCAACTTTTCCAGGTGGGAGTCTTTGAGCCACTATACATGGGGCCTTACAGCATTGTCGACAAGGCGAGCCCCATGGTATACGCGGTCAAGATGCCCCGCCGGGTTAAATGGTTTCACATTAACCAATGTAAACTGTTTAACCCCAACAAGGCAAAACCTCGTGGGAAAGGGCAGCCCGGAGGGATAATCCCGACGGAAAGCCCAGGCCCCCAGCCCACTACTGCTGCCCCTCTGATCCCACCACAAGGAGCAGTGAGTTGCTTCACAGGTACAAACTACCCACAGATTTGGGACCCACAGGAAGGGGGATCCCCACCTTACATATGGAACAAGGACTCACCTCCACCCGTCAGGGGATCTGCTCGGACTCAGCAGCCAAGGTTGCCACTGTCCCTAGCAGCCTGTTTTACTTTCCCGAGAGGTACTAGGGGAAAAGGGCCGCACAGGGCAGGCAGCCAGTCACTGGACGGGACCCCGCAGCCAAGGTCTCCTGACAGGGAAGGGGTTGTACCGGAGGAAGGGGCCGCCGACAGTGAGGAGCCTGTCGGGGCTAGCCTAGCCTTCGCTGCGGACAGCCCAGAGCCTGAAAGCGAGATAGTGGCAGCGGGTCCCAGCAGTGAGTGGTCCCTGGAAGAACAGAGGAAACTCTGAGAGTATCAGCTGCGAGTGGTTTCAGGTGGAACCCTTGTACAACCCAAATCCCCCAGAGGATACGGGAGACCCCAGCAGTGAGGAGCCTGCCGAGGGAATTTTCGTTGCTCCCGAGGGCAGTGAGCCATCCCTAGAGGAGGTAAGGGGCTGTACCAGCCCAGTAAGCACCACCCGATGCTCGGGGGACACCTTGAAAGGGGAGACAGAGGGGCCGCGGAGGTCGGTCCGGCCCAAGGAGAGGTGGTCTCCCCCCTACATTCCCCGCATAAAAGGAAAACCGAGGAGCGTCCCAGAGATTAGCACAGCCACCTGAGAAGGGTGGCAAGCAGGTTAAAAGGGAGTGCAGCAAGTGTGTACAGATGTGTGAAAAGGGAGTATAACAGTGAGGCTTTTGAGCCAATAGGATGGGGGAGCCTGAAACCCCTTGACTTCTTTCTCACTTCCTCGATTGTGTAAGGTTGTTTGTCTTTCTCAAAGGTTTATTAGGTGAAAACCCCTTGAATTTTTTCTCACTTCCTCTTTTGTGTAAGGTTGTTTGTTTTTTTAAGGGTTTGTTGCAGTTTGCGGTTAGACCAATTAGTTGAAATGCTTTGAATTCCACAGCAAAAATAGGCACACACAGTTTAAACCGTGCAGGGAAATGTGAGGTGCAGACAGAGGGGGAAATGGGGAAAGGATGAGCAGGGGTTTCAGGGTCTTTAAACAAAATGAGATTTTGTCTTTCAGAAGAGGAACCGGAGATGAGGAAAATCCTGCTCATGTGCACCTACATCAGAATGTGCATCGGCTGCCGGAGAGAGACAGAAGAAGCCATTATTTTTGGATGCTCAGGGGGGCAGGCACAGACCATCACAATAGGGGAAGGTGGCCAGGTTGGGTAGGGTCCAATTCCACTAGATACTCCAGCCACCCCGGGTTCACGTATGGGGAAGCATCAGTCTCCTGCCCCAGCATTGAGGTGACCGCATCCTGGGTTCGGGTAGTGGTTGGGAAGAGGGTTCTCCTGACCTGTAAGGGGCACATCCTGGTGGGAAGGTGCTGGTGGCTCAGGAAGCTGAGCAAGGACAAGGGAAACCTGACAGCAGATTGGGAGAGACTGGAGAACAGCACCTACCGGACCATCATGGGCACTCGGGGGGGCGAGTGAGTGTATGTTGGGATAAATGGTGGGAGGGGGAGTTGGGAGTATGTGTGCATGTGGGGATCAGAGAAGATATGCCCAGCAGGCATCTCCATAGCATTCTCCTGACAGTGGCGGGATGAAGGGGAGGGGATGGGATGGGACCGGAGCATGGTCGCATGCATAGTAAGCCACTCCAGCTCCATCCACGCCACCGAGTTAAGCGCAAATCCCAGACAGCCCCTGCCCACAGCCCCGACCGAACCAACTGACACGGACAGATGCCCTACCACCACCCAGGGACCAGAGAATGGTTTTTTGTTTTTGGGCCTCTACCTGAGTGGAGCCCAAAAGAGACAGAACGCCTCTACCAGGTTGTCCTTCGAGAAATGTTCAGGACATTCTACGAGCTCGATTTTTGACTATTTGAATAAGACTTTGCTGTACAGTCTACAACCCAAAGACAACATGAAACCGAAAAGACACAGAAGAGGGATCTGGAATGATGTTTTTACCAGTTTCAACACCGGGGCATCAATGATTAATAGCATGGACAATTTGGCAGCACAATTCGGATACCACATTCCATTTTTTTTACAAGAGCACCTGACAGATCTGTTCAAAGCAGTACAAAATCCCAGAAACATTACTTCACCCGACAACAACAATAAAAACAGTGTAATACTATGATGTGTGATATTATGTGCTATTCTGATTTTGGTGAAGGATATTGATTGAGATTTTATATTTCCAGTATTGTATTGGTTCCAAATGTATGAATACCATTGGTGTATTTTAATGTTTATCGTGGGTTTCGGTAAGATTTGGGGAAGATTGGCTCTGTGAGAGGGAAAAGGTTTTGCTCCACATTTTGAAAACACCCTGAGACAGAGTGTTTTAATGGGGGAGTGTAAGGGTCGAAAATCCACGGCCGCATTTGAAACACCCTAAGGACAAGAAAACTAACATGGGATCATTCCATACACTAAATGAACATTTTTAGCCAAGCAAAAGCAGGCTGGGAAAACGTGTGGGCGGATACAGACATTGTGGAGTCTGGCTCACAAGCGAGACAGAGGCACTGGCCAGTGGGGGAAAAGTGCATTCTGGCAGGCCAATCAGGGGTCGAGTCGGGCTTGAAGCGGGGCAATCTTCAACCAATAAGGACTCCCCGGCCCAGTTTGAAAATGACTTCCCCCCCCAAATCAAACTATGAATGTGGGCCATCATCTACCTAATTAATATGGTCAATGGACAATGGCCCTGGGATCATTGCAGGAATGGCCCACTGACTCCCAGGACTATAACAAAGGACCTACAGACTTTCAGGCACCAATGTGCCCCGTAACAATACACCTGTACTGACACCTGTGTGTACCTGTGACATTTTCTGATTAAATATTCAAAGCTATCTCCCCGCCCAAACTTACACAATGGACCACCCACTGGGTTTGAGCGCGAAAAGGCCAGAACTGAACTGAATACAAATATAGCACACAGAACCACCAGGAAGTGGGCAGAGTTCACAGGGGAGGAAAGGTGTGGAGAGAAAAACTTGCAGAAAGGTGGAGAAAAACAGTTGTGTGAAAAGACTTGCAGAAGTGGGTGGAGAAGAACTGGGAGAACAGAGGTTGGAAAAAGTGTGTGGAGAAAAGGCTGCTGGCTGCTGGAGGGGGAATGCAGCTGGAGCAGTAGGAAAAACAGTTTGGGGTCAGGTCTTGAAAGGGCTGCTGGCTGCTGGGGGGAAAGGAGCTGAGAGAGTTTTGCAAACTTTGATTTTGGTTGAGACTAAAAACCCACGAGCTAACCTCCTGGTTAGTAAGTGGCAGCAGGTACTGCTGTTAGCCCTGAACACACTGGACAGGGTGAGAATAGTCGAAGCATCAGGCTGGGGCACGCAGAGCTGTGCAGACCTGGACACCTGGTTCAATAACCTGGATTCACAGCTGTAGTCGGACGATAACCGAGAGGCAGATAGAAGAAACCAACTCAACATCGAGGAGGAAAACAGAATAACAACGAAAAACCCAGAGGGACCCCGAGCTGAAATAAGTGCCCCCTGAACCCCAGATTGTGGGAGTGGGAGATGTGGTTGTGTGCGAATGGAATGTTTTAACCTCTTGTATTCCCCTTCCCTGTTGCGAGGTTTTTCGGGTTGTTGAATGAGATTTTGCCATTACTGCTATTTTATGACCTCTTCCTATGCCCTCTATCTTTGTATTTGCTATTCTAAATAAACAACATTAGCCATTTTGTACACTTATCCACTGTGTCTGGTGCCTCATTACTCACCCATCCTCATAAATAGCACGTACAGAACCCAAGGGGAGTGTGGATTCGAACCCACACCCCAAGCTCCCCTTACAGATCGGAAGAATTCTCTGAGGAAATTTTCTACATATCTATTCAAGTTTCTGGGTATATGTGTAAGTTTTTCGAGACTTTTCTTCAAATGTTCTAAATTTGCTTATTTGTCAGTATATAACTTGTCAGTATGGATCTCACGATTGTACAAGAAATAGCCACACTGAACTGGTCATGGCTTTTGCCAGTTTAAAAAAATGAAGGCTGATCAGAAGTTGGCACAGGTCCAGAAATGTTTCCCAGAGCTGGTGCATCGGTTTTCTTTTATTAAGCAACTCAGGTGAAGGGCCAAGATTGTTAGTGCAAGAAACCAAGATAGGTAAATCAAGGCAACAGTGCCAAGGTTGTACCAACCTTGGTTTTTAATTATGTAGAATGTCAGAGAATGGGAAGACTGAGGGAGTTAAGGAAACCACACTCTTCCGGTCCAGAGCAAGAATAGGTTAAAGTAGGAGATGGCGCGATCAATCTTGATGTCAATGTAGTGGGGTAGAAATTGCACATCGTTGCATTTGTTTTACGTCTGTAAAACAAGCACAAGGCCCAATTTTGTGCATCAACGGCCCACGTCCCAAAGATGCCTGAACAATTACTGACCTAATATTGCACCATGCCATTTTGCAAGCATCCATGGCAGAGACCTAAACCCGACGTTCCTTAAATATGTAAATGAGCTGATGCCCCATCACAGAAATTGAGCAGTGATGAGTGGAGCAATTTGTCGGGCCTGCCTTGCTCAGGGTTTGTCAGCAGCCATCAACTATAAGATCTGATGTCAGATTCGTATTTTTCGTATGTTTTAGTACATTAAAGGTGCTATATAAATGCAAGTTATTATATATCGTGCCTTGAACATCTAACGTCTCAAGTCACTTCAGACATGTGATGAAAACTGATGACATGCCGAAGACACAGATTAGAGAATTGACGTATTGCTTGGTCAGTGAGGTGGATTTTAAGGAGAGTCTAAAAGAAGAGAGAGATGTCGAGAGGTTTAGGGAGAGAGTGGGACCTAGGAGGCTGCAGCCATGGCTTCCGATAGTAGAGGGAGGTGGGATACACAAGAGGCTCGAGTCCGAGGAATGGAATGTTGTAGGGGAGGGGTTCTAGGAGCAGAGGAGCCTACAGAGATAGGGAGCAGCAAGGCCATGAAGGGAGTTAAAGAAGACTCCACAACAATTTTAACTTTGAGGTAGATGCTTGCGTCGTAAAACTGGTTGTCGTGGGCACACATGTTTACGACATTACCTATTGGTCGTGTAAAGTCCTGTCCCCTCAGTACAGATTCACACGAGGCATGTCGTGAAGTCAAGGTCACTCTGGACCTGCACCTTTATTTCACAGTTCTGGAATGCTGCACTTGCCTGAGACTTGTCCTCATATACCTGTCTCTTGCAAGTGCACCCCTGGTGGTAAGATATGCTGGTGGTTACAGGTCCTATCTTATTACAGTCATGTATAGCATGTTAGGATACAGTTATATACAATAATGTAATATACATGACATCACCCTTCCCCAAGGTCTTATTGTCTTTATAGGTTCAGTCTCTCAGGTAGTCTACGCTCTCGCGTGGAGCATCTGAGTTGTGGTTCAGTGGTTTGCCTTGGTGTCTGTTTTTCTTTGGGTGTGGTTGCTGGTATCTCGCCTGGGCTGTCAGTTTTGATTGGTGTGATTGTTGACTCGCCTGAGCTGTCTGTTGGGATTGCCCTTTCCTCAGGCTGTTCCCTCTGTTAGTCCACCAGGTGTGCTGCGAGTTCCACATTGTAGTCTGCCTCTGGTTCCGCAGTGTTGTTGGTAACATAAAAACATAGAAAATAGATGTAGGAGTAGGCCATTCAACCCTTCTAGCCTGCACCGCCATTCAATGAGTTCATGGCTGAACATGCAACTTCAGTACCCCATTCCTGCTTTCTCACCATACCCCTTGATTCCCTGAGTAGTAAGGACTTCATCTAAGTCTTTTTTGACTATATTCAGTTAACTAGCCTCAACAACTTTCTGTGGTAGAGAATTCCACAGGTTCACCACTCTCTGGGTGAAGAAATTCCTCCTCATCTCGGTCCTAAATGGCTTACCCCTTATCCTCAGACTGTGTCCCCTGGTTCTGGACTTCCCCAACATTGGGAACATTCTTCCTGCATCTAACCTGTCTAAACCCATCAGAATTTTAAACGTTTCTATGAGGTCCCCTCTCATTCTTCTGAACTCCAGTGAATACAATCCCAGTTGATCCAATCTTTCTTGATAGGTCAGTCCCGCCATCCCGGAAATCAGTCTGGTGAACCTTCGCTGTACTCCCTCAATAGCAAGAATGTCCTTCCTCAGGTTAGGAGACCAAAACTGTACACAATACTCCAGGTGTGGCCTCACCAAGGCCCTGTACAACTGTAGCAACACCTCCCTGCCCCTGTACTCAAATCCCCTCGCTATGAAGGCCAACATGCCATTTGCTTTTTTAACCGCCTGCTGTACCTGCATGCCAACCTTCAATGACTGATGTACCATGACACCCAGGTCTCTTTGCACCTCCCCTTTTCCTAATCTGTCACCATTCAGATAATAGTCTGTCTCTCTGTTTTTACCACCAAAGTGGATAACCTCACATTTATCCACATTATACTTCATCTGCCATGCATTTGCCCACTCACCTAACCTATCCAAGTCGCTCTGCAGCCTCATAGAATCCTCCTTGCAGCTCACACTGCCACCCAACTTAGTGTCATCCGCAAATTTGGAGATACTACATTTAATCCCCTCGTCTAAATCATTAATGTACAGTGTAAACAGCTGGGGCCCCAGCACAGAACCTTGCGGTACCCCACTAGTCACTGCCTGCCATTCTGAAAAGTCCCCATTTACTCCTACTCTTTGCTTCCTGTCTGACAACCAGTTCTCAATCAATGTCAGCACACTACCCCCAATCCCATGTGCTTTAACTTTCCACATTAATCTCTTGTGTGGGACCTTGTCGAAAGCCTTCTGAAAGTCCAAATATACCACATCAACTGGTTCTCCCTTGTCCACTCTACTGGAAACATCCTCAAAATTCCAGAAGATTTGTCAAGCATGATTTCCCTTTCACAAATCCATGCTGACTTGGACCTATCATATCACCTCTTTCCAAATGCACTGCTATGACATCCTTAATAATTGATTCCATCATTTTACCCACTACCGATGTCAGGCTGACCGGTCTATAATTCCCTGTTTTCTCTCTCCCTCCTTTTTAAAAAAGTGGGGTTACATTGGCTACCCTCCACTCGATAGGAACTGATCCAGAGTCAATGGAATGTTGGAAAATGACTGTCAATGCATCCACTATTTCCAAGGCCACTTCCTTAAGTACTTTGGGATGCAGTCCATCAGGCCCTGGGGATTTATCGGCCTTCAATCCCATCAGTTTCCCCAACACAATTTCCCGACTAATAAGGATTTCCCTCAGTTCCTCCTCCTTACTAGACCCTCCGACCCGTTTTATATCCGGAAGGTTGTTTGTGTCCTCCTCAGTGAATACCGAACCAAAATACTTGTTCAATTGGTCCGCCATTTCTTTGTTCCCCGTTATGACTTCCCCTGATTCTGACTGCAGGGAACCTACGTTTGTCTTTACTAATCTTTTTCTCTTTACATATCTATAGAAACTTTTGCAATCTGTCTTAATGTTCCCTGCAAGCTTCTTCTCGTACTCCATTTTCCCTGCCCTAATCAAACCCTTTGTCCTCCTCTGCTGAGTTCTAAATTTCTCCCAGTCCCCGGGTTCGCTGCTATTTCTGGCCAATTTGTATGCCACTTCCTTGGCTTTAATACTATCCCTGATTTCCCTTGATAGCCACGGTTGAGCCACCTTCCCTTTTTTATTTTTACGCCAGACAGGAATGTACAATTGTTGTAGTTCATCCATGCGGTCTCGAAATGTCTGCCATTGCCCATCCACAGTCAACCCCTTCAGTATCATTCGCCAATCTATCCTAGCCAATTCACGCCTCATATCTTCAAAGTTACCCTTCTTTAAGTTCTGGACTGTGGTCTCTGAATTAACTGTTTCATTCTCCATCCTAATGCAAAATTCCACTATATTATGGTCACTCTTCCCCAAGGGGCCTCGCACAACGAGATTGCTAATTAATCCTCTCTCATTACACAACACCCAGTCTAAGATAGCCTCCCCCCTAGTTGGTTCCTCGACATATTGGTCTAAAAACCATCCCTTATGCACTCCAGGAAATCCTCCTCCACCGTATTGCTTCCAGTTTGGTTAACCCAATCTATGTGCATATTAAAGTCACCTATTATAACTGCTGCACCTTTATTGCACGCACCCCTAATTTCATGTTTGATGCCCTCTCCAACATCACTACTACTGTTTGGAGGTCTGTACACAACTCCCACGAACGTTTTTTGTCCTTTGGTATTCTGCAGCTCTCCCCATATAGATTCCACATCATCCAAGCTAATGTCCTTCCGAACTATTGCCTTAATTTCCTCCTTAACCAGCAATGCTACCCCACCTCCTTTTCCTTTTATTCTATCTTTCCTGAATGTTGAATACCCCTGGATGTTGAGTTCCCAGCCCTGATCATCCTGGAGCCACGTCACCATAATTCCAATCACATCATATTTGTCAACATCTATTTGCACAGTTAATTCATCCACCTTATTGCGGATACTCCTTGCATTAAGACACAAAGCCTTCAGGCTTGTTTTTTTTAACACCCTTTGTCCTTTTAGAATTTTGCTGTGCAATGGCCCTTTTTGTTCTTTGCCTTGGGTTTCTCTGCCCTCCACTTTTCCTCATCTCCTTTCTGACTTTTGCTTCTGCCTCCTTTTTGTTTCCCTCTGTCTCCCTGCATTGGTTCCCATCCCCCTGCCATATTAGTTTAAATCCTCCCCAACAGCACTAGCAAACACTCCCCCTAGGACATTGGTTCCGGTCCTGCCCAGGTGCAGACCGTCCGGTTTGTACTGGTCCCACCTCCCCCAGAACCGGTTCCAATGCGCCAGGAATTTGAATCCCTCCCTGCTGCACCACTGCTCAAGCCACGTATTCATCTGCGCTATCCTGCGATTCCTACTCTGACTATCACGTGGCACTGGTAGCAATCCCGAGATTACTACTTTTAAGGTCCTACTTTTTAATTTAGCTCCTAGCTCCTTAAATTCATTTCGTAGAACCTCATCCCTTTTTTTACCAATGTCGTTGGTACCAATGTGCACCACGACAACTGGCTGATCTCCCTCCCTTTTTAGAATGTCCTGCACCCGCTCCGAGACATCCTGAAGTTGGGTACTGAAGTTTCATGTTCAGCCATGAACTCGTTGAATGGCGGTGCAGGCTAGAAGGGCTGAATGGCCTGCTCCTGCACCTATTTTCTATGTTTCTATGTTTCTAACCAGGGGACATAGTCTTAGGATAAGGGGTAAGCCATTTAGGACTGAGATGAGGAGAAACTTCTTCACTCAGAGAGTTGTTAACCTGTGGAATTCCCTGCCGCAGAGAGTTGTTGATGCCAATTCATTGGATACATTCAAGAGGGAGTTAGATTATGGCCCTTACGGCTAAGGGGATCAAGGGGTATGGAGAGAAAGCAGGAAAGGGGTACTGAGGGAATGATCAGCCATGATCATATTGAATGGCGGTGCAGGCTCGAAGGGCCAAATGGCCTACTCCTGCACCTATTTTCTATGTTTCTATGTTTCTATCCTTGACCCTTGCACCAGGGAGGCAACATACCATCCTGGAGTCTCGGTTGTGGTCGCAGAAACGCCTATCTATTCCCCTTACAATTGAATCCCCTATCACTATCGCTCTCCCACTCTTTTTCCTGCCCTCCTGTGCAACAGAGCCAGCCACGGTGCCATGAACTTGGCTGCTGCTGCCCTCCCCTGATGAGTCATGCCCCTCAACAGTACCCAAAGCAGTGTATCTGTTTTGCAGGGGGATGACCACAGGGGACTCCTGCACTACCTTCCTTGCACTGCTCTTCCTGTTGGTCTTCCATTCCCTATCTGGCTGTGGACCCTTGCCCTGCGGTACGACCAACTCGCTACACATGATACTCACGTCATTCTCAGCATCGTGGATGCTCCAGAGTGAATCCACGCGGACCGTCAGGAGCTGGAGGTGGATACACTTCCTGCACACATAGTCGTCAGGGACACTGGAGTCATCCCTGAGTTCCCACATGGTACAGGAGGAGCATAACACCTGACCGAGCTCTCCTGCCATGACTCAACCCCTAGATACACCCAAATTGGCAACAACAATGCTAAAAGTCACTCACTGACATAGAAGAGAAAAAAGAAAAACTACTCACCAATCACCAGCCAATCACTTACCCTCTTGGCTGTGACGTCACCCCTCGATTTCTTTCTACTTCCTTTTTGCCCTCTCTCCCTGCTGCAGCTGCACAGGTACGCCTCACGCTGCCGCTGGGCCTTTTATAGGCCTCACCAACGCCAGGAACTCCCGCCTCTCGGACTGCCGCCGCCTCACACTGCCGCTGGGCCTTTTATAGGCCTCACCAACGCCAGGAACTCCCGCCTCTCGGACTGCCGCCGCCTCACGCTGCCGCTGGGCCTTTTATAGGCCTCACCAACGCCAGGAACTCCCGCCTCTCGGACTGCCGCCGCCTCACGCTGCCGCTGGGCCTTTTATAGGCCTCACCAACGCCAGGAACTCCCGCCTCTCGGACTGCCGCCGCCTCACGCTGCCCCTGGGCCTTTATAGGCCTCACCAACGCCAGGAACTCCCGCCTCTCGGACTGCCGCCGTCTCTCGCTGCCGCTGGGCCTTTTATGGGCCTCACCAACGGCAGGAACTCCCGCCTCTCGGACTGCCGCCGCCTCACGCTGCCGCTGGGCCTTTTATGGGCCTCACCAACGCCAGGAACTCCCGCCTCTTGGACTGCCGCCGTGCCTTTTATAGGCCTCACCAACGGCAGGAACTCCCGCCTCTCGGACTGCTGCCGCCTCTCGCTGCCGCTGGGCCTTTTATAGGCCTCACCAACGCCAGGAACTCCCGCCTCTCGGACTGCCGACGCCTCTCGCTGCCGCTGGGCCTTTTATAGGCCTCACCAACGCCAGGAACTCCCGCCTCTTGGAAGTAGTGAAGATGTGTGGCTCTCGCACATATTTGGTCAAGATGTTTGATCATGGATGGGTTATGGTTGTTCACATTGATCGTATTTTACCTACAGATGTGGAAGGAGTTGAAAGTTGGAATGATTTGATTATTTCTGATGAGTCAGATAGTCTTGTTACGAGTAGAGTACCAGTAGAAAATCCTACAGATGTACGAGATACAAATTCAAGACAAAGTCAGAATTTAAGTCTGAGTCCGAGTTAGGTAGACAAACAGTCTGAAGTTGTAAAGAGTCAAAATGTCAATCAAGGGTTGCCCTTGGAGAAAAACTCTCCTTGGGCTTAGCCGAGAATGAGTCTAATTTCAAAATCAAGTTCAGAAAATTCTGTTCGAGAGCGAAGGTATGTATCCTCTTCGAAACAGAAAACCAGTGGTTAAGTTTGATTGGTAAATATGGCAAAATAAGTCCATATCTTTTGTTGTGTATAACCATGCAAGTTATGTAGGATGATTATTTTATGATTACTTCTTCATTAAGGAGGGCAAAGTGTAATATAGCTCTACCTAGTGGACTACTGTAGTAATGCAACTACTGCGAGTAGATAAGAAAAGGGTCATGTGATGTAGTCACATTATATGTATTGGAGCCATTTTGTGTAGTGTGTTTGTTAGTGATGTTCTAAAGAAAAGATTACAATGCCCCTGCACCGAAGTTATTGGTAATGACAAATACTCATTTCAGCTTTGAACTTCTGTTACCTATATGCCAATCTTAAAAATAATTCGTTAAGAAACATTGTTTCACCATTTTAATCTGCCATTACTATCTGTTGTAAACATTAGTGCAATGCCAACAGCTTTGACGATAAGTGTTTTATCTGCAGTTTCTGCATGTACCCAGCAGCTTCCTGGCGAAGTTTACCCGCCAACCCACCAAGCTCGCGAGCCACGCTCCGGCAAGTGTTTCTCACTGCGTCAAATATCACCAAGCAACGCGTTTACAGAGCGTCACACAATGGCCTTGCCTATCGGATAGCAAAGGGCAGAAATTGCGCCGTTACTTTTTTAAAATTAAAAAAAACACTACATCTGAAGTACCAAAGTGAATAGATGGTTATTCTTTTTAATACCTTCCATTATTTCCCCCTCTATTTTTGAACATTGTTATAAAATGTATTTTCTAGACAGCCCAGCCCCCCCCCGCCGCTGATGGGATAACCCGGACAGGCTGCCTGCTGTGACCCAACAATAGTCAGTGAGGCCGGCGGCAGCCGGGCCGCGCCGCCAGCGGCTTTTATCGCTGACAGTATTGCACTGACTGCGGACGTGCTTTTTATTGGAGCAAATTTGTTAATTTATCAACAGTTTTGTGTTCTTCTTTGTTTCTTGTATATTATTCTCTATTCTCTCTTGTTTTATCTCGGTCGTCTTCCTTGAGCAGGCGCGCTCAGGCGCGCGGTCGGTCTGCCGACCATGTTTGAGGACATGTTCGACGACTTTATGGAAATGACCAGCGACTTCTACTCGACATGGTGGGCCAGCCCTCCGCCGCCGCCAGAATCATTCTTCCACTATCTATTCGGCATCGGATTCTTTGAGACTGTGACGTTCCTGCGCAGCACGTACATGGGCATCATCACCTTGGTGATGCTGTGTCTGTTATTTGTGAGCTTCCTCATGCAGATCATGGTGGTCTGCATGTACCTGATTTACTGGTGGAAGGAGTGGAAGCAAAAACATTCAATGGCGTCGCTGAAGCCGGCTATATCCGATTCGCCTCACTCCACGTGTCACCAGGTGCGTGTATGGGGTTGGGCTTTATTTTGCTAGGAAGCACTGGACCCCGTTACATTTGCCTTCTGGATCTAGCATCTCTGCTGAACCCATCCTCTGCGATAGGAGGCTCCACCCCACCCCCACAACGAGGCCTCCGATCTGCCACAAGGCCACTCACCAAACCCCACCCCCATGTTACTCATCTCCCTCTGATGCTCACCTGGCCCTCCGATGCTCACCTGTCCCCTATCCCACCACCCCCATGCTCCTCTGGCCCCCGATCATTCCTGAATCCCTCCATTCCCTTGCTACTCTGACCCACGATTGTGCCTGACCCCACCCTTGCTTCTTTGGACCCTGAATTGGCACTTCAGCCCCAATCAATGCTGATTTCTTTCCCCACTCCTCCTCCAGGCCCCCAGTGATCCCTCCCTCCTCTCTGCGGCCTAGTGCCATGGGTCTACCCGCCCACAGTCAGCCAGCCTCATAATCTGTTAAATTCGGAAAGACCTGCGGGATTCCTGTTCTCCCATGTTTCCTGACCGCTTTCGAGTACCTGGCTCCCAACCTGCCAAATATTTAAAATTCAGGCCAATATCTTCAATCCCTACCACAACTGCGTTCCTTAGCCACTGACTCCATTCCTCTCCCTGGCAACTGTCTGAGGCTGCACCAGTCTGTTCGCAAACTTGATGTTGTTTTTGACCCTGAGATGAGCTTCTGGCTACATATCCATGCCATCACTAAGACCGTCTATTTCCACTTGCGTAACTCCGCCCTGCTTCTGCTCATCTGCTGAAACCCTCACCATGCTTTTGATGCCTCCAGACTTGACTATTCCAACGCGCTCCTGACTGAGTTCCTATTTTCCACCCTCCATAAACTTAAGTTCATGCAGAATTCTGCTGTCCGTATCCGAAGCCGTACCATGTCCCGTTCATCCATCGTCCCTGTGCTCGCTGACATACGTTGACTCTATTTCACTGCAATCTTCATGTACAGTCACATATGCTTCCTGTTCAACTCAGAATACAGCCATTTAAATACCGCTGCAGCCTTTTAAATGCTGAAGCAGCACTATAAAGTTCTTCATAGTTCGTGCATTCACACAAGCAACCCACAGTTCGAGCAGAAGAATAAGTTAACCACAGACCTGTATACAACATTAGTTAGGCCACAGCTTGAGTACTGTGTACAGTTCTGGTCACCACATTACAGGAAAGATTAGAGAGTACAGAGGAGATTTATGAGGATGTTGCCAGGACTGGAAAATTTTAACTGAGGAAAGATTGAATAGGCTGGGGTTGTTTTCTCTGGAACAAAGGAGGGTGAGGGGAGATTTAATTGAGGTGTCTAAAATTATGAGGGGCCTAGATGGAGTGGCTAGGAAGGATCTAATTCCCTTTGCAGAAGGATTAGAGGGAAAATGAGAAAAAAGATCACCCAGAGCATGGTGGGGGTCTGGAACTCACTGTCTGAATGGATAGTGGAGGCAGAAACCCTCAGAGCATTTAAAAATTACTTGGATGTGCACAAAGAGCTGTGAGCTACAGGGCTACGGACCTAGTGCTGGAAGGTAGGATTAGGCTGGGTAGTTCTTTTTCAACTGGACACAATGGGCTGAATGGCCTGCTGTGTCGTAATTTTTCTATTCTATAAATTATACATGTCCCTCATCGCATTTTTATGCTGCTTGCACTTTGTTATGGCATGTCCTGGTGGAGCTGACCTCATTATGGGCTGGACTTGCTTTCTTCTATTGACCTGTAGCAGTTTTTCCGATTGGTCTTGCTGACCATGCTGAGGACTCATAAGAACATAAGAATTAGGAACAGGAGAAGGCCATCTAGCCCCTCGAGCCTGCTCCGCCATTCAATAAGATCATGGCTGATCTGGTCGTGGACTCAGCTCCACTTACCCGCCCTCTCCCCGTAACCCTTAATTCCCTTATTGATTAAAAATCTATCTTTGACTTGAAAACATTCAATGAGCCAGCCTCAACTGCTTCCTTGGGCAGAGAATTCCACAGATTCACAACCCTCTGGGAGAAGAAATTCCTTCTCAACTCGGTTTTAAATTGGCTCCTCCGTATTTTGAGACTGTGCCCCCTAGTTCTAGTCTCCCCCACCAATGGAAACAACCTCTCTGCCTCTATCTTGTCTATCCCTTTCATGATTTTAAATGTTTCTATAAGATCACCCCTCATCCTTCTGAACTCCAAGGAGTAAAGACCCAGTCTACTCAATCTATCATCATAAGGTAACCCCCTCATTTCTTGAATCAGCCTAGTGAATCATCTCTGTACCCCTTCCAAAGCTAGTATATCCTTCCTTAAGTAAGGTGACCAAAACTGCACGCAGTACTCCAGGTGCGGCCTTACCAATACCTTATACAGTTGCAGCAAGACCTCCCTGCTTTTGTACTCCATCCCTTTCGCAATGAAGGCCAACATTCCATTTGCCTTCCTGATTACCTGCTGCACCTGCAAACTAAGAGTTTCATGCACAAGGACCCCCAGGTCCCTCTGCACCACAGCATGTTGTAATTTCTCCCCATTCAAATAATATTCCCTTTTACTGTTTTTTTTCCCCAAGGTGGATGACCTCACACTTTCCGACATTGTATTCCATCTGCCAAACCTTAGCCCATTCGCTTAACCTATCCAAATCTCCTTGCAGCCTCTCTGTGTCCTCTACACAACCCGCTTTCCCACTAATCTTTGTGTCATCTGCAAATTTTGTTACACTACACTCTGTCCCCTCTTCCAGGTCATCTATGTATATTGTAAACAGTTGTGGTCCCAGCACTGATCCCTGTGGCACACCACTAACCACCGATTTCCAACCTGAAAAAGACCCATTTATCCCGGCTCTCTGCTTTCTGTTAGCCAGCCAATTCTCGATCCGTGCTAATACATTTCCTCTGACTCCGCGTACCTTTGTCTTCTGCAGTAACCTTTAGTGTGGCACCTTATCGAATGCCTTTTGGAAATCTAAATACACCACATCCATCGGTACACCTCTATCCACCATGCTCGTTATATCAAAGAATTCCAGTAAATTAGTTAAATATGATTTCCCCTTCATGAATCCATGTTGCGTCTGCTTGATTGCACTATTCCTATCTAGATGTCCCGCTATTTCTTCCTTAATGATAGTTTCAAGCATTTTCCCCACTACAGATGTTAAACTAACTGGCCTATAGTTACCTGCCTTTTGTCTGCCCCCTTTTTTAAACAGAGGCGTTACATTAACTGCTTTCCAATCTGCTGGTACCTCCCCAGAGTCCAGAGAATTTTGGTAGATTATAACGAATGCATCTGCTATAACTTCCGCCATCTCTTTTAATACCCTGGGATGCACTTCATCAGGACCAGGGGACTTGTCTACCTTGAGTCCCATTAGCCTGTCCAGCACTATCCCCCGAGTGATATTGATTATCTCAAGGTCCTCCCTTCCCACATTCCCGTGACCAGCAATTTTTGGCATGGTTTTTGTGTTTTCCACTGTGAAGACCAAAGCAAAATAATTGTTTAAGGTCTCAGCCATTTCCACATTTCCCATTATTAAACCCCCCTTGTCATCTTCTAAGGGACCAACATTTACTTTAGTCACTCTTTTCCGTTTTATATATCGGTAAAAGCTTTTACTATCTGTTTTTATGTTTTGCGCAAGTTTACTTTCGTAATCTATCTTTCCTTTCTTTATTGCTTTCTTAGTCATTCTTTGCTGTCATTTAAAAGTTTCCCACGAACCTTGGCCACCTTATACGCATTGGTTTTTAATTTGATACTCTCCTTTATTTCCTTGGTTATCCACGGCTGGTTATCCCTTCTCTTACTGCCCTTCTTTTTCACTGGAATATATTTTTGTTGAGCACTATGAAAGAGCTCCTTAAAAGTCCTCCACTGTTCCTCAATTGTGCCACCGTTTAGTCTGTGTTCCCAGTCTACTTTAGCCAACTCTGCCCTCATCCCATTGTAGTCCCCGTTGTTTAAGCATAGTACGCTCGATTGAGACACTACTTCCTCACCCTCAATCTGTATTACAAATTCAACCATACTGTGATCACTCATTCCGAGAGGATCTTTTACTAGGAGATCGTTTTATTATTCCTGTTTCATTACACAGGACCAGATCTAAGATAGCTTTCTCCCTTGTAGGTTCTGTAACATACTGTTCTAAGAAAGAATCCCGTATGCATTCTATTAATTCCTCCTCCAGGCTACCCTGTGCGATTTGATTTGACCAATCGATATGTAGGTTAAAATCCCCCATGATTACTGCCGTTCCTTTTTCACATGCCTCCATTGTTCCCTTGATTATTGCCTGCCCCACCGTGAAGTTATTATTTGGGGGCCTATAAACTGCCCCCACCAGTGACTTTTTCCCCTTACTATCTCTAATCTCCACCCACAATGATTCAAAATTTTGTTCGTTAGAGCCAATATCGTCTCTCTCAACTGCCCTGATATCATCCTTTATTAACATAGCTACCCCACCTCCTTTCCCTTCTTGTCTATCTTTCCGAATTGTCAGGTACCCCTGTATGTTTAATTCCCAGTGTTGGCCACACTGCAACCACGTTTCTGTAATGGCCACCAAATCATACCCATTTGTAATGATTTGTGCCGTCAACTCATTTACTTTATTTCGAATGCTGCGTGTGTTTAGGTAGAGTGTTTTAATACTAGTTTTTAAACCATGATTTTTAGTTTTGACCCCTCCTGCAGCCCCTTTATATTCATACATATTGTCCCTTCCTATCACCTTGTGGTTTACACTTACCCCAGTGCGACTCTGCTCTGTTGCCTCCTGCCTTTTGCATTCTTTCTTGGGGTCCTGTTGATCTGAGCTCTCACCCACTCTAACTAGCTCAGAGCCCTCTCCTGGGTTCCGAATACTCCTCGCATTGAGGCACCGAGCTTTCATGCTTGCCTTTTTATTACACTTTGACCCTTTAGAATTTTGCTGTACAGTGGCCCTTTTTGTTTTTTGCCTTAGGTTTCTCTGTCCTCCACTTTTACTCATCTCCTTTCTGTCTTTTGCTTCTGTCTCCATTTTGTTTCCCTCTGTCTCCCTGCATTGGTTCCTCTCCCCCTGCCATATTAGTTTAACTCCTCCTCAACAGCACTAGCAAACACTCCCCCAGGACATTGGTTCCGGTCCTGCCCAGGTGCAGGCCGTCCAGTTTGTACTGGTCCCACCTCCCCCAGAACCGGTTCCAATGCCCCAGGAATTTGAATCCCTCCCTGCTGCACCACTGCTCAAGCCACGTATTCATCTGAGCTATCCTGCGATTCCTACTCTGACTAGCACGTGGCACTGGTAGCAATCCCGAGATTACTACTGTTGAGGTCCTACGTTTTAATTTAGCTCCTAGCTCCTTAAATTCGTTTCGAAGGACCTCATCCCTTTTTTTACCAATGTCGTTGGTACTAATGTGCACCACGACAACTGGCTGTTTACCCTCCCTTTTCAGAATGTCCTGTACCCGCTCAGAGACATCCTTAACCCTTGCACCAGGGAGGCAACATACCATCCTGGAGTCTTGGTTGCGGCCGCAGAAACCCCTATCTATTCCCCTTACAATTGAATCCCCTATCACCATCGCTCTCCCACTCTTTTTCCTGCCCTCCTGTGCAGCAGAGCCAGCCACGGTGCCATGAACGTGGCTGCTGCTGCCCTCCCCTGATGAATCATCCCCCTCAACAGTACTCAAAGCGGTGTATCTGTTTTGAAGGGGGATGGCTGCAGGGGACGCCTGCACTACCTTCCTTGCACTGCTCTTCCTGCTGGTCTTCCATCCCCTATCTGGCTGTGGACCCTTCACCTGCGGTAAGACCAACTCGCTACACGTGCTACTCACGTCATTCTCAGCATTGTGGATGCTCCAGAGTGAATCCACCCTCAGCTACAATTCCGCAACGCGGACCGTCAGGAGCTGGAGGCGGATACACTTCCCAGACATGTAGTCGTCAGGGACACAGAAGTGTCCCTGAGTTCCCACATGGTACAGGAGGAGCATATCACGTGACCGAGCTCTCCTGCCATGACTTAACCCTTAGATACACTTAAATTGGCAACAACAATGCGAAAGTTTACTCACTGTTATAGAAGAGAAAAAAGAAAAACTACTCACCAATCACCAGCCAATCACTTACCCCCTTGGCAGTGACATCACCTTTCTGTTTCTTTCTACTTTTTTCCCTTCTCCCTGTAGCTGCACAAGCACGCCTCAGCGACGCACATCCCGACTGCTGATCTCGCGGCCTTTATAGGCCTCTCGCCGACCCCGGACTCACGCCTCAGCGTCGCACCTCCCGACTGCTGATCTCCTGGCCTTTATAGGCCTCCCACCGACCCCAGACTCACGCCTCAGCGTCGCACCTCCCGACTGCTGATCTCGTGGCCTTTATAGGCCTCCCACCGACCCTGGACTCACACCTCAACGACGCACACACAGGCTGCAGACCACAAAGTTCCTCTTCTTCCAAACCAGCCTCTCTGTTGAATTGCTCCCTCCCGCCCCTAGCCCAGGCCGAGTGGCCTCCCAGTGCATTCTCCCGCCCCTAGCCCAGGCCGAGTGGCCTCCCAGTGCATTCTCCCGCCCCTAGCCCAGGCCGAGTTGCCGCCCAGTGCGTTCTCCCGCCCCTAGCCCAGGCCGAGTGGCCTCCCAGTGCGTTCTCCCGACCCTAGACCAGGCCGAGTGGCCTCCTGCACCAACCCGCTGCCTTCCCGTGCCGAGTGCAGAAAGGTGAATTGGAGTTCGATCCGGAAGGTAGGACTTTAATTTTTTATTTCTTCTTATTTTAATCGTGCGAAGGCAGGATGGTTTTGCAAGTCTGTTCCCTAAGACTTGGTTGGTTCGGGCTCACGTCCTCTCCGCTTCCCGCCCCTATCCCAGGCCGAATGGTCTCCGATGTACTTACTTGCGCCGATTTCTTTAACTCTCCGCAAGGGTTTTCTCGAGTGGCCACATACGCTGGCTTAAGCAGAAATAGAGTAACTATTAGCTGGCCAAAGTTTCCTTAATGGCCAGAATGTGAGTAGGTGGCTGGTAACGCCCCCTTTTGAGAAAAAAGAACTTACCCAAAAAAACTTAACTTAAGTGAGTTATGCTGGTGCAAATTGATTGGGAAAACTGGGGATTTTTAAGTTAGGCCAGAAAAAGCAGCCTACTCCAAAAAAAAAGGGAGCAAATACTGGGGAAAATTGAGCCCTATATGTGCACATTTGAGTAATGTTTAAATGTGATGAGGGTTTCTGCCTCTACCATCCTTTCAGGTAATGTGAACCCATTGCACCAGCCTGTCTGCCTTCTTAAAGTCTCTCACTATCCTCCTCACTGTTCACTATACTTCCAAATTTTGTGTCATCTACAAATTTTGAAATTGTGCCCTGTACACCCTAGTCCAAGTCATTAATATATATCAAGAAAATCAGTGGTCCTAGTACTGACCTCTGGGGAACACCACTGCATACCTTCCTCCAGTCCGAGAAACAACCGTTCACCTCATCTCTCTGCTTCCTTCACTTAGCCAATTTTGTATCCATGCTGTCCCTTTTATTCCATGCGCCTTTTGGAAGTCCATGTACACCACATTAACTGCATTGCCCTCATCAGCCCTCTCTGTTAACTCATCAAAAAGTATCAATTAAGTTAGTACTGTGGAAGCACTACTCTCTTCGTGTGGAAAATGGCGATGGCGCATTGCCCTCTCCAGGTTTGTGACGGAATACGTGCACTGCCGCCCTGCACTACACGTGCAGCACTACACAGACAGAATTTTCCACCCCCTCCTCGTGTTTTTAAACCCAAGAGTTTCAGCTCAACCATTTGTGACTTCTACCTGCAGATCCACCACAGTAACTGGGAGGGAGAGGGGGGAGGGGTTGGTCATAGGATAGGGCAGAGGTGGAGGAAAGTGGTGGTGGTGCTGATGATGATTAGGAGGAACAACTGCAATGAGATCACTATCTCCTTGTCAACTATTTTGATCATCAGGAGGATGATAATGAATAGGAAAGTGAAGTTGGACTCTGACCCTTTCTATGAATTCCCACACAGACCTGTTCCTCTACCTCAACCCCCTCCAATTCATAAGAACGTAAGAAATAGGAGCAGGAGTAGGCCATTTGACCCCTCGAGCCTGCTCCTCCATTCAATAAAATCATGGCTGATCTGATCTTGGCCTCAACTCCACTTCCCTGCCCTCTCCCCATAACCCTTGACTCCCTTATCATTCAGAAACCTGTCTATCTACACTGCAAATATGTTCAATGATCCAGCCTCCACAGCACTCTGGGGAACAGAATTCCAAAGATTTACGACCCTCAGAAGAAATTCCTCCTCCTCATTTTAAATGGGCAACCCCTTATTCTTAACTATGCCCCCTAGTTCTAGATTCCCCCATGAGTGGAAACATCCTCTCTGCATCTACCTTGTCGAGCCCCTTCAGTATCATATATGTTTCAATAAGATCACTTCTCAGTTTTCTAAACTCCAATGAGTATAGGCCCAAACTGCTTAACTTCATATGACAACACCTTCATCTCAGGACTCAACCTCATGAACCTTCTCTGAACTGCTTCCAATGCAAGTATGTCCCTCCTTAAATAAAGAGACCAAAACTGTACACAGTACTCCAGGTGTGATCTCACCAACATCCTGTACAGTTGTAGGAGGACTTCCCTACTTTTACACTCCATCCCACTTGCAATAAAGCCAACATTGCATTTGCCTTCCTAATTAGTTGCTGTGCCTGCATGCTAACTCTTTGTGTTTCATGTACAAGGACCCCCAGATCCCTCTGTACTGCAGCATTTTGTAATCTCCCCATTTAAATAATTTGCTTTTTTATTTTTCCTACCAAAGTCGATAATCTCACATTTTCCCACATTATACTCCATTTGCCAAATTTTTGCCCACTCACTTAGCCTATCTATATCCCTTTTCAGATTCTTTGCATCCTCCTCACAACTTGCTTTCCCACCTATCTTTGTGTCATGAGCAAATTAGACTACATTACACTCGGTTCCTTCATCCAAGTCATTAATATTGATTGTAAATAGTTGAGGCCCCAGCACTGATCCCTGTGGCACCCCACTAGTTACAGTTTGCCAACCTGAAAATGACCCATTTATCCTCAACTCTCTGTTTTCTGTTAGCCAATCCTCTATCCATGCTAATATATTACCTCCAATCCCGTGAGCTCTTGTGCAGTAACCTTTTATGTGGCACCTTATCAAATGCCTTCTGGAAATCCAAATACATAACATCTACTGTTTCCCCTTTATCCACCCTGCTCGTGACATCCTCAAAGAACTCCAGCAAATTTGTCAAACATGATTTCCCTTTCATAAAACCATGTTGACTCTGCTTGACTGCATTATAATTTTCTAAATGTCTACTACTTCCTTAATAATGGACTCCAGCATTTTCCAAATGGCAGATGTTAGGCTAACTGGTTCATGGTTTCCTACTTTCTGTCTCCCTCCTTCTTTACATGAGGGCATTCCATTTGCGGTTTTCCAACCCGCTGGGACCTCTCCAGAATCCATGGAATTTTGGTAGATTGCATCCACTATCTCTTTTAAGATCCTAGGATGCAGGCCATCAGGTCCAGGGGACTTGTCCACCCTTAGTCCCATTAGTTTGCCTAGTACTTTTTGCTCAAGTGATAGTGTTTGTTTTAAGTTCCTCTCCCCCAATAGCCCTTGCTGATCCATTATTGGGAGGCTTTTAGAGTCTTCTGCCGTGAAGACAGATACAAAATATTTGTTCAAAATCTCTGCCATTTCCCCATTTCCCATTATTAATTTCCCCAGTCTCATCCTCTAAGCGACCAACTTTACTTTAGCTAGGTTTATCGTTCTCTTGGAGTCTTTCTTTCTCACTGGAATATATCTTTGCTGAGAATTCTGAAATATCTCCTTAAATGTTTGTCATTGTTTTTCTACCGTCTTACCCTTTAATCTATTATCCTATTAGCCAACTCTGCCTTCATACCTTTTGTATTTGCCGGTATTTAAGTTCAGGACTTGAGTTTGAGACCTAGCTTCTCCACCCTCAAACTGAATTTGAAATTCCACCATGCTATGATCACTCTTCCCAAGAGGATCTTTCACTAAGAGATCATTAATTAATCCAAACTCATTATACATTACAGATTGAAAATAGCCTGCTCCCTGGTTGGTTCCACAATGTATTTTTTGAAGAAACCATTCCACAGACACTATGAACTCTTCTTCCAGGCTACCTTTGCCAACTTGATTTGTCCAATTATTATGAAGATTAAAATTGCACATGATTATTGCCGTACCTTTCTTACAAGCTTCCATTATTTCTTGATTTATACCCTGTCCCACAGTGTGGCTACTGTTAGGGGGCCTATAGACCACTCTCACCAGTGACTTACTTCCCTTATTATTTCTTATCTCTACCCAAACTGATTCTACATCATGATCCTCTGAGCCAATGTCATTTTTCACTACTGCACTGATCTTATCTTTTATTAACAGAGCGACACCACCTCACTTTTCCTTTCTGCTTATCCTTCCAAAAAGGCAAATAACCCTGAATATTCAGTTCTCAGCCTTGGTCACCTTGCAACCACATCTCTAACGGCAATCAGATCATACCCATTTATTTCTATTTGTGCCGTCAACTCATCTTGTTAGGAATGCTGTGTGCATTCAGATAAAGAGCTTTTAACTTTCCTGACTCTGACTCTTTCTGATGCTTTCTTATGTGTATACGCTCTGTCCCTTCCTGTCACACTCTGGTTATCATTACCCCTATCGCTACCCTGCACATTTGCCTTCTCCTTTCTCTTTGACTTTTTACATTTCTGCTCACTGGATCCCTCCCCGCTACCCCACCCTCCACCCCCACTACAGGTGCAGAGTCGAGAATCCGGAGTTTCGGACTTGGGATGATCGGTGGCAGGGTCGTTCGGAATCCGAAAATGTTCCGGAATCCGGACCCGACGACCCTGCCGACCTCGGGGCCTCCTCAGCGGGGCCTGCCCGAACACCACCTCGGCAGGGCCGGCCCGCCCGATGACAACCTCCTCGGCGGGGCGGGGCCGCCCCTGCTCGACCACCTCCTCGGCGAGACCCCTGCTCGACAACAATCTCCTCGGCGGGGCCCGCCCGACGACATCCTCGGTGAGGCCAGACCACCCCAACAGCTCCTCGGCGGGAATCCTCCCCACTTTCTGACGTTCCGAAATCCAGAAATACCCGAACCTGGATTCGTGACGTCAGAAACGGGTCGAAAGTCTGGAAAAACCCGGAATCTGGAACGGCTTCAGTCCCGAGGGTTCCGGATTTTAGGCGCTGCACCTGTATTTAGTTTAAAGCCCTATCTACAACCCTAGTTATTCAATTCACCTCGAGACTGGTCCCAGCCTGGTTCAAGTAAAGCCTGTCTCGATGGAACAGCTCCCTCGTATCCCAGTACTAGTGCCCCATGAATTGAAACCCATTTCTCCCACACCAATCTTTGAGCCGCGCGTTCAACTCTCTGATCTTATTTACGCTATGCATATTTACTCGTGGCTCAGGTAGTAATCCAGAGATTATTACCTTTGTGCTTCTACTTTTTAATTTAGCCCCTAGCTGCTTATACTCCCTCAGCAGAACCTCTATCTTTGTCCTACCTACGTCGTTGGTACCTACGTGGATCACGACAACTGGATCTTTTCCCTCCCAGTCCAAGTCTCTCTCCAGCCCAGAGGAGATGTCCTTAATCCTGGCACCGGGCAGGCAACTCTATCTTCGGGACTCGTGCTCTCGGCTGCAGAGAACAGTATCTATCCCCCTAACTATACTGTCCCCTACCACTATCACATTCCTTTTTACTGCCCAAACTTGAATGGCCCCTGTACCACGGTGCTGTGGTCAGTTTGCTCATCCTTCCTGCAGTCCCTGCTCTCCCTCCCTGCAGTCCCTGCTCTCGTCCACACATGGAGTAAGAACCTCATCCGTGTTAGATAATTGCAAGGGCTGAGGCTCCTCCATCACTACATTCTGGGTCACCATACCTGCCTCACTCGTAATCACACCCTCCTGTCCCTGACCATGGACCAAATTTGAATTATTTAACCTAAGGGGTGTGACTGCCTGGTGAAACACCGCGTCCAGGTAACTCTTCCCCCTCCCAGATATGTCGCAGACTTTGAAGCTCGAACCCCAGTTCATCAACTTGAAGCCGAAGTTCCTTGAGCAGCCAACACTTACTGCAGATGTGGTCGCCGTGGATCACGCTGGTGTCCACCAGCTCCCACATGTTTCAGCTGCAACATACCACATGCCCCTGCCATTTCTAATGTCTTTTATTTAATTAATTAAGTTTTCAAGTTTTGAATGTTTAGTTTTTAATCCCGGCTCTCAATTTAAAGCAATGACCAAGAAAAAGAGAGAAATACTGACCAACCAATCAATTCCCCGCTTTCCTGTGACATCATGCTTTGATTTCTTTTTACTTCTTACCCTCCCAGGTCGGTTGGTGCTGCTCCGGAATCTCCCGTTCCGATCTGGTCTCGCGCTGTTTTCGGACGCTCTCGTGTCACTTGTTTCTTCACTCCCAGGCACCAGCTCATATAAATTTTCCTGTTGGGGCAGCTAGATATTGTTAGTGAGGATGTGATACCTGGTGATTCACAGAGCAGAAGGAAGTGGGTGAGGATGTGCCACCTTCCCAGCGCAGGCTCCCTGTGGTTCCAGAGGCGTGGGACCAAGAACTCTTCGATATTCATCTGAACAGCAGGATGTTTGAGGAGTACCATACCTATGTGCTGGCTCGGAGAATATGTAGCAACTGGCAATTTTGACTTTTAAGCCTACAGCTGTCTTGTGGCAACATCAGGGAAGCTTTATCTTTGTTGCAGGCACCAATGGAGTGTGTGGGAGCTTCATTGGAATCTGCTGTAGACATCTGCGCTGCAGTGCCGTTGACCTTCATATCATAAATTTAATTGAGCACTCGGGACTTAGTGGCCCAAAAGTGGGAAAGGCCATAAAAGGACAGAGCGATTTAATGGTGGAATACTACCAAAAACAGTTTCTGCCTGATTTTTTTTCCACATAAATGTACTTACTCCAATTATGTAGTACAAATATGGCAAGGAAATTCACTCCCTATGTTCTTAGTCCAACAGAGAAAGAAACAAACATTGCTTAATTAGGATACTGTGGATACTGGAATCTGAAATACCTTGAAGTTCTGCTCTTCCCTCAGACGGGATTCCTGTTTGTCTCTTTTACCTTGTTCATCTTCATTGCTTTCTGTTTCCCTTCTTGTGTTCGATCAAGTATCTGCCAAAACTCGTTTTCACAGCCACATCTCTTTCCTCAGTAACTGTTTCCATATCTGACTTAATCCACGTGGATTCCAACTGAAATTCCACCCTTCATGTTTTGGATGCACTCAGGATTACAGATATCTGTGAGATATTCAACGTTCCTCGAACCACTGCTCTCGCCGCATTCCGAGATCCACACTCAATGCTATGCGCCGTCACAAGTGCACTCTCGACCTCTCTCTTCAGCAGCACCGACTAAGCTGTCCTGGTCCGCAGTTCCATTTCATCCTTCGTCACATCCAGCACTTTAACAAAAAACTTTTTCTCTTCCTTTCAGGTGTCAAGGATCATAAGCTTCAACAACTCTTGGATGCCAACACCCCTCCGAAACCACCACCTCCTTCACTTCCCTCTGATCCCATCCCTTCCAATCTCATCCCTGCCATGTTTTCACTGTCCCCTCTGATCTTCCCCCCTCTGACCCCGAACGATCAGTCCTCAGCAAAGGCCTGAGCTTCATCCGCTTATGCCTCCACCTTAATGAATTTCGAGCTCAGCACGACGCTCAGCTCTTTTTCCGCCCACTTCTTCGGCCAGGAGTCTTTCCTCTGCACAGCTGACCTTTCCCATTTTCAGAATTCTCGCTCTACTTGGACCCCTCCTTCTGGCCTCTTGTCCTCTAGATCTCTTCATTGCAAACCGCCGATGAGACTCAATTTCTCTGCTCCCCTCACTCACTCCAACCTACCTACCTTCCTCTGAACTTGCAGCACTCCGCGTTCTCAGATCCAACACCAACTTTGTCATTAAACCTGCCGACAAGGGTAGTTCTGTTGTTTGATGAACCGACCTCTACCTTGCAGAGGCTAATTGCCAAATCTCTGACAGCTCCTCCTACCTCTCCTTGGACCATGATCCCACAACCAAACATCAAGCCATCATTTCCTATACCATCACTGACCTCATCTCCTCTGGAGATCTTCCCTCCACAGCCACCAACCTCGTAGTTCCCCAGCCCTGCACAGCCCATTTCTACCTCCTTCCCAAGATCCACCAACAGGACTGCACCGTTAGACCCATCGTTTCAGCCTGTTCAGTTCTTCCTATCTCAACTCTATTTTATTCTCCTCTTGTCCAGTCTCTTCCCACCTATATCAGCGACTCGTCCGATGCCCTCCGCCACTTTTAACAGTTTCCAATTTCCTGGCCCCAACCATCTCCTTTTCACTGGATGTACAATCCCTCTACACTTCCATCCCCCACCAGGATGGCCTGAGGGCATTCCGCTTCTTACTCGAGCTGGCGCCCAACCAGTCCCCATCCACAAACACCCTCACCCGCCTGGCTGAACGTCTTGTCAAATTGAACAACTTCTCCTTTGACTCCACTCACTTCCTCCAAATTAAAGGTGTTGCTATGGGAACTTGCATGGGTCCTAGCTATGCCTGCCTTTTTGTGGGATATGTGGAACATTCTTTGTTCCAGTCGTACTTAGGTCCTCTCCCTCACCTCTCTTTTCCAGTACATCGATGACTATTGGGGCCGTCTCCTGCTCTCGCCCTGAACTAGAAAATTTAATTCACTTTGCACCCAATTTCCACCCTTCCCTCACTTTCACATGGACTATCTTCGACTCTTCCCTTCCCTTCCTCAACTTCTCTGTCTCCCATTTCTAGGGGTAGACTATTGACAAACATTCACTATAAGCCCACTGACTCCCACAAGCTACCTGGACTACAATTCCTCCCACCCTGCATCCTGTAAGGACTCCATTCCATTCTCCCAGGTTCTCTGTCTCCGTCGCATCTGTTCTGACGATGCCACCTTCGCACACTATTGCCTCTGATATGTCTTCCGTTTTCCTCAACCAAGGAATCCCCTCCGCCGTGGTTAACATGACCCTCGACCGTGTCCGTTCGACTTCCTGCACTTTTGCTCTTACCTCTTCACCTCCCTCACAGAACCACGACAGGGTTCCCCTTGTCCTCACCTTTCACCCCACCAATCTCCAGGTTCAACGGATCATCCTCCATCATTTCCATCACCTCCAGCTTGATCCCACCACCAATCACATCTTCCCCTCCCCTCCCCTCTCAGCATTCCAAAGGGACTGCTCCCTCTGCGACACCATTGTCCATTCCGCAGTCAGCCCCAGCAGCCCCCCCCTTCCCACTGCACCTTCCGATGCAAGTGCCGGCGACACAACGCCAGCCCTTTTACCTCCTCCCTTCCCACTCCCCAAACAGGGCCTAGGTGAAACAGTGATTTACTTGTCCTTCTTTCTGATAAGCTCACAATAAAGGATGAAACTGAGTACTGTGTACAATGAGCAAGTGTGACCTTAGCTCCTTTAATGAGACTTCAGAATGCAGGAGCCTCGTGGGTGGCCTGCTTATATACCGTGCTCCCAAGAAATGCTGGGATTCCTTGGGACTCCAACAGGTAGGCCCTCTGGTGGTAGTGTAATACAGGTTGCAAGGGTTTAAATACATAACATCACTCCCCGCGAAGTCAATAGTACACTTATTTATAAGGTGACACCAGCTGGGGCTCCTCGCTCCATTGTCGATTGTCTCGGTACAAATGCGGGTTTGGGTGAGTTGGTTAGTTCTTCATTGAGCTGCTGGGCAGCCGAGCTTGCCAGGCTGCTGGGAATGGTGAGTTTCGTGGTCAACCATGATGTCAGTTGCCACTTTGTGTGTGTGTGTGTGTGTTTGTGTGTATGTGTTGGATGGTCAAAGTTGGTGGTGTCTTCTTCGGTTTGTTCATAGCAGTTGGTGAACCGCAATTTGATTTGGTCCAAATGTTTTCTGTACGTTAGTCCACTGGCCAATTTGACCTGAAACACCCGATTCCCCTCTTTGGCTGTGACCGTGCCAGCAAGCTATTTGGGACCATTTCCATAATTGAATACAAACACAGGATCATTGATCTCAATATCACGTGACAAATTTGCGCAGTCATGGTACAAACTTTGTTGATAGAGCCTGCCCTCCACGTGATCATGGAGATCAGGATGGACAAGAGAGAGCCTTGTTTTGAGCGCCCTTTTCATGAGCAGCTCGGCTGGGGGAACTCCGGTGAGTGAGTCGAGTCGGGTCTGGTGCGGTAGCTGAGCAGCACCCGGGATAGCCGGGTCTGCAGGGAGCCTTCTGACACACGTTTCAAGCTTTGCTTGATGGTCTGAACTGCCCCTTCTGCCTGCCGTTGGATGCGGGCTTGAACAGGGCAGATGTGATGTGCTTGATCCCATTGCGGGTCATGAATTCCTTGAATTCAGCACTGGTGAAACATGGCCCATTGTCGCTGACCAGGACATCAGGCAGGCCGTGTGTGGCAACATGGCTCGTAGGCTTTCAATTTGTGTCCGTGTACATGCTTACAGACATTATCGCACATTCAATCCATTTTGAATAAGCGTCGACGACAACCAAAAACATTTTGACTAGAAATTGGCCTGCATAGTCCACGTGGATCCTCGACCACGGTTTGGAGGGCCAAGACCACAAACTTAGCGGTGCGTCTCTGGGTGCATTAGTCAGCTGAGAGCAAGTGTTGCACTGGCGCACGTATGACTCTAAATCTGAGTCAATGCTGGGCCACCATACATGGGATCTGGTTGTGGCTTTCATCATTACAATGCCTGGGTGGGTGCTGTGCAGCTCACAAATGAACGTATCTCTGCCTTTCTTGGGCAAGACCACGCGATTGCCCCACAACAGACAGTCCGCTTGCAGGGACATTTTTTCTTTGCGCCTGTGGAACGGCTTAATCGCCTCCTGCATCTCCGCTGGGACTCTGGACCAGCTCCCATGGAGGACACAGTTTTTTTACCAAGGACATAAAGGATCCTGGCTGGTCCAGGTCCTGATCTGGCAGGCCGTGACGGGGGACTTCTCGTTCTCAAATGCATCCAATACCATGAGCAAGTCCACTGACTGTGCCATTTCCACCCCGGTGGTGGGCAATGGCAGCCGACTGAGTATCTGCGAGTTCTTTGTGATCGGTCTGTGGTGGATTACATAGTTGTATGCCGACAGCGTGAGTGCCCATCTTTGGATGCGGGCAGAGGCATTAGTGTTAATCCCTTTGCTCTCAGAGAACAGCGATATGAGTGGCTTGTGGTCCGTTTCAAGCTCAAACTTGAGGCCAAATAAGTACTGGTGCATTTCTTTTACCCTGTAAACGCACGCCAGAGCCTCTTTCAATCGTGCTGTAGGTCCTTTCAGCCTTGGACAAACTCCTGGACGCATAAGCGACCGGTTGCAAAATTCCCGATTTGTTAGCCTGTTGTAACACACACCCAACCCCGTATGATGACGCATCGCAAGCCAGCACTAATCTTTTACAAGGATTATACAGGACAAGCAGTTTGTTTGAACACAACAGATTTCTGGCTTTCTTAAAGGCAGCCTCTCGTGAATTTCCCCATACCCTGTCGTCTCCCTTGCGCAGTAGCACATGTAGGGGTTCTAGCAGGGTGCTTAACCCAGGTAGGAAATTACCGAAATAGTTAAGGAGTCCAGGAATGACTGCAGCTCTGTCACCTTCTGTAGTCGCAGCGCGTTCTTGGTGGCCTCCGTCTTGGAGTCAGTGTGTCTGAAGCCGTCTGCTGCGATTCTTCTTCCCAAGAACTCGACGTCCTGCACCAGGAAAACACACTTCGAGTGTTTCAACCTGAGCCCCACGCGATCCAACCGACGATGGCATCAGCCTTCTAACGTATAACTGGAGGATATTATGACTCTTCCAAGACTAGATGTTGGACTAGCAATCTAATGAGACAATGTTAGGATCGATAGAGGGATAATGAGAGGTGGAGCTGCACTGTAAATGTGGAAGCTGACTCCATGTCTGAATATTACATCAAGTGGCAGCATGTAGATGAGAAAGGGGAGAGTGCAACGGTTGAATCCCTGCTGGATTCTGGAGGTAACAGCTGCAGTATCATGAAGAAAGGCCACTGCTCGAGATATTCTAGCTACCATCCACAGGTAAGTGGTACCAAGTGAGGGCAGTTCCACTGAGCTAGACAATGGATGGGGGCATTGGAGGAGAATGGCGTGGTTGACCGTGTCAAAAACTGCAGAGATGTCAAAGAGGGAAAATGAACCACAATTACAATCACATAAGATGTAATTTGTAGCTTTGATTAGGGTCGTTTTGTTGCTCTGACAAGGGTGGAAATGTGATTGGAGAGATTGAAACAGAGCTGCAAGAAAGATGGGTATGCATTTGGGAGGTGACATCACATTCAATACCTTTGCATATTCAAAGATAGAGCCGTAGTTTACAAGGACAGATCGGCCAAGATTAGTTTTTTTTTTGAAGGATGAGGATGTGTGTTTTGAAAAGGGAGGAGAACAGTACCTGAGGATAGGGACCATTTACAGTATCAGCTGGCATGGGGACCAGGAAGAATGGCCATCCAGTTTAGTGGTAATGGGGTCCAGGGAGCAGGAGGTAGGTGTCATGGACAAGATAAGCTTGGAAGGGGCATGAGGGGAGATGGAGGAGAAATCATTCAATATTATCATGGCTGACAATGCACTTCAGTATCCCATTCCTGCTTTCTCTCCATAAGTCTTGATCCCTTTAGCCATAAGGGCCACATCTAACTCCCTTTTGAATATATCTGAAGAACTGGCCTCAATAACTTTCTCTGACACAGGTTCAGGGATAGTCTATGGGGAAGCTTGGTTTGGTGAGCATCGGGAAGCAGCAGAAGCAGCAAAAAGGATGATCTCAATCTTGGTGACGAAGTCTGTGAGCTTCTCACATTTGGGCAGGAAGGAACTGAAATCCGAGGGGAGAGATAAAATAACCTTTGAGATGGAGATTAAGATCACAAGGGATGTGGAGTTACTCTGTGCAGAGGTCGGGGTTCGAAAGGAGGGTGGATATTTTGAGGAGAAACTTGTGATGGGATTTGAGTGTACAAGGATTTTAAAAGAGAGATGAGTGGTGGAACAAAGAGACATGCTTGAAGGGGGAGAAAGTGGAAGAGATAAGTGGCAGATGCAATTTAATGTGGATGGGTGGGGTAATACATTTTGGGAGAAAAAGCAAGGAACTTTATGGAAATACTGAATGTTGTGTATGAACAGAACTGTCAGTTTAAATATATAATTGCTTGTAAGTATAAGTGCTGGCAGATGAAGTTGGGTAGCTGCAATATTTTTTTTAATTCGTTCCATGCATGTGGGCATCAGTGGCAAGGCCAATATTTATTACTCACCCTCGTTTCCCTTGAGAAGGCGGTGGTGAAACTTTTTATTGAATGCTGCAGTCCAATTTATGAATCCGAATTCAGTTTAAAAAAAAAACTAAAAATAAACGCATTGACTCCTGATAACAAACTGGAAGCTACTGTAGTCCAACCATCCCCTCTTGACATTCAACAGCATCACCATCGAATCGTCAACCATTTACATCCTTGGGGGTGGTGGGAGGGTGGTCATTGACCAGAAACTCACTGGTTCAGCCACATTAATGCTGTAGCTACTAGACTAGGTCAGAGGCTTGGCATTCTGTGGTGACTTAATTACCTCCCGACTCCCCAAAGCCTCTCTGCCACCGACAAAGCACAAGTCAGGAGTGTGATGGAACACTCTACTTGCTGGATGGGTGCAACAGTAACAAACCTCCTCTTCCTACATCCTCCTCTTTGAATGACACACTTTAATCTTGTATCTGTGTCCTGTTCCAGTCCCACTCAACCACTGGAAACGGTCTGTTTCACTATACTTTGTCCCATCCCTTCAAAATTTTAAACATCTCCATAAAATCACCCCTTAATCTCTTCTGCTCTAACAAAACCTGCCCCAGTTTTTCAAAGTCTTTTGGCAGATTTATATTCCTTATACCATGCAGCACCACTACATCCTTGTATAAGAGGGGAGGCTACTTTTCACATGCTAATTGGGGTCCCATACAGTTCAAATGTTCAGTGTAAGTTTCGGATACCAATGAGTAAAGTGTGTAACGTGCATGCCCCGTCATTGGTACCAGGTGTTAAGCAGCATAATCAGTGGTCCTTTATAGGGGTCTTGCTCATGAATGCTGTTCCTGGCACCACAAAAATCTTGCCACTCACTACTGGCCATCCACATCCTCCTCACTCCATTCACTCTATTACCTCTGGCTTAATTCCGTGGAAGTTGCCATCCACCTTGGTTGCCTGTTAGCGCTGGTTTAGCGCTTGCAGATCACTGATCAAATGGAAATGAGACCCTCAAATTGGCTTAGGGTTCTAGAAGGCAAGGATATTGGGCACTGCTCAATGTTGGCACAAAGTGAAAATCCAACCCAACGCCCATGTGTATTGCCACAGGAGATTGCCCAGTATCAGAAAGTTATAGTTGTGAAATTAGTTACACTGGTCCCAAGTTTCGACATGATTTTCTCCTGATTTTTAGGAGCAATTGGTGTAGAACGGAGTATCTTAGAAATCGGAATTCTCGCCATTTAGTTTGCTCCAGTTCTAGTCAGTTAAAACAGTTTCACTTTGGAACAGATTTTTTTTCAAAAGGGGGCGTGTCCGGCCACTTACGCCTGTTTTCAAAGTTTTGTCAGTGAAAACTTACTCCAAACTAACTTAGAATGGAGTAAGTGAGGATTTTTGTACGCTCGAAAAAACCTTGTCTACACTTTAGAAAATCAGGTGTAGGTTACAAATCAGGCGTAGGGAATGGGGGTGGGGGGGGGGTTTAAAGGGAAGTTTACAAAGATTAAACACTTCAGTTTTACAAATAAAGAGCCATTATCAATAATAAATGATAAATACATCAATAAATCAATCAAAAAAAATTAATAAGAAATATATATATATTTTTAAATCAATAAATAAAACATTTTCGACTTACCAACTGCAGTACCGGGAGCCCTCCAACAGCATGCTGGGATGACCCCCCCCCCCCCCCCCAATGTGTCTCTATCTCTCTGTCTGTCTGTCTGTGTGTGTCTCTCATTCTCTGTCTGTCAGTGTCTGTGTTTCTGACAGCGAGGGGAGGGGGGTAGAGGGAGTGAGGGGGGAGCAGAGGGAGAGAAGGGGGAGCAGAGGGAGAGAAGGGGGGTGGGGGGTTGGGAAAGGAGATGGTGGGGGGGGGGGGAAGGAGATGGTGTGGGGGGGGGGAAAGGAGATGGTGTGGGGGGGGGGAAAGGAGATGGTGTGGGGGGGGGAAAGGAGATGGTGTGTGGGGGGGGGAAAGGAGATGGTGGGTGAGGGGGGGTAAAGGAGATGGTGGGTGAGGGGGGGTAAAGGAGATGGTGGGTGAGGGGGGGTAAAGGAGATGGTGGGTGAGGGGGGGTAAAGGAGATGGTGGGTGGGTGGGGGGAAAGGAGATGGGGGAGGGAGGCTGAACAGGCCGGGCCCGAGACTTTGGGCAGGGCCCGTCCCCAGCACCAGATTTATAGGTAGGTGGCGTTGGGTCGGGTCGGGGGGAGCGCGGGTCGGTGGGGGGGGGGGGGGGGGGCTGGTGGGAGGGAGGGAGGGAGGGAGGGAGGGAGGGAGGGAGGTTCGGTTTGGGTCGGGTCGGGGGGGAGGGAGGTCAGGTCGGATCCAGTCTGGGGGTGGAAGTCGGTGTCTGGTCCGGTCCAGGGGCGGGGGGCGGGGGAAGCAGGAGTCGGGTCGGTGTCTGGTCCGGTCCGGAGGTGGGAAGCGAGAGTCGAGTCGGGTCAGGAGGAAGCAGGAGCTGGCCGTGGGAGGAGCCTTATTCACGCAGCCCCAGTGAGGCCATTCGGCCAGGGCTAGGGGCTGCATGCTTCGCCCCCTCCCACACAGTTTTGGGCGCCTGGAGCTACTGCACATGCGCGCCCACTGTAGCGCGCATGTGCAGAGTTCCCGGCACTGTTTTCAGCGCAGGGACCTAGTTCCGCCCCCTACTGCTCCTGCTGCACTGTGCCGAGCTGGAAACGACATGCAGAGAGCTGGAGAATCTGGAAGTTTTCTTTAGGCGCACTTTGTGGTGCGAAAACGGGCGTCCAATATAGGAAGTAGGATTTGTAGACCGCAAGACTTTTAATATACTCATTGATCTCCTATGGCATTGCAAACGGGATGTCAAGACCAAGTGCAGTATTTAGATCAAATGGGGTTAGAGAATAGGGAATTGATTGGACCCCGACAGAGGAGGGAGAAGGGGAAGGAGGCAAGGAGAGAGGGAGGGAGGAAGGAAGAGAGACATGGAGATGGGGAGGGGCTAAGGCAGAGGGGCAAAGGGGAGGGTGGAAAAGGACGTGGGGGGAGAATAGGATGGGGGAAAAGGGATGCAAGAAAAATGAGGATGTGGCGAGGGGAGGCGGGTGGCAGTAAAGCCAGTGAAACTCTTAGCAGGAAGGGGAATTGGAAGGGTGGTTTCAGTGTGTTCCTCTTTCCTCTTAAAAATCCTAATTTTCATTTTAGTGAAAGGGGTTTGAGGTTCCCATTTCTGTTTTGGAGGCCTTTTTATGTCAGTGGGCGTGATGAGTTACACGTTTACTTCCTTCATGCCTCGATTTCTGAGTCAATGGAGGATGGTTGCAATCACTTTCCTTTTGACAGAAACAAAACTGTGGCAGATGGAAATGTGTTGCCTTACATAACTGCAAGTGACAATCTGGGGTGACGATAAGAACTCGCTCCAGTGGCTGGAATTTGTGGGCAGCGGCGAAGCAAAGGCATTCGCCACTGGCCCTAATGAAAGCGATCCAGAGATCTCGAGATTGCAAAAAGTTTGCCTTTTTCAGCATACAAGTATAATGCAGTTTAATGGGGGAATCCTTAATGCGATCTGCTATGATGTCAACAAGCTGTCTAAGTAGCCAACATTGCAGATAGAGAAGCAGGCAATGGGAACCTGCTTTTCTCCGATTTAAAAAAAAATGTTGGAGAGTAAAACAAAGATTGGGGCTCTCACATAGGGATAAGGCAGAACCTGAAATAATCATGCTCAAACTTATAAAAAGTGTAATTTTTTTAAAGTTTCTTAAAAATTGTAATTTTTCTCATAATGGAGAAATTTGACACTCCAAGAAACTAATTTGTTTTTCAGGGCCATAACATTTGTTTAGCAGTCAATACGCTGTTAAAACCCCAGTTACACCGAATCCAACTTGAGGTAATGTGGAAAAGCCCAAGTTTTTGTCAGTTTCACTGATTTCACTGATTACACTGATTGCTAGTTATGGGGGAGGGGTACAGCGCAGCCAGAGTCGGAGCAGTGAATGACTGACCGCAACTTCAGGATTTCCACGTTTAGATTTCCATGCGCTACTTCCTGAAGCTGCGGTCTGTTTCAAAGGGGTAATAACGGCGAACGCTGTTAATTCGCCGTTATTACACACTGCAAATTCCCACCCACTGATTACAATTTTGTCTACCCGGTCGGGAGCGAGACGACCGGGGTCTGGAGCAAGGTGCCAGCCTGCTGCCGGTTCCATCCCGCTCTCTACAAGTGATTTTACCTTGATAGGGCTTGTTAAGCCCACTCGGCGAGGTTTCTGGCCAATTAAAAGGAAGCAGGTCTGATGACTTCATTTGATAATGCCTCATTAGCCGGTTTCCTTAAAGGGACCATGTCCACATTGATTTTGACAGTTGTTGTGTCAGTGTTCTACAGCATTGAGGTACTGCAAACACTGACAAACACTGCAGAGGTGCATGGCTGCACCCTGGCTCTCCCGTGGCTTCCTCCAGATGCTTATGGAGGAGGTCACAGTACACAGCACTCCAATGGGCAGTGGAGACCTCCCCAGGAGACCAACGCAGCCCAATTGCACATTTCACAGGGGGGTACCAAGCAGGGATATCGTCAGGAGGAACAGGCTGCAGTGGCTCAAACCTTTCAATGACCTCAGTAGATCACGAAACTTTACCACATTCAACCTCATTCTGCTGTGCCATTCATCATATCCCCATCACTCTGCCTTCCCTATCCTACTCCTGCACATCCTTACTCACACCAACTTACCTTGTACCTCCACCCATCCCCCTCTCTCTATCTACATTATCAATTCCCCATCTCACGAGCCACCTCTCACACTCACCCTCATCCTAGTACAATCATACCAACTAACAACACACAAGGGTAGGCACTTGGGTGTTATATCCAATGTTCGTGTAAAGTTTCTGTTAATGTGTTGTCAAACATTGAAACCTTTATTTTCAACATTTGCATTCTTGGACAGATTTGGGTACATGTTTGGAAGTGGCTTAGTGAATGGTGAGATATAACGGTTCCCTTGTAATGGTGATGAGTGTGAAAGGAGTAGCTTGGACATTGTAGGGATGCTTTATGGTGCTAGTGTGGGATGGTGCCAATCTGGCGCATCATGTGGCAGCCAGGGTGTACAGTGTCGAGTGAAGTAAATCTGGCCATGATGAGTCCATCCCGGGAGACAATATGGTTAGGTGCTGATGTCCTGTGCAGCATCAACTGATTGCGGAGAAGGTTGGTGTTGTTGGTGATGCTGGTGTTGTGGTTGATCATGGTGGCATTCTGAGGACCAAGGTGCGATTTTTTTTTTATTTTTTAAGTGCACCAATGCTGTTGGAATAGATGGGAGGTGAGACTGAGATGACAGAAGCGATCCGTGAGAGGTTGTTCCAGTGAGGTTAGAGAGTTTGCTCCAGTGAGGTTAGAGAGTTTGCTCCAAACAGTTGCTAGCTGCGTCAAGCTCAGTCTGTCTTCCATATGCACTAAGCAACAACAACTAACCTTGGAAAGTGAACACCGATGAAATGGGAGCTTTGATAGACAATTTGCAGCTGTCAAGTTAGTAAATCATCCCATGCTGACGCAACACCCGACGACCTAACCTGGCACGATCCCCGAGCAGTGGGAAAGCTGTTGGTAAGCTCTAAAAATCTAACGGTGAGCTTAAATTGGTGTTTAATTGCCTTTTACCAACCTCTTAATATTCTAAATTGCCTGCCCCACTGCTTGGTCTGTTCAGCGCTGACGGACCCGACACCTGGGAAACTATCGTGGAGGCGAGTTGACAATGGGCTCCCGTTGTCGATCATTTCAATTTTAACTGCTGACCCGCCTCCGATCCCGTCCTCTCAGCGCCGGTAAAATTCCAGACTTTGAGTCAGGTGGGATTAGAAAACAAAAAAGAAAGGAACAGGACATCGGAGAATTAGGATGACTCTTCAGTGCAGGGCAAGCATGCACTGAAAGTTCTTTCAACAGATGAGCACTTAGAAATTCAGGTACATGTGCTCGGACCTGAGAGACAGTTGGATGCTGATCTGCCCTATAGAAGCAGGAATACGCATGTGCTTTTTTAAAAAAAGCCATGCAAATTTATTTGGAAATGTCCCAAATTGGCTTCTTGTATCTGATCAAGGCCTTCAAGATCTATCTCCGATTTAGGTCATGCTTGAACTATTGGAATAATGCTGATGTGTAACCATATAGTGGCTTTGGGAATAGTAATGATAGATGAATTACTGAGGCACCATACAGCAGCCACAACAGCTCTTTTCTGAGCTAATGTTATATGGTTTTTTAAACATAACAGAGCCTTATCATCATAGGCAGTCCCTCGGAATCGAGGAACATAACATAAGAATAGGAACAGGAGTAGACCATACGGCCCCTCGAGCCTGCTCCAACATTCAGTAAGATCATGGCTGATCTGATCATGGACTCAGCTCCACTTCCCCGCCCACTCCCCATAACCTCTTATCCCCTTATCGTTTAAGAAACTGTCTATTTCTGTCTTAAATTTATTCAATGTCCCAGCTTCCACAACTCTCTAAGGCAGCAAATTCCACAGATTTACAACCCTCAGAAGAAATTTCTCCTCATCTCTGTTTTAAATGGGCGGCCCTTATTCTAAGATTATGCCCTCTAGTTCTAGTCTCCCCCATCAGTGGAAACATCCTCTCTGCATCTACTTTGTCAAGCCCCCTCATAATCTTATACGTTTCGATAAGATCACCTCTCATTCTTCTGAATTCCAATGAGTAAAGGCTCAACCTACTCAAACTTTCCTCACAACTCAAGCCCCTCATCACCAGAATCAACCTAGTGAACCTTCTCTGAACTGCCTCCAAAGCAAGTATATCCTTTTGTAAATATGGAAACCAAAACTGCACGCAGGATTCCAATGTGTGGCCTCACCAATACATTATATATCTGCAGCAAGACTTCCCTGCATTTATACTCCATCCCTTTTGCAATCAAGGCCAAGATACCATTGGCCTTCCTGATCACTTGCTGTACCTGCATACTATTCGTTTGTATTTCATGCACAAGTACCCCCAGGTTCCGCTGTTCTGCGGCACTTTGCAATCTTTCTCCATTTAAATAATAGCTTGCTCTTTGATTTTTCCTGCCAAAGTGCATGACTTCACAGTTTCCGACATCATTCGCATCTGCCAAATTTTTGCCCACTCTGTCCTTTTGCAGATTTTTTTGTGTCCTCCTCACACATTGCTTTTCCTCCCATCTTTGTATTGTCAGCAAACTTGGCTATGTTACACTCAGTCCCTTCTTCCAAGTCGTTAATATAGATCATAAATAGTTGGAGTCCCAGCATTGATCCCTGTGGCACCCAACTAGTTACTGATTGCCAACCAGAGAATGAACCATTTATCCCGACTCCCTGTTCTCTGTTAATTAGACAATCCTCTATCCATGCTAATATATTCCCTGCAACCCCGTGAACTTTTATCTTGTACAGTAACCTTTTACGTGGCACCTTGTCAAATGCCTTCAGGAAGTCCAAATACACACAGTCCAAATACACCACATTCGAGTCTGCATCACCATTCAATATGATCATGGCTGATCATGCGACTTCAGTACCCCATTCCTGCTTTCTCTCCATACCCCTTGATCCCTTTAGCCATAAGAGCCACATCTAACTCCCTCCTGAATATATCTGATGAACTGGCCTCAACAACTTTCTGTGGTGGAGAATTCCACAGGTTGACAATTCTCTGAGTGAAGAAGTTTCTCCTCATCTCAGTCCTAAATAGCTTACCCATTATCCTTAGACTGCGACCTCTGGTTCTGGACTTCCCCAACATCGGGAACATTCTTCCTGCATCTAACCTGTTCAATCCTGTCAGAATTTTATATGTTTCTATGAAATCCCCTCTCATTCTTCTAAATTCCAGTGAATATAAGCCTAGTCGATCCAGTTTTTCTTCATATGTCGGTCCTGCCATCCCGGGAATCAGTCTGGTGAACCTTCGCTGCATTTCCTCAATAGCAAGAATGTCCTTCCTCAGATTAGGAGACCAAAACTGTACACAATATTCAAGGTGTGTGACCTCACCAAAGCCCTATACAACTCCCTGCTCCTATACTCAAATCCTCTCACTATGAAGGCCAACATGCCCTTTGCCTTCTTCACCGCCTGCTGTACCTGCATGCCAACTTTCAATGACTGATGTACCATGACACCCAGGTCTCGTTACATCTCCCCTTTTCCTAATCTGTCACCATTCAGATAATATTCTGCCTTCCTGTTTTTGCCACCAAAGTGGATAACCTCACATTTATCTACATGAGACTGCATCTGCCATGCATTTGCCCACTCACCTAACCTGTCCAAGTCACCCTGCAGCCTCTTGGCATCCTCCTCACAGCTCACACTGCCACCCAGCTTAGTGTCATCTGAAAACTTGCAGATATTACATTCAATTCCTTCGTCTAAATCATTAATGTATATTGTAAATAGCTGGGATCCCAGCACTGAACCTTGCGGTACCCCACTAGTCACTGCCTGCCATTCTGAAAAGGACCCGTTTATTCCTATTCTTTGCTTCTTGTCTGCCAACCAGTTCTCTATCCACGTCAATACATTACCCCCAATACCATGTGCTTTAATTTTGCACACTAATCTCTTGTGTGGGACCTTGTCAAAAGCCTTTTGAAAGTCCAAATACACCACATCCACTGGGTCTCCCTTGTCCACTCTACTAGTTACATCCTCAAAAAATTCTAGAAGATTTGTCAAGCATGCTTTCCTTTTCATAAATCCATGCTGACTTGGACCGATCCTGTCACTCTTTCCAAATGCGCTGCTATTACATCTTTAACAATTGATTCCAACATTTTTCCCACTACCGATGTCAGGCTAACAGGTCTATAATTCCCTGTTTTTCTCTCCCTCCTTTTTTTAAAAGTGGTATTACATTAGCTACCCTCCAATCCATAGGAACTGATCCAGAGTCCATGGAATGTTGGGAAATGACCACCAATGCATCTACTATTTCTAGGGCCACTTCCTTAAGTACTCTGGGATGCAACCTATCAGGCCCTGGGGATTTATCGGCCGTCAATCCCATCAATTTCCTTAACACAATTTCCTGACATAAGGATTTCCTTCAGTTCCTCTTTCTCACTAGACCCTCGGTCCCCTAGTATTTCCGGAAGGTTATTAGTGTCTTCCTTAGTGAAGACAGAACCAAAGTATTTGTTCAATTGGTCTGCCATTTCTTTGTTTCCCCATTATAAATTCACCTCATTCTGACTGCAAGGGACCTACATTTGTCTTCACTAATCTTTTTCTCTTCACATATCTATAGAAGCTTTTGCAGTCAGTTTTTATGTTCGCTGCAAGCTTCCTCTCATACTCTATTTTACCCCTCCTAATTAAACCATTTGTCCTCCTCTGCTGAATTCTAAATTTCTCCCAGTTCTCAGGTTTGCTGCTTTTTTTGTCCAATTAATATGCCTCTTCCTTGGATTTAACACTATCCCTAATTTCCCTTGTTAGCCTCGGTTGAGCCACCTTCCCCATTTTATTTTATTTAAGACTTGCTTCCACTCTTAAAATGAGTTCTTGGGTGGCTGAACAGTCCAATACGAGAACCACAGAATCTGTCACAGGTGGGACAGATAGTCGTTGAGGGAAGGGTTGGGTGGGACTGGTTTGCCGCACGCTCTTTCCGCTGTTTGCGCTTGTTTTCTGCAAGCTCTCGGCGATGAGACTCGAGGAGCTCAATGTCCTCTCGGATGCACTTCCTCCGCTTAGGGCAGTCTTTGGCCAGGGACTCCCAGGTGTCAGTGGGGATGTTGCACTTTATCAGGGAGGCTTTGACGGTGTCCTTGTAACATTTCCTCTGCCCATCTTTGGCATGTTTGCCGTGAAGGAGTTTCGAGTCAAGCGCTTGTTTTGGGAGTCTTGTGTCAGGCATGCGAACAGTGTGGCCTGCCCAGCAGAGCTGATCAAGTATGGTCAGTGCTTCAATGCTGGGGATGTTGGCCTGGACGAGGACGCTGATAGTGCATCTGTACTCCCAGGGGATTTGTAGGATCTTGCGAAGCCATCATTGGTGGTATTTCTCCAGTGACTTGAGGTGTCTACTGTACATGGTCCATGACTCTGAGCCACACAGGAGGGCGGGTATTACTACAGCCCTGTAGACCGAGCTTGGTTACAGTTTTGAGGGCCTGGTCTTCAAGCACTCTTTTCCTCAGGCGGCCGAAGGCTGCACTGGCACACTGGAGGTGGTGTTGAATCTCGTCACTACCTGTTCTTGTTGATGAGAGGCTCCCGAGATATGGGAAATGGTCCCCGTGGTCCAGGGCCGCGCTGTGGATCTTGATGACGGGGGCAGTGCTGTGTGGCGAGGACAGGCTGGTGAAGGACCTTTGTCTTACGGATGTTTAGCGTAAGGCCCATGCTTTTGTATGCCTCAGTAAATACATCGACTATGTCCTGGAGTTCAGCGCCTCTATGTGCACAAATGCAGGCGTCGTCCGCGTACTGTAGCTCGAGGACAGAGGGTTAGGGTGGTCTTGGACTTGTCCTGGAGATGGCGAAGGTTGAACAGGTTCCCGCTGGTTTTGTAGTTTAGTTCCACTCTAGTCTTGTTGACTGTGAAGTGGAGCATGGCCGCGAAGAAGATTGAGAAGAGAGTTGGGGCGATGACACAGCTCTGTTTGACCCCAGTCCGGATGTGGATTGGGTCTGTAATGGACCCGTTGATACAGATCACGGCCTGCATGTCGTCGTGGAGCATGCGGAGGATGGTGACCAACTTTTGGGGGCATCCGAAGCGGAGGAGGACGCTTCATAGACCCTCGCGGTTGACAGTGTCAAAGGCCTTTATAAGGTCGAAGAAGGCCATGTACAAGGCCTGGCGCTGAAACCTGCATTTTTCCTGCAGCTGCCGTGCTGCAAAAATCATGTCCGTTATGGCCCGTAGGGGATGAAATCCGCAGTGCAACTCCGGGAGGAGCTCCTTGGCCACAGGGAGAAGGTGGTTGAGAAGGACTATAGCGATGACTTTCCCAGTGGCTGATAGCAGGGAGATTCCTCTGTAGTTGCCGCAGTCGGACTTGTCCCCTTTTTTAAAGATGGTCATGATCACTGCATCTCTGAGATCTCCCGGCATACTCTCCTCCCTCCAGATGAGAGAGATGAGGTCATGCATTTACGCCAGTAGTGCCTCTCTGCCATATTTCAGTGCCTCAGCAGGGATTCCAACCACTCCAGTAGCCTTGTTTTTAAGCTGTCTTATGGCTTTTTCTACCTCGTGCAGTGTTGGGGTTTTGCCAAGGTGGTGGCGGGTAGCATGCTGCGGGATGGAGTCGTGATCGCTCGGGTCCAAGGCAGAGTCTCGATTGAGGAGATCTTCGAAGTGCTCCTTCCAGAGGGCCCTGACTGCCTCGGTGTCCTTGATGAGTGTTTCCCCGTTCTTGGCCAGCAGTGGGGTGGGGCCTTGGGTGTTTGGACTATAGCTGATCTTGACTGCGATGAAGAATCCTCGCACATCATGGCTGTCGGCCAGCTGCTGTATCTCCTTTAACAAAACAGAGCCCTATCATAGCACCACCTTCAGGTGTAACTGATACTGTAGGTAAATAATATCTATACAACAGGTTTTGCCTCAGACAAACTGCCACAGAGGTTTTCAGTGTATTTTGAAATGGAATTTTGTGGCTATATAAATAGATGTATATAGCAACAGTGGGTGTGAATTGTGTACCTATACCAGATTATCCCATTTTCATAAGTGTTTTTCCAAAATTAAAGGTGCCCCCCCCCCACCCCCCCCTACAAACACTTAATTGGCACATACTGCTACTGAATTATTAGTTGATTTTCTAGTCTGTCTGAATAAAAATGAAATGTTTGTTTATTTTTAGTGCCATTTTTGTAAAGAGTTGAAGAATCCGAAGATGACTCAAACCAATTGGAAACATGCAATTCCTGGTAATTTTAGAATGAACGAAAATTTGACAAGCAATTTTTATAACCAATTTCAGTGATTAAAAAGCATTTTTGATGCAATTATTGATAATTCTGACATTTCTCTTATTTCACTCTTTGTTTAAGAGTCAACTGACACCGAGCAAGAGGTGGATAAGGACAACCATATGCCCATACAGAAATGGAGACATGGTTTTTATTGCATGAAAAAGTAAGTTTTAAATTTCAAAAGATATTCTTGAAAAAAAATTGGCCAAAGTATATGTTATAAATTTCTATTCACATGCTAAAATCAGCCATCCCACTGGAGCCATTTTATAATATTGTTGGTAACTTCAATCAACCAACAATCACTTTCAGGTAGTTCAAGTAATAATGGAGCTTCACAATGCAATCATGAATAACACCGTGAAGTATAAGTAACAGTCAAGTTGTGAAAGTAGTGTGTGGGCATCATTAAAATTATTTCCCATATTGCAGATTCTCGAAGGAATACTGTCTTGACAAATGATCATAAAATGAATATTATGGGTAATTTTCCTGTTGCTGGCAGGAGGCAGCTTTTTGTCCAAACTAGCAATATGCAAATGAGACAGAGCAAGGACTTTGATAATTCATCCTTCCAGAATCCATAATTCAAGATAAAATTAGTGAGTGCTTAGAATCGCATTGACTAATTAAGAAGTCAGCATGGATTTATTAAGTTATTCAGATTTGACAATTTTTTTAAAAGTAAAGTGGATGAAGTGTACATGGATTTCCAGAGGCTTTTAATAGCGTGTCTCACAAGAGGATTGTTAGAACAATAAAAACATTTTGCATAGAAGGAAAAGTAGTCATATGGAAAGAAAGTTAGTTGAAACAAGAAACAAAACTTTCAGGTAAATTTGTGTTCCTTGGATTAGAGCAGATTTGTAAGTGGTGTATTCCAGGGGCCAGTGCTGGATCCACTTTCGTTTTTTGTATGGATAGATGATTTCGACTTTGGCAAAGAGAGCATAATCTTGAAATTTGTTGATCTAAAAGTAAGGGGGTATGACAAATAACAAGAATTATATAGATTTCAGAAAGTCACACAGGTGACAGATGCAACTTAATGTGGTTAAGTGTGAGGTAATATCTTTTGAAAGCAAATACAGGGAATGGGAGTATATATTCTGTGGCCCAGATTTTATGGTCAGTGGTGAACAAATGACACTCGCTGTCCGTTACTCTCTCAGCTGCCCACAGACTTTTAGTGGGCTTCTGCGCGATGACTTATGGTAATTAGAGAACAATTTCAGAGGGGCGCACTCTACATGGGATCTGAAGAGGACAAGCAACAGCATGTGTCTTCAACCAGTCAGATACTTAGCCATGCAGAGTCTAAACCAGGAAGTGTAAGTTAGAATATTTAATTCAATGTCAATTCATGTACAGAAAGCAAAATTAAGACAGGGAAAGAAAGATGGGATTAAGAAAAAAGAAAGAAAAAAAAAATTGGAGTAGAAATTCAGACATCCCTGGGCCCGCATGAAGTTTCTACGGATCCGGGAAGGCATTGGAAAAGCCGGTTTTTAGCACGCAATGCGCATGCGCTGTAAACCGGCTTTTCTGATCTGTCAAGCTGGAGCGAGGACATTTGTACATGCAAGATTGCGATATTTACGCATATCTTGTCCAGCAAATGTCCTCACAAATCTTGCGCCTGAAAAAGCAGGTGCATAGCTGACATTTACTGGAGCAAGTGTTTTAAAATACACAAAAACATATTAAAATACATTCATGAAAACAGTTTTTTTTTGTTTAAAACCCTTCCCACTACGGTAAGTTTATTTTAAGGCATAATTAAAAAAACTTTTTTAAAAATTGGGAAAATATTTTTTTTATAAGACAATAATTTTAATTTAAATGAATATTAAATATGTAGTGTACATTTTCTATTTTTTATTAGTATTTTCGGGGGTTTCTCATTTATAATAATAGGAGTTGTGGAGTTGTAGACTTGCGCGCGCAGGGAGAGGAGGCCCGCGGATCGGGAACTCGAGCGGGCGCAGCAGCTTCAGGTAGGCGCGCATTTTTTCTCTCAAATCTAGTCGAATGCCCGCGGGAAGGAGAAAGCAGAATTTCTGCGCCATTAAAATTGTTTTCCAAATCTCAAATCTGATTGGCTCTCCATGATCACATGACCTGATTGTTGATTGGTCCCCTTGGAGGATAAGACACACCGAGCAGTTTCTCTGGAATGTCTAATTAGAACCACCCCACCCAAGTTCTCAGTGGCTTTGCAGCGTAATTTGAGCCATTCCGACTGTCATCTCTCGACAAGATAGAGCAGCCCAAGCTCCTGCCCCATCCCAGCCCAAGCTCCTGACCTCATCCTGCCCCCACCCTCCGCCCCATCGATGGGAATTGGGTGTGGGTTACAGATTGTTAATAGGTTGATTGGGTGTGAAGTGAATAGTGACACATGCACCGAGCTTTCTGAGAAATCGGTTGTGGCTGTAAAGGGGTGGGGTTGGAAGAACGTGATGCATCTTCCCTGAGTCCCCCGGTCTCTTGCCCTCGCCTTGGCCCCCGCACCCAGTCTCTCGCCCTCCTCTCTCCCTCCCCCCCCAGTCTCGCTCTCTTTCCCCTCTCCCTCCCCTTAGTCTCCCTCTCCCTCTCTCTCCCTCTCTCTCCCTCTCTCTCCCTCTCTCTCCCCCTCCCTCCCCCTCCCTCCCCCTCCCTCCCCCCCTCTCCCCCCCTCTCCCCCCCTCTCCCCCCCTCTCCCCCCCTCTCCCCCCCTCTCCCCCCCTCTCCCCCCCTCTCCCCCCCTCTCCCCCCCTCTCCCCCCCTCTCCCCCCCTCTCCCCCCCTCTCGCCCCCTCTCGCCCCCTCTCCCCCCCCCCTCTCCCCCCCCCCTCTCCCCCCCCCCTCTCCCCCCCCCTCCCCCCCCCCCCTCTCCCCCCCCCTCTCCCCGTCGCACCTTCTACCACAGAAGGCCGCGAAGATGTTCGTGTTGATAATTGCAGTGATGTTCTAGACAAAAGTCCTGGAGATAATCCATAGCGAGACACACGCGGCGCAGCTCCACATGGCACAGCTCCAGTATATGTGCCTGACTTCCAATGTCTGGTTCGAGGTGTCTGCACGTGCGCGGGAGGATGGGGTGGTGTCCAGTGGGCGGTGGCGCATAAGCGTCGGGAGCGGAGTCCAGGGCGCGCAGGCACAGTAGGATGCTCAAAAAAAACTAGTGCAAATAATCACTCCGATAATTAAAATCTGAAGGAATGAGTTACCACACCTATAAAAGTTCATTTTCAGTGTCAGAGAGGTTGTCTGGTCATAATCAAGACTTGCATGTCGTTAAATATTTACTAAAACTTGAATGGACTAGCCATAACTTTTCTGGCGAGTTCAGTGTGTATATATTGCTGAAGTACAGCAACTTCATGCCATTCCATGTATTTCAATGCTGAATCTCTTGGCGAGATACACCGACAGGGAAGCTTGTGGAGGAGCAGGGCAGCTCTGACAGCAACTTCCTGATTTCCGCATTTTAACTGTAGGTGCAGATGCTGGAAGTTGCTGCCCGATTTACTCCATAGTAATGCTGGCCTCTGATATAACTGATAGCCTCACTGTTATTTTTACTGAAAAATCCGAGCCAATATAGTTAGAGGACAAACCTAAGATACTTAAAACTATATCTGCTAGAGAAGAGAAAGCTAAGGAGATTTAATGAGTTTTTTAAAATTATGAGTGGATTTAAGAGAGATTTTTAAAATTATTTCTTTGGATGTGGGCATCGCTGACAAGGCCTGCAATTTTTGCCGATCCCTAACTGACCTGAGAAAGTGATGGTGGGCTGCCTTCTGGGTTGGATATAACTAAGTGGCTTGGTAGGATACTTCAAAGGCCAGTTGAGTCAAACACAATGATGTGTCCTATAAAGGCCAGACTGTATAAGACGACAGATTTCCTTCCCTGAAGGATATCAGTGAGGCAGTTGGGTTTTGCTGACAATCTGACAAATTCATGGTCACTCTTACTGATAACCGCTTTTTATTTCCAGATTTTTAAACTGACTTCAAATAGTCAAATGGCCATGCTGAGAATTAAACTTGCGGTTTATTAAATATTAGTCCAGGCCTCTGGAATATTAGTCTAGTGGCGTAACAACTACTCTACTGTAACCCAATAATTAGTGATATTGGAAAGACTTTTCTCTGATTGGTGGGTGACTGACCAGAGCTCATCAGTTTAAATTTGTCACCGAGACTGATGATAGAGGTTTGGAGAAATCTTTTCATGTGGGAAGTTGCCAGAGCATGCAACGTTTTGCCCTGGTGAATGGCAGAGACTGTTGTATCTTTTAAGTGAAAATCAGATTATAGAAATTTGAAGTAGAGGATGATGCATTGTTATAGGGGAAAGTAGGACAATGGGTTTGTGGAATTACCTAGCCAAGAACTGGCAGACATGGACCGAATGGCCTTTTGTGGTATAAACTTCTGTCGGTCTGTAGAGGCAGGTCCAGTCCCAGAGCTTGTGTGGCATTTACAAAAAATATTCAAAGGCTGTGTGTACTTTAAATCCTGAGCCAGCTTAGCCTTGAAGGGTTAAGCTTGTATAAATTTTCTATTTTAGGGCCTATGTTTCGAGGAAAAGTATGTTGCAGCTTTTATTCTTTTCTTGAGCCTGTAGGTATAGGGAAATACATATTTTCAGTGTGAAACTACATTCCGTTCACATCTCTTAGACAGATGTACCACTTGTTTTTAAACTTGTCTTTTCTTGGTATTGTTTATTCAGTCCACCTCCTGTAAAGAAACACGTATTATATTCTTGTTACCAGTGTATGGAGTAAGGGTTCCCTTTTATGATCCTGGGTCAAGCGATCATTTAGCTAGATAGTGGACAGGAAAAGGTACACTACAGGTTGTAGGGAATGTGAGGTCCATTACAGAAATGACTGCTAACACTGAGCCCATGAAAATACCTAGCATAAAAATCCAAAAACTGTGACAGTTGTGGCAGCTTTGGTTGGAAAAGCAAATAACACTCATTGGCCAAATATTGATTTAAATGCTTAAAATTTAAGGTGTATTGAACAGTGATAGTCCAAAATATAGACAAGAGGCCCGAATGATTTAGACAAGGAATTTGATCGAATACCTTCAGATACAGAAGAAAAAGCAAAAGAGCAAGATTTCATCTAAGTGTGAATATTTCAACTAAATAAGTGAGACCTTCACTTGAAGTTTCAGCTGCGTAAACAGAAAGGAGAGAGACAACTAAAATGGAAACGAAGAAGAACAATGTAAATAAACAGAATAAAAATAATGTAGACAGGAAAAATAGCAATATAAATGGGACAGAACAACACAAATTTGAGGCGAATGAGAAGGAGTCAGAATATCATCACATTCTTGAACTGGCAGAGAAATGCACATGAACAGGGGAGCTGAAATTGCCCCTTTTTTGAAAGCTCTGCTAGCACCTCTAGGGGGTGCTAATGGGGCGCAATGGCGTTTTCGCATGGAGGGGAGGCGATCGCCTCCGGGGAAATTACCTGGAGGCTTGGGGGGGCGCTGTCCCACGATTAGCAGCCTTGTCCAGCGCGCAACCGATGAGGAATTCATCAGAGTGCACGCCGACCCCTTTGTGCCCCACGGGGGAAATTGCTCCCACCGCGCCAGCTTCACGGGTCGCGAAGCTGGTGGACATCTGCCATCGGGGGGGCGACCCTTAAAGTGGAGGCCTTTGGGCACTCTGGGCTGCCATTTTTATTTGTCGGCCAACTCTTGGGTCGGGCCGACAATGGCGACCCTCACGTCTACCGGGCTGCTATCGTGCAGCCCTCACATCGACCGGGCCGCTATCGTGCAGCCTGGCACTCCATTTAGCTGCTGGCCCTGTCGATCGTGTGCCTGGTGGGCCAGTGGTGGCCAGCAGAGTGCGTAGCCCCCGCCCTCCCGCCCCCCCTTTAATTGACATGCCCCTCCAAGCAAGCAGAGCACTGAAGACAGTGATCCGCTTCCTTTGAAGAGCGCACAGCCCTGTTTCGAGTCGGGGGCAGGACTCGGAATCCGGGCTGGGTGCAGGAAGTCCCGGATTTGGAAGGTTACCGTCCCCATTCAGAACGAAGGGCAATTTCCAGCCCAGGGAGTCCAGTAGGTGACAATGCAAAACTTTGCTGATATTTTTGTTAAATCTAATTTAATTCCAAACTTTAAAGATGATGATGCTGATTCTGGTTATTAGCATACCACTATAAATGGAACAAAGATGTCTGGATAAACATTCTTGTACCATCATATAAAGAGAACTAGGTGTGATTTATAACTCTCACCACCTGGCAGAAAACAGGTGGGTTATCAGTTAAAAAAGGTAAGAGAATATGAAAAGGTAAGGAAAGAAGTCAAAAAACAATTCAGAAGGCAAAGATAAACTGTGGAATTAAATTATCAAGGAATTTAAAAAATACAGACACATAAATAAAAAATGAAAAATCAGGATAGGGATAGGGCCACTAAGGGATAATAAACTCATGAGTAATGACAGCGAAATGGCAGAAATATTAAATAATTACTTTGTCTCCGTATTTACCAAGAAGTCAAACACGGTAGACATGCCATTAGAAGAAGATATCAAAAAAGATATAAAAACATTTAGGATCGAAATTGGAGAGATAATAAACTAATCAAACTTGAGAGAGGATAAAACTGCTGGATTGCATCCACGCAAATTAAAAGAGGTTAGGGAAGAGATAGCAGAAGCAATATTACATATATTCATTAGAAAAGGGAATAATGCCAGAGAACTGGTGGACAGCTAATGTTCTATCTCCCTTTTTAAATATAGGAGTAACAAGTCCAGGGAACTATAAATCAATTAGGAAAAATAATGCAATCCTCAAAGATGTAGTAGAAAAATATCCATAAACTGAAAATATAATCGAGTACTCAGCACAGATTCCAAAAGGGAAGATAATGCTTGACCAACTGTATTGAATCCTAAGAAATAGGACAAAGAAGACTTGCATTTATATAGCGCCTTTCATAACCTCAGGAAGTCCCAAAATGCTTTGCAACCAACTTTTGAAGTGTAGTCACTGTTGTAATGTAGGAAATGCGGCAACCAATTTGCACACATAAGAACATAAGAATTAGTAACAGGAGTAGACCATCTAGCCCCTTGAGCCTGCTCCGCCATTCAAAAAGATCATGGTTGATCTGGCCGTGGACTCGGCTCCACTTACCCGCCCGCTCCCCGTAACCCTTAATTCCCTTATTGGTTAAAAATCTATCTATCTGTGATTTGAATACATTCAATGAGCTAGCCTCAGCTGCTTCCTTGGGCAGAGAATTCCACAGATTCACAACCCTCTTGGAGAAGAAATTCCTTCTCAACTCGGGTTTAAATTGTCTCCCCCGTATTTTGTGGCTGTGCCCCCTAGTTCTAGTCTCACCGACCAGTGGAAACAACCTCTCTGCCTCTATCTTGTCGATCCCTTTCATTATTTTAAATGTTTCTATAAGATCACCCCTCATCCTTCTGAACTCCAAGGAGTAAAGACCCAGTCTACTCAATCTATCATCATAAGGTAATCCCCTCATCTCTGGAATCAGCCTAGTGAATCGTCTCTGTACCCACTCCAAGGCTCGTATATTCTTCCTTAAGTAAGGTGACCAAAACTGCATGCAGTATTCCAGGTGCGGCCTCACCAATACCCTGAACAGTTGCAGCAGGACCTCCCTGCTTTTGTACTCCATCCCTCTCGCAATGAAGGCCAACATTCCATTCACCTTCCTGATTACCTGCTGCACCTGCAAACTAACTTTTTGGGATTCATGCACAAGGACCCCCAGGTCCCTCTGCACCGCAGCATGTTGTAATTTCTCCCCATTCAAATAATATTCCCTTTTACTGTTTTTTTTTTCAAGGTGGATGACCTCATATTTTCCGACATTGTATTCCATCTGCCAAACCTTAGCCCATTCGCTTAACCTATCTAAATCTCTTTGCAGCCTCTCTCTGTCCTCTACACAAACTGCTTTCCCACTAATCTTTGTGTCATCTGCAAATTTTGTTACACTACACTCTGTCCCCTCTTCCAGGTCATCTATGTATATTGTAAACAGTTGTGGTCCCAGCACCGATCCCTGTGGCACACCACTAATCACCGATTTCCAACCCGAAAAGGACCCATTTATCCCGACCCTCTGCTTTCTGTTAGCCAGCCAATTCTCGATCCATGCTAATACATTTACTCTGACTCCGCGTACCTTTATCTTCTGCAGTAACCTTTTGTGTGGCACCTTATCGAATGCCTTTTGGAAATCTAAATACACCACATCCATCGGTACACCTCTATCCACCATGCTCGTAATATACTCAAAGAATTCCAGTAAATTAGTTAAACATGATTTCCCCTTCATGAATCCATGTTGCGTCTGCTTGGTTGCACTATTCCTATCTAGATGTCCCGCTATTTCTTCCTTAATAATAGCTTCAAGCATTTTCCCCACTACAGATGTTAAACGAACTGGCCTATAGTTACCTGCCTTTTGTCTGCTCCCTTTTCTAAACAGAGGCGTTACATTAGCTGCTTTCCAATCCGCTGGTACCTCTCCAGAGTCCAGAGTCCAGAGTCCAGAGAATTTTGGTAGATTATAACAAATGCATCTGCTATAACCTCTGCCATCTCTTTTAATACCCTGGGATGCATTTCATCAGGACCAGGGGACTTGTCTACCTTGAATCCCATTAGCCTGTCCAGCGCTACCTCCCTAGTGATAATGATTGTCTCAAGGTTCTCCCTTCCCACATTCCCGTGACCAGCAATTTTTGGCATGGTTTTTGTATCTTCCACTGTGAAGACTGAAGCAAAATAATTGTTTAAGGTCTCAGCCATTTCCACATTTGCCATTATTAAATCCCCCTTCTCATCTTCTAAGGGAGCAACATTTACTTTAGTCACTCTCTTCCGTTTTATATATCGGTAAAAGCTTTTATTATCTGTTTTTATGTTTTGCGCAAGTTTACTTTCGTAATCTATCTTTCCTTTCTTTATTGCTTTCTTAGTCATTCTTTGCTGTCATTTAAAATTTTCCCAATCTTCTAGTTTCCCCACTAACCTTGGCCACCTAAAATGCATTGGTTTTTAATTTGATACTCTCCTTTATTTCCTTGGTTATCCACGGCTGGTTATCCCTTCTCTTACCGCCCTTCTTTTTCACTGGAATATATTTTTGTTGAGCACTATGAAAGAGCTCCTTAAAAGTCCTCCACTGTTCCTCAATTGTGCCACCGTTTCATCTGTGTTCCCAGCCTACATTAGCTAATTCTGCCCTCATCCCACTGTCGTCCCCTTTCTTTAAGCATAGTACGCTCGTTTAAGACACTACTTCCTCACCCTCAATCTGTATTACAAATTTAACCATACTGTGATCACTCATTCCGAGAGGATCTTTTACTAGGAGATCGTTTATTATTCCTGTCTCATTACAGAGGACCAGATCTAAGATAGCTTGCCAATATCATCTCTCACAACTGCCCTGATATCACTGCAAGCTCCCACAAACAGCAATGTGATTATGGTTTTTTAAATGTTTTTTTTTTGATGTTGATTGAGGGATAAGGTAGATAAGGCGAATGCAGTAGATGGGATATATTTGGATTTCCAACAGGCCTTCAATAAGGTATTACATAATAGATTCATGACTAAAGTTGGAGCATGTGGAGTCAGGGAACAAGTAGTAGAATGGAGAGCAAGCTGGCTACAAAATAGAAAACCGAGTAGGGGTTAAAGGTAGTTACTCAGATTGGTAATAGGTGGTAAGTGGTGTTCTACAATGAGGTGCTGGTACCACTGTTCACCATTTATGTAAACGATTTGGACTTGGGAATTAGAAATATAATTTCAAAATTTGCAGACACCAAATTGGGGGGTATAGTTAATACAGAGGAGGACTTCAACAAAATACAGGGAGACAATAATAAATTTGCAGAATGGGCATGTAATTGGCAAATTAATTTCAATATAAACAAGTGTGTGATGGTACATTTTAGTAGGAAGAATAAGGAGATCATATAGTCCTTGGAAAACATGTATCTAAATGGGGTAGAGAAGCAGAGGGATCTGGGCATACAGTTACACAAATCACTAAGTAACAACGGAGGTTAATAAGGCTATTAAAATAAAGCACTGGGGTTCAATTCTAGAGGGATAGAGTTGAAAAGCAGAGAAATCATGTTAAACTTGTATAGAACCTTGGTTTGATCAGACTCTGAGTACTGTACACAATTCTGGTCTCCATATTATAAAAAGGATATAGAGGGACTGGCGAAGGTGCAAAAAAGATTCACAAGAATGGTATCAGAACTGAGAGGTTATACCTATCGGGGGAGGGTGGGGGCGGGGGTGGGAAATGAACAGACTGTGGTTCTTTTCTTTAAGAATATGAAAAAGTTTGATTGGGTAGAAATAGTGAAGATGTTTCCACTTGTGGGCGAAACCAAGACGAGAGCCAACAACACAACAAAGAGTGCTGAGAAATAGTTGCTTTTTCTGGGCCTAAGAGAAGGAAATGGGCACTACGGACGCCATTTTGAGCTTCGGAGGAAGGGTGGAGAATTAGTTGAGAGTTATTTAGGGCCCAAGTTTCGGCCTGAGTTGCTCCTGTTTTTTTTGGAGAAACTGGTTTGGAATGGAGTATCTTAGAAATTGCAATTCTCGGCATTTAGTTTGCTCCAGTTCTCGTCAGTTGGAACAGTTTCACTTTGCAACAGAATTTTTTTTTCAAAAGGGGTTGTGTCCGGCCACTTGCGCCTGTTTTGAAAGTTTAGGCAGTGAAAACTTATTCCAAACTAACCGAATGGAGTAAGTGACGATTTTTGTACGCTCAGAAAAATCTTGCATACACTTTACAGATCAGGCGTAGGTTAAAAATTAGGCGTAGGGAACGGGGCAGGGGGGCGGGGGTGAAGAGAAGTAATTAAATTCTACAATCATTCAACAGTCATACTTAAACAAATAAAGATCCAACCTGAATAAAAATTTATAAACAAAGCAAAGATTAAATATTCCATGTTCCTACCTGTGTGAAACAGCAGCAGCCTTCGAGCTGCGGTGCTTCAGGCAGGCCTTCCTTCCATCAGTGTCTGGACGGCAGCCGAAGAAACAGCTGTGAAGGGGACTGAGGCCATTCGGCCAGGGGATAGTGTAGGCGTCAGGCCACAGTGATGGCAGCAGCAACTGCCTCCGAGGTGCGAAGACTTTGGCCGTTTGGCCAGGGGATAGGGGCGGCATCAGGCCACAGCGGATGGCAGTAGAATCCGGCAGCAGTAGGCTCCGAGCTGTGAAGACTTAGGCCGTTCGGCCAGGGGTCCAATCTTCACATTTCCTCTAGTCCCGTTAAAAATGGCCGAGTGCCAATGTTTATGTGCCACTGCGCGTGCGCGCGCGCTCCAACGCCGGCACGACGTTGCCTTATTTATATTAGCCCCGCCCCCCACTACTTGTAGAATCGGCGTGAATCTCTTGCTCCGCCCCCCCGCTGTTCTGCGCGCACCGCGCCAAGCTGCTGGAGACCTGCAGGGAGCCGGAGAATATGCAAGTATTTTTTCGGTACACTTTCGAGCGCGAAAAACAGTCGTCCAGGTCGGGGCCGAAACTTGGGCCCTTAGAGAGTTAAATTGAAGATAATTGTACTCAGAATGTTGGGACAGGGAATATAAATAAGTATTATCAAGTTATTTTTGGTAAATAGTTTTTATATTGAAATTATTTTGTAAATCGTCTTTACAAAGTGAAGTTATTTACTGATGTTGTTGGGGCCTATCAAACTGACTGGTATACAGTGTAGAGAGTACAGAGAATGCAGAGTACAGTGATGAGAGTATAGAGTAGAGAGATTATTAAAATTAGTAAAAGTAATTATCGATAATGATGGGGCCCATGCTTTCCCTGCCTTTAATTGCAACTGCTCACACATTGATTACTGAAAGGATGTGCAAAGTCCTTACACAAATCCACACGAGATACGTTCTGTGGACAAGGTCACTCCATGACCTGAACCTTTATTCACAGGACCAGGAAGTGATGACCCTGCGTGGGACCTCCCTTTTTATATACCTGGGTGACCAGGTGAGTAGTGTCTCCCACAAGTTCACCCCCTGTGGTCAAGGTGTGCATTTCTTACGTATATACAGTGTTGTTACATAAAGATTACATATATGACATCACCTCCCCCTCAACATCTTATTGGGATCATAGGTTAAGTCTCTCGGGTGGTCTGCACTCTCGCGTGGAGCGCTGCAGTTGGGGCCCTGGTTGTTGAGCCTTGGAAGGTTCCGGCCTGTCCGTGCATGCTGCTGAATGTTCTTGTTGCTCGTTCACTGGCGGTGGTGTGAATACCATCTCATGATCTTCCTCAGGTTCCTCAGTGTCCATGCTGAACCTTTTTATCACTTGGTCCAGATGCTTGCGGCATATCTGCCCATTGTTAAGTTTAACCACTATGACCCTATTCCCCTCTTTGTCTATTATAGTAGCCTCGAGCCATTTGGGCCCCAAAGCGTGATTGAGAACAAATACGGGGTCATCAATTTCTATACATCTCCCCCTTGAATTTCGGTCATGGTACTCGTTTTGGGACAGGCGCTTGCCCTCAACAATGTCGGACAGGACCAGATGAATGAGGGACAACCGAGTTTTGAGTGTTCGTTTCATGAGTAGCTCCGTTGGCGGGACCCCCGCGAGTGAGTGCGGTGGAGACCTATAGGCCAGCAGGAAGCGTGATAGGCGGCATTGAAGGGAGGGTCCTTGAATCCGGAGCATGCCTGGCTTTATGATTTGGACCGCACGTTCCGCCTGGCCATTGGAGGCCGGCTTGAATGGTGCTGTCCTGACATTTTTAATGCTATTACCCGACATGAACTCCTGGAATTCGTAGCTTGTGAAACATGGGCCATTATCGCTAACAAGGATGTCTGGCAAGCCGTGGGTTGCAAAGACCGCGCGCAGACTCTCCACGGTGGTGGATGTCGTGCACGAATTCAAAATGATGCACTCGATTCATTTCGAGTACACATCAACCACAATGAAAAATATTTTTCCCATGAACGGGCCCGCGTAGTCTACGTGAATACGTGACCATGGCCTGGTGGGCCAGGGCCACGGGCAGAGCGGGGCCTCCCTGGGGGCATTACCTAGCTGGGCACACATCGTGCACCTGCGAATACAGTGTTCTAGGTCTGAATCAATTCACGACCACCATACATGTGACCGGGCAATGGCCTTCATCAGCACGATGCCCGGGTGCTTGCTGTGGAGTTCCCTGACGAATGCTTCCCTGCCCCTCTGGGGCATGACTACCCGGCTGCCCCATAATAGGCAATCGGCTTGAATGGAGAGCTCATCCATCCGTCTGTGAAACGGCCTGACTTCCTCAGGGCATGCTCAGTGTGCGGGTGCCTAATCCCCGGTCAGGACACATTTCTTAATCAAGGATAAGAGGGGCTCTCTGTTGGTCCAGATTTTGATCTGGCGGGCTGTGATGGGGGAGCCTTCGTTGTCAAAGGCATCGACAGCCATGACCATCTCAGCGCTTTGCTCCGCTGCCCCCTCGGTGGTGGCCAGTGGAAGCCTGCTGAGTGCGTCAGCGCAATTTTCAGTGCCAGGCTGGTGTCGGATAATGTAGTCATACGCAGCGAGCGTGAGAGTCCATCGCTGTATGCGAGCTGATGCGTTGGCATTGATAGCCTTGCTGTCTGACGGCAGGGATGTTAACGGCGTGTGGTCCGTTTCTAATTCGAACCTCCTGCCAAAAAGGTACTGATGCATCTTTCTCACTCCATCGACACATGCGAGTGCTTTCCTTCTCAACCAACCCATAACCCCGTTCAGCTTGAGAGAGCGACCTGGAGGCATAAGCCACAGGTTGTAGTTGGCCCTCAGTGTTACCCTGCTGCAACATGCATCCAACCCCATAGGACGATGCATCACATGTCAGAACCAATTTCTTACGGGGGTCGTACAGGGTCAACAACTTATTTGAACAAAGTAGGTTCCGCCGACTTTAAAAGCCCGTTCCTCACAGTCCCCCCAAAACCAATCACAACCCTTACGCAGGAGCACGTGTAGCACCTCCAACAATGTGCTTAAGTTCGACAGAAAGTTCCCGAAATAGTTCAAGAGTCCCAGAAATGAACGCAACTCCGATGTGTTGCAGGGCCTGGGTGCTCGTTGAATCGCCTCCGTTTTGGATTCGGTCGGCCGAATCCCATCTGCAGCAACCCTCCTGCCCAGAAACTTGACTTCGGGAGCCAAAAACACACACTTAGACTTCTTGAGTCGCAGGCCTACCTGGTCCAGTCGGCATAGCACCTCCTCCAGGTTGTGGAGGTATTCCTCGGTGTTATGACCGGTGATGAGGGTGTCGTCCTGAAATACGATTGTTCCAGGGATGGATTTGAGCAGGCTTTCCATGTTTCTTTGAAAAATTGCGGCCGCTGATCGAATGCCAAACGGACACCTGTTGTAAACAAACAGTCCCTTGTGTGTGGTGTTGGTGGTCAGTAGTTTCGATTTGTCAGCCAGTTCTTGGGTCATGTAGGCTGAGGCGAGGTCCAATTTGGTGAACGGCTGGCCGCCAGCCAGCGTGACAAAAAGGTCCTCCGCTCCCGGGAGCGGGTATTGGTCTTGTAGTACACCCGGTTGATAGTGGCCTTGTAGTCGTCACAGATCCTGACCGAGCCATCTGCTTTTAGGACGGGAACGATGGGGCTTGCCCAGTCGCTGAATTCAACAGGCGAGATGATGCCCTCTCTCAGCAACCGGTCCAACTCGCTCTCAATTTTCTCCCGCATCACATATGGCACAGCTCTGGCTTTGTGGTGCACTGGTCTGGCATCCGGGGTGATGCGTATCACCACTTTGGTACCTTTGAACGTCCCGACGCCAGGCTGAAATAGTGACTCAAATTGCTGTAGGACCTGTGAGCATGAACTTCGCTCCACAGATGACATGGCGTGCCCATCCCCCCCATTTCCAGTTCATTTCAGCTAACCAGCTCCTCCCCAACAGTGCGGGACCATTGCCCGGGACAATCCAGAGCGGCAGGCAGTTCACCGATCCATTGTGTGTGACCACCAACATTGCTCTGAAATGATTTCTTTGGTGTACATCCGTAATTGCGTCTCAATGCGTTCTAGATTGGGTCTGCTGGCTTTGAATGGCCACAGCTTTTCAAATTGTTGAACACTCATGAGTGACTGGCTGGCCCCCGTGTCCAGCTCCATGCGTACAGGGATGTCGTTTAATAGGACTTTCATCATCATGGGTGGCGTTTTGGTATATGAGCTGTGAATGTTTGCCACATGAACCTGCTGAACTTCAGCGTCCATTGATTTGTCCCAAGTGTCATCCTGCCTTGCAGACCCCTCATCTGGTTTATCCGCCTCGTATATTAGCCTGGTTTCAGGCTTTCTGCGCATTCTGGCTAAATGACCACTGAGGTTACAATTTCTGCAGACGAACTGTTGAAACCTGCAAGTCCTGGCAGCATGTCTGCCCCCGCACCTCCAACATGAACTGAGATTCCCATTGTTGTGAACAAAAGAGCTGTTGCCAGGCATTCCTCACTGATTGTCCCTTTGACTGCTCTTGAGCACCCTGTTAGTCGGTGTCAATGGCCCCATCCCAGGCCGCATTGCCCACTGGGGGGGGGGGCGCGTAAATGTCCATTCAGCCTGCCATTGTCTCTGTTGGAGACTTACTCTTGGGTCAATTGCTGCCTGGGGTGTCTCGAACTTCCCTTGCCTGCCTGCGGGGCTCTGTCGCGTTTATGATATTCACTCCCTGATCCATTGGAGGTAGAATTGCGCGCCTATATTATCTTGGTTTCCTCCTCCCCCGCCATAAAAGTCTGAGCCATCAATGCCGTTGCTTCCAAGGTCAAGTCCTTGGTCTTAATTAGCTTTCTGAAAATCCCAGCATAACCGATGCCCTCAATAAAGAAATCCCTTAGCATCTCCCCATTGCAAGCATCTGTGAACTTAGAGGCTGGCCAAGTGCCGGAGGTCCGCAACGACATCCGGTATGCTCTGTCTTTCCCGACGTCGGTGTGAATAGAATCTGTGTCGGGCCATGTGTTCGCTGCTCGCCGGTTTGAGGTGCTCACCGATTAGTTTGCTGAGCTCTTCGAAGGTTTTGTCCGCCGGCTTCTCGGGTGCGAGCAGGTCTTTCATGAACGCGTAAGTCTTAGGTCCACAGCTGGTCAGCAGATGAGTCCTTCGCTTCGTCTCCCAGCCAGTCCTTTGTGACAAAACTCTGCTGGAGCCTTTCAATGAAATCGTCTCCGTTCTCACCAACACAGTACTGTTCATCTGTGCTGCCGGTGGCCATTCTTGTGGATCGATGATTCCCGTCACCAATGTAAAGTCCTTACACAATACCACAATACCACAAATCCACACGAGGCACATTCTGTGGACAAGGTCACTCTATGACCTGAACCTTTATTCACAGGACCAAGAAGTGATGACCCTGCATGGGACCTCCCTTTTTATATACCTGGGTGACCAGGTGAGGAGTGTCTCCCACAAGTTCACTCCCTGTGGGCAAGGTGTGCATTTCTTACGTATATACAGTATTGCAGTGTTGTTACACAAAGGTTACATACATGACAGGATCAATCGAAGAGGTGGCAGAGAAATGCGTAGACTGAGACGAAGACAGAGGAGGAGACCGGACAGCCAACGAAGGTACTTGGAAAAGCAATCTTACCTGAACTTGTCTGAAAATGCTTGTCTTTGGAGGCTGCGATTCCGGAAGGAGGTCATCGATGAGATATTTCAACTCGTCAAGGATGATCTGCAGCCTTGCAGCACCATCAAAACCGCACTGTCCATTGAGGTGAAGGTTACTGCTGCCCTAGTCTTTTACGCATCAGGATCTTTTCAGGCTTCAGCTGGCGACATCTGCTATATCAGCACGCTACACACTGCTGCATTCGACAGGTGACTGAAACCTTTCACGCTCGCAGGATGGACTTCATAAGCTTTCCAATAACCAGGGAGGCACAGACCGAGAGGGCTTTGGGTTTCTCGAGAATAGCAGACTTCCCCAAGGTGCAGGGAGCAATAGACTGCACGCACATTGCCCTGAAAGCACCTTTAAAGAACGCAGAGGTGTTTCGTGACAGCTTGTTGTCGACTACAATCAAACAATTTTAACAGTGAATGCTACATTTCCTGGCAGCACCCATGATGCGCACATCTTACGTGAAAGTGTTATTCCTAACCTGTTTGTTAATCAGCCAGCAGGTCACGGTTGGATGCTGGGGGATAAAGGATATGGCCTTGCCAGTTGGCTGATGACCCCTCTGTGTAATCCTGTCACTGAAGCACAGAAACGGTACAATGAAAGTCACATAGCGACTCGCAACATCATTGAAAAGACAATTGGGGTCCTAAAGCAGCGTTTCAGATGCCTGGATCATTCTGGAGGCAACCTGCAGTACCACCCTGATCAGGTAGCAGAGTTTATTGTGGTGTGTTGCATGCTGCATAACCTAGCTATAAAGAGAGGACAAATAATGCCAGATCATGCTGCAGGTCCACCTCCAGAAGATGAGACAGAAGAGGCAGCCGGCGAGGATGAAGAGGAGGAACAGGCGGGAGAGGACGTGGGCGAGGACATAGGGGAGCTTAATCAGCATGGCAATCTAGCACCGGTACCACCACACCTTTCCCGAACACCAGTAGCCACGGCCGCTAAGCTTTTGCGTCAGCAGCTCATTAATGAACACTTTGCATGAGCTATTAATTGTGGATATTCAAATGTTCAATTACGGTTAGGGTTAATCAAAAGTTTCATTTGCGTGGGGTTTCCTTGTTGTCTTTCCTGCACTGGCCTATCATTTGAATTAGTTTAAGTAAAGTTTAAAGTGCTGGCAAAGTAAAAGTATTGGTAGAATGACATAATAAACAAACAAATATGCATGAAAAACTCTGTTTGAAAACTAATGTAACTAAGAGAAAAGGCACAAAAGTTGTTGAATAAATTTTTTTTTATTAACAAAAATAGAATTTTAAAAAAAATAACTAATGACCAACACCCTCCCTCCAACCCCCTGCACCCCGCACCAACCCACCCTTCCCTCAAATCCCCAAAATGTTATAATATGAAGAAATTGAACATTTAAGTAATAACAATAAGTGAACATTTAAGTAACAATAACATTTATGGAACTATTGAAAAACACTCCCCCTTCCCCACCTACGGCCACGTTTCCCTCCAGATCCTGTCCCACCCCGTGTTAGCACACCACCCGCCCGTTTTGGTCTACGCAGACCGACAAGAACGTGTTGTGCAGTTTGTGACGGCAAGACTTCCTGCCGTGGTGGAGGTGACGGAGCGGAAGCAGAAGCCTCGGGCTCCGCTTCGGAGTCGGGAGGAACTGTGTCCCCCGTGCTTGCTTGCATGCTTGGGGTCTCGCTGCGAGTGGACACAACACCTTGGGGTACAGCGCCGTGTCCAGCCAGCAACGCATGCCGAAGGGCATTTGTTGCGGCTGTCTGCTCCCTAATCGCCTCCAATGTCTCCCGAGCAGTCTGTGACTGCTCAGAAGACCAGCTGGAGAAGCGCGTGCAGAACTCGCTCCAGAGGGGGAGGGGGGAGAAGGGGGGGGGGGGCCGGAAGAGAGAGAGAGAGAGAGAGTGTCATGTATGTAACCAGCATATTACTGTAACTCTCATACAATTATAACCCTCATGCAACCACTACATACTTACTAGAAATGCACACCTTGACCACAGGGGGTGTACTTGTGGGAGACACTCCTTACCTGGAGATTCAAGTATCTAAGGGGCCAGCACTCCTTGGTCCCAGTAATAAAGGTGAAGGTCACAGAGTGACTGTGTCTGCTGTATGTGCCATGTATGATTATGTTTAAGAGTTAAGGACTCAACACCTGGCGACGGGAAACGGGAATCACTGAACCCAGAGGATGGCCACCGGTCGCCCAGAGGAACGTTACTTTGTGGGTGAAGACTGGGACGATTTTGTGGAGAGACTCCAGCGGACCTTTGTCATGAAGGATTGGCTGGGAGAGGATGTGGCTGACAAGCGGAGGGCGCATCTACTAACAAGCTGCGAGACAAAAACTTATGCGCTGATGAAGGACCTGCTCGCACCCCACAAAGTGGCCGACAAGTCTTTTGAAGAGCTCAGCCAGCTGATCAGCGAACACTTAAACCGGCGAGCAGCATACACACGGCCCAGCACCGGTTCTACACCGACGTCGGGAAGGACAAAACATCTTGGACTTCGTGGCAGACTTGCGGCGCTTGGCCAGCCTCTAAGTTCTCAGACGCCTGCAGCGGAGAGATGTTAAGAGATTTTTTCATTGAGGGCATTTGCCATGCCGGGATCTTCAGGAAGCTCATAGAACTCTAGAAGGGGCAGCATTGATAGCTCAAACTTTCACAGCAGGGGAGAAGAGACCAAGCTAATTTACGCGAGTAGTCCTGGGTCCAACGTGGCGACGGACGAAGAAATTAACTTGATAAACGAGGCTCAAGATCTCGCAGTCAGGCAAAGGCATTTTGAAACTGCAGCAGTCAGACAAAGGCATTTTGTAACTGCCCAAGCTAAAACCGACTGCAAGGTAGGCCCCCGACAGGGACAATGGAGAGGGGAGCGGCAATTCACGCCATCAAGGGGACCATTAACACCCACCATCAGAGTGTTTAGAAACAACCAAGGGAACAATCAGAGAGGAATGCCTGCTAACAGTCCTTTTGTGAACAACGATCTCAGCCAATGCTGGAGATGCGGGGGCAGACATTAAGCGAAAAGCGGCAAATTCCAGCAGTTCATCTGTAGGAATTGTAATGCCAGAGGACATTTGGCTAGGGTTTGCAAACAGCCGGTAGCGAGGCTAATCTATGAAACAGAGGAATCAGGCGAGGGGCTTGCAGTGCAGGACACTGCCTGGGGTAAAGCCGTGGATGCTGAAGTTCAGCAGGTTCATGTGGCTGATGTCCGCAGCTCATACACCAAAACGTTACCCATGATGATGAAAGTTTTATTGAATGGCATCCCGGTGCGCATGGAGTTGGACACTGGAGCTAGCCAGTCCCTCATGAGTGCACAACAATTTGAGAAACTATGGCCACACAGAGCTAGCAGGCCCAAACTGGAACGAATTAATACGCAGCTACGGACATACACCCAAGAGATCATTCCAGTGATAGGCAGTGCAAACGTGGTGGTAACACACAATGGGTCACAGAACCAACTGCCACTCTGGATTGTTCCGGGAAATGGCCCCGCACTTTTGGGAAGGAACTGGCTAGCTGAGATGAACTGGAAATGGGGGGATGTGCACACCATTTCATCTGTGGAGCGAAGCTCATGCTCACAGGTACTACAAAAATTCGGGTCACTGTTTCAACCCAGTGTCGGAACGTTGAAGGGCACAAAAGTAAGTATACGCATCACCCCGGACGCCAGACCAGTGCACCACAAAGCTAGAGCGGTGCGTGAGAAAATAGAGAGTGAACTGGACAGGCTGCTCAAAGAGGGCATCATTTTGCCCGTTGAATTCAGCGACTGGGCAAGTCCCATTGTTCCTGTCCTTAAAGCAGACGGCTCGGTTAGGATCTGCGGTGACTACAAAGCCACCATCAACCGGGTGTCCCTGCAGGACCAATACCCGCTCCCGAGGGCGGAGGATTTTTTTGCCACGTTGGCAGGTGGCAAGCTGTTCACTAAATTGGACCTCCCTTCGGCCTACATGACTCAGGAACTGGCTGAAGAATCCATGCTTCTGACCACCATCACGACGCACAAGGGTTTATTCATCTACAACAGTTGTTCTTTTGGCAGCTGTTCGGCAGTTGCCATCTTTCAGAGAAACATGGAAAGCTTGCTGAAATCCATTCCCGGCACAATCGTATTCCAGGACGACATCCTAATAACCAAGGACCACCTCCACAACCTGGAGGAGGTGCAACACCAACTGGACCGGGTAGGCCTGCGGCTGAAGGCGGCCAAGTGTGTGTTTTTGGCCGCAGAGGTCGAGTTTTTGGGCAGGAGGGTTGTCGCAGACGGGATCCGGCCTACCGAATCCAAAACTGAGGCGATCCGTCGTGCGCCCGGCCCGGCAACACATTGGAGTTGCGATCATTACTGGGACTTTTGAACTATTTTGGGAACTTCCTGCCGAACTTAAGCACATTGTTGGAGCCGTTACATGTGCTCCTGCGTAAGGGTTGCGAATGGTTTTGGGGGGACTGTCAAGAACGGGTTTTCAACAGGGCGCGGAGCCTGCTTTCTTCTCACAAACTGTTAACGTTATATGACCCCTGTAAAAAAAAAAAACTAGTTTTAACATGCGATGCATCATCATCCGGGGTTGGATGTGTGTTACAGCAGGGTAAAGGAGACGGCCAACTCCAACTGGTGGCTTATGCCTCCAGGTTGCTCTCCCAGGCAGAGCGTGGGTACGGCATGGTTGAAAAGGAAGCACTCGCTTGCGTTTATGGTATGAAAAAAATGCACCAATACCTTTTTCGGCAGATTGTTTGAGTTAGAAACGGACCACAAGCCATTAACTTCTCTGTTGTCCGACAGCAAGGCGGTCAATGTAAATGCGTCAGGTCGCATACAGCAATGGGCTCTCACGCTGGCTGCGTATGACTACACCATACGGCACTGGCCAGGCACCGAAAACTGCGCTGACGCGCTCAGCAGGCTTCCCCTGGCTACCACCGAGGGGGCGGCAGAGCAAAGCGCTGAGATGGTCATGGCCATTGAGGCTTTTGACACCGCAGGCTCCCCCATCACAGCTCACCAGATCAAACTCTGGATCAACAGGGACCCCCTCCTATCCATGATAAAAAGTGTGTTCTGATGGGGGAATTGGGCGCCCATGCACGGGGCGTGCCCCGAGGAGGTCAGACCGTTTCAGAGACGGATGGTTGAGCTCTCCATCCAAGCTGACTGCCTGCTATGGGGCAGCCGAGTGGTCATGCCCCAGAAGGGGAGGGAAGCATTCATCAGGGAAGTCCACAGCGAGCACCCTGGCATCGTGTTAATGAAGGCCATTGCCGGTCACATGTATGGTGGCCAGGGATTCACTCAGACCTGGAACACTGGGTTCGCAGGTGCACGACGTGTGCCCCGCTGGGCAACGCCCCCAGGGAGGCCCCGTTCAGCCTGTGGCCCTGACCCACCAAACCTTGGTCATGCATTCACGTGGACTATGCGGGCCTGTTCATGGGAAAAATGTTCTTGATAATTGTCGATGCATACTCGAAATGGATCGAGTGGATCATATTAAACTCGTGCATGACATCCATCACCGTGGGGAGCCTGCGCACGGTTTTCGCGACCCACGGCTTACCGGGCATTCTGGTCAGCGACAATGGCTCGTGTTTCACCAGCCATGAATTCCTGGAATTTATGTCGGGTAATAGCATCAAACATGTCCGGACGGCGCCGTTCAAGCCGGCTTCCAATGGCCAGCTGGAATGTGCGGTCCACGTCATAAAGCAAGGCATGCTCCCCATCCAAGGACCCTCTCTGCAGTACCGCCTATCGTGCCTCCTGCTGGCGGGAGGAGAGCGAGAGCGAGAGAGAGAAAAAGAAAAAGAGAAGGGGGAAAGAGAGAGAGAGAGAGAGAGAGAGAGAGAGAGAGAGAAGGGGGGAAGAGAGAAGGGGTGAAGGGGAAGAGGTGGGGGGGCGGAGGGTGGGGGGTGGGGGGAGAGAGGGCGGGGTGTGGTGGGGAGGGGGGCCGGCAGAGGAGATTGCAGAGATACGGAGGAGCAAGAGCCATGGAGGGATTTGTAAACCAGGATGAGAATTTTGAAATCGAGGCATTGCTTAACCGGGACCCAATGTAGGTCAGCGAGCACAGGGGTGATGGGTGAGCGGGACTTGGTGTGAGTTAGGACCCGGGCTGCCGAGTTTTGGATGACCTCAAGCTTACGTAGGGTACATTGTGGGAGACCAGCCCAGGAGTGTGTTGGAGTTGTCAAGTCTAGAGGTAAGAAAGACATAGCTCAGGGTTTCAGCAGCAGATGAGCTGAAGCAGGGGCGGAGACGGGCAATGTTACAGAGATGGAAATAGGTGGTTTAGTTATGCTGCGGATATGTGGCCGGAAGCTTATTTCAGGGTTAAATATGACACCTAGATTGCGAACAGTCTAGTTCAGCCTCAGACAGATGCTAGGGGGAGGGGTGGAGTCGGTGACTAGGGAACGCAGATTGTGGCGGGGACCAAAGAAAATGGCTTCGGTCTTCCCAATATTTAATTGAAGAAAATTTCTGCTCATCTCGTACTGGATGTCGGACAAGCTGTCTGACAATTTAGAGACCATGGAGGGGTCGATAGAAATGGTGTTGAAGTATAGAATCATAAAAATTTATGGCACAGGAGGAGGCCATTTGACCCATTGTGTCTGCCGGCCAAAAAAGAGCAATCCAGCCTAATCCCACTTTCCAGCTCTTGGTCTGTAGCCTTGCAGTTTACAGCACTTTAAGTGCATACCCAAGTACTTTTTAATTGTGAAGAGTGTTTCTGCCTCTACCACCCTTTCAGGCAGTGAATTCCAGACCCTCACCACCCTCTGGGTGAAAAATGTTCTCCTCAGCTCTTCTCTAATCCTTCTACCAATTACTTTTAAATCTATGCCCCTTGGTTATTGACCTCTCTGCTAGGGGAAATAGGTTCATCCTATCTACTCTATCTAGACCGCTCATAATTTTAGATACCTCAATCAAGTCTCCCCTCAGCCTCCTCTGTACCAAAGAAAACAGCTCATCCAATCTTCTCTAATAGCTAAAATGCCACTGATTGAGGTGCCTTCAAGTAGAGCTGAGTGTCATAGTACATGTGGAAACTGATGCCGTGTTTTCGGATGATGTCGCCAACCGGCAACATAGAGATGAGAAATAGAAGGGGGCCAAGGATAAATCCTTGGGGGACACCATAGGTAACGATGCGGGAGTGGGAAGAGAAGCAATTGCAGGTGATTTTCTAGCTACCATTACATAGATAAGAATGGAACCAGGCAAGTGCAGTCTCACCCAGCTGGATATGGTGAAGAGGCGTTGGAGGAGGATGGAGTAGTCAACTGTGTCAAAGGCTGCTGACATGTCGAGAAGGACAAGGAGGAATAGTTTACTTTTGTCATAATCACAAAGGATTTGTAACTTTGATGAGAGCCGTTTCGATGCTGTGGCAGGGGCGGAAACCAGATTGAAGGGAATCAAACATGAAGTTCCGGGAAAGGTGGGCATGGATTTGAGAGACCATAAATATAAGATGGTCACTAATAAATCCAATAGGGAACTCAGGAGAAACTTCTTTATCCAGAGAGTGGTTAGAATGTGGAACTCGTTCCACAAGCCATAGTTGAAAGCCGTGATTGAGTCTGCCTCCACCACCTTTCAGGCAGTGCACTCTAGATCTTAACTACTCGCTGCGTTAATAAGCTTTTTCTTTTGTAGCATTTGGTTCTTTTGCCAGTCACTTTAAATCTGTGTCCTTTGATTTTCGGCCCTTCTGCCATTGGGAACAGTTTCTCTATCTACTCTGTCCAGACTCCTCATGATTTTGAACACCTCTATCAAATCTCCTTTCACTATTTTCTGGTCTAAGGAGAACAACCCCAGCTTCTCCAGATTATCCACGTAACTGAAGTCCCTCATCCCTGGAATCATTTTCGTCAAATCTTTTCTGCACCCACTCTAAAGCCTTCACATGCATCCTAAAATGCGGTGCCCAGAATTAGACACACTACTCCAGTTGAGGTCAAACCAGTGTTTTGTTCAGATTCATCATAATTTCCACATTTTGTACTCTATACCTCTTCATGAACCCCAGGATCTCGTAAGCATTTTTAACTGCTTTCTCAACCTGCCCTGCCACCTTCAACGATTTGAGTACCGAAACCCCTAGGTCTCTCTGTTCAAGCACCCCTTTTAAGATTCCGGTGTCCCTGACGACTACGTGTGCGGGAAGTGTATCCGCCTCCAGCTCCTGACAGACCGCGTTGCGGAGTTGGAGCTGAGGGTGGATTCACTCTGGAGCATCCAAGATGCTGAGAATGACGTGAGTAGCACATGTCGCGAGTTGGTCTTACCGCAGGTGAAGGGTCCACAGCCAGCTAGGGAATGGAAGACCAGCAGGAAGAGCAGTGCAAGGAAGGTAGTGCAGGGGTCCCCCGCGGTCATCCCCCTGCAAAACAGATACACCACTTTGGGTACTGTTGAGGAGGATGACTCATCAGGGGAGGGCAGCAGCAGCCAAGTTCATGGTACCGTGGCTGGCTCTGCTGCACAGAAGGGTGGGAAAAAGAGTGGGAGAGCTATCGTGATAGGGGACTCTATTGTAAGGGGAATAGATAGGAGTTTCTGCGACCGCAACCGAGACTCCAGGATGGTATGTTGCCTCCCTGGTGCAGGGGTGAAGGATGTCTCGGAGCGGCTGCAAAGCATTCTGGAGAGGGAGGGTGAACAGCCAGTTGTCGTGGTACATGTAGGTACCAACGATATAGGTAAGAAGCGGGAAGAGGTCCTACAAGCTGAATTTAGGGAGCTAGGAGTTAAATTAAAAAGTAGGACCTCAAAGGTAGTAATCTCTGGATTGCTACCAGTGCCACGTCCTAATCAGAGTAGAGGGAGCAGGATAGTTAGAATAAATACGTGGCTTGAGCAGTGGTGCAAGAGGGAGGGATTCAAATTCCTGGGACATTGGAACCAGTTCTGGGGGAAGTGGGACCTGTACAAAAGGGACGGTCTGCACTTGGGCAGGACTGGAACTGATGTCCGAGGGGTAACATTTGCTCATGCAGTTCGGGAGTGTTTAAACTAATATGGCAGGGGGATGGGAACCTATGCAGCAAGACAGGGCGAAGTAATATGGAGTCAGAAACAGATGGTAGAAAGGTAAAAAGCAATAGTGGAAGACCGAGTAAACAAAGGCAAGAAACAAAAAGGGCCACACTACATCATAATTCTAAAAGGACAAAGGGTGTTAAAAAAACAAGCCTGAAGGCTTTGTGTCTTAATGCAAGGAGTATCCGTAATAAGGTGGATGAATTAACTGTGCAAATAGATGTTAACGGATATGATGTGATTGGGATTACGGAGACGTGGCTCCAGGATGATCAGGGCTGGGAATTCAACATTCAGGAAGGATAGAATAAAAGGAAAAGGTGGTGGGGTAGCATTGCTGGTTAAAGAGGAGATTAATGCAGTAGTTAGGAAGGACATTAGCTTGGATGATGTGGAATCTATATGGGTAGAGCTGCAGAACACCAAAGGGCAAAAAACGTTAGTGGGAGTTGTGTACAGACCTCCAAACAGCAGTAGTGATGTTGGGGAGGGCATCAAACAGGAAATTAGGGGTGCATGCAATAAAGGTGCAGCAGTTATCATGGGTGACTTTAATATGCATATAGATTGGGCTAACCAAACTGGAAGCAACACGGTGGAGGAGGATTTCCTGGAGTGCATAAGGTATGGTTTTCTAGACCAATATGTCGAGTAACCAACTAGGGGGGAGGCCATTTTAGACTGGGTGTTGTGTAATGAGAGAGGATTAATGAGCAATCTCGTTGTGTGAGGCTTCTTGGGGAAGAGTGACCATAATATGGTGGAATTCTACATTAGGAGGGAGAATGAAACAGTTAATTCAGAGACCATGGTCCAGAACTTAAAGAAGGCAAACTTTGCAGGTATGAGGCGTGAATTGGCTCGGATAGATTGGCGAATGATACTTAAGGGGTTGACTGTGGATGGGCAATGGCAGACATTTAGAGACCGCATGGATGAACTACAACAATTGTACATCCCTGTCTGGCGTAAAAATAAAAAAGGGAAGGTGGCTCAACCGTGGCTATCAAGGGAAATCAGGGATAGTATTAAAGCCAAGGAAGTGGCATACAAATTGGCCAGAAATAGCAGTGAACCTGGGGACTGGGAGAAATTTAGAACTCAGCAGATGAGGACAAAGGGTTTGATTAGGGCAGGGAAAATAGAGTACGAGAGGAAGCTTGCAGGGAACATTAAGACGGACTGCAAAAGTTTCTATAGATATGTAAAGAGAAAAAGGTTAGTAAAGACAAACATAGGTCCCCTGCAGTCAGAATCAGGGGAAGTCATAACGGAAAACAAAGAAATGGCAGACCAATTGAACAAGTACTTTGGTTCGGTATTCACTAAGGAGGACACAAACAACCTTCCGGATATAAAAGGGGTCAGAGTGTCTAGTAAGAAGGAGGAACTGAGGGAAATCCTTATTAGTCAGGAAATTGTGTTGGGGAAATTGATAAATCCCCAGGGCCTGATGGACTGCATCCCAGAGTACTTAAGGAGGTGGCCTTGGAAATAGCAGATGCATTGACAGTCATTTTCCAACATTCTATAGACTCTGGATCAGTTCCTATCGAGTGGAGGGTAGCCAATGTAACCCCACTTTTTAAAAAAGGAGGGAGAGAGAAAACAGGGAATTATAGACCAGTTCGCCTGATATCGGTTGTGGGTAAAATGATGGAATCAATTATTAAGGATGTCATAGCAGCGCATTTGGAAAGAGGTGACATGATAGGTCCAAGTCAGCATGGATTTGTGAAAGGGAAATCATGCTTGACAAATCTTCTGGAATTTTTTGAGGATGTTTCCAGTAGAGTGGACGGGGAGAGCCAGTTGATGTGGTGTATTTGGACTTTCAGAAGGCTTTCAACAAGGTCCCACACAAGAGATTAATGTGCAAAGTTAAAGCACATGTGATTGGGGTAGTGTGCTGACGTGGATTGAGAACTGGTTGTCAGACAGGAAGCAAAGAGTAGGAGTAAATGGGTACTTTTCAGAATGGCAGGCAGTGACTAGTGGGGTACCGCAAGGTTCTGTGCTGGGGCCCCAACTGTTTACATTGTACATTAATGATTTGGACGAGGGGATTAAATGTCGTATCTCCAAATTTGCGGATGACACTAAGTTGGGTGGCAGTGTGAGCTGCGAGGAGGATGCCATGAGGCTGCAGAGTGACTTGGATAGGTTAGGTGAGTGGGCAAATGCATGGCAGATGAAGTATAATGTGGATAAATGTGAATGGCGGCAGATTAGGAAAAGGGAAGATGCAACGAGACCTGGGTGTTATGGTACATCAGTCATTGAAGGTTGGCATGCAGGTACAGCAGGTGGTGAAGAAGGCAAATGGCATGCTGGCCTTCATAGCTAGGGGATTTGAGTATAGGAGCAGGGAGGTCTGACTGCAGTTGTACAGGGCCTTGGTGAGGCCTCACCTGGAATATTGTGTTCAGTTTTGGTCTCCTAATCTGAGGAAGGACGTTCTTGTTATTGAGGGAGTGCAGCGAACATATAAAATTCTGACGGGACTGGACAGGTTAGATGTAGGAAGAATGTTCCCGATGTTGGGGCAGTCCAAAACCGGGGGTCACAGTCTAAGGATAAGGGGTAAGCCATTTACGACTGACCTGAGGAGAAACTTCTTCACTCAGAGAGTGGTGAACCTGTGAAATTCTCTACCATAGAAAGTTGGTGAGGCCAATTCACTAAATATATTCAAAAAGGAGTTAGATGTAGTCCTTACGACTCGGGGGATCAAGGGGTATGGCGAGAAAGCAGGAATGGGGTACTGAGGTTGCATGTTCAGCCATGAACTCATTGAATGGCGGTGCAGGCTCGAAGGGCCGAATGACCTACTCCTGCACCTATTTTCTATGTTTCTACTCTTTAGTTTATATTTCCTCCTCATTCTACCAAAATATATTACTTCACATTTTTCTGAGTTGAATTTAATCTGCCTGTTTATGTCCTCTTGAAATCTATCACGATCCTCCTCACTGTTCACTATGCTTTGAACTTTTGTGTCATCTACAAATTTTGAGATTGTGCCCTGTACACCCACATCCAAGTCACTAATATATATCAAGAAAAGTAGTGCTCGTAGAACCGACCCCTGGGGAACAGCAATGTGTACCTTCCTCCAGTCTGAAAAACAACCGTTCACCACTACTCTCTCTTTCCTGTCACTTTGCCAATTTTGTATTCCTTCCTGCCACTGTTATTTTTATTCCATGGGCTTCAACTTTGCTGGCAAGCCTATTATGTGGCACTTTGTCCTTTTGGAAATCCGTGTGCACCACTCAACCGAATTGCCCTCATCAACCCCCTCTATTACCTCATCAAAAAACTTGATCAAATTGGTTAAACGTGATTTGGCATTAACAAATCCGTGCTGGCTTTCCTTAATTAATCCACGCTTGTCCAAGTGACTGTTAATTTTGTCTCTGATTATTGTTTCTAAAAGCTTCCCCACTACCAAGGTTAAACTGACTCGCTTGTAATTGCTGGGTTTGTCTTGACATCTTTTTTGAACAAGGGTGTAACATTTGCAATTCTCCAGTCCTCTGGCACCACCCCCATTTCTAAGGAGAATTGGAAGATTATTCCAATACCTCTGCAATTTCTTCCTTCACATCCCTCAGTGTCCTAGGATGCATCCCATCTGTTCCTGGTGACTTACCTACTTTAAGTACAGCCAGCGTTTCTCATACCATTTTATCAATTTTTATCCCATCCAGTATCTCCTCTACCTCCTCTTCCATTATGTCTATAGTAGCATCTTCTTCCTTGATAAAGACAGATACTCATTTTGCACCTCAGCCATACCTCTGTCCCCATGCAAAGGTCTTCTTTTTGGTCCCTAATTGACCCCACCCCCCATCTTACTGACCGTTTACTATTTATATGCCTACAGAAGACTTTTAGATTACCTTTTATGTTGGCTGCCATTCTATTCTCATACCCTCTCTTTGCCCCCTTACTTTCTTTTTCACTTCTCTGAACTTTCTATATTTAGAATCTTTGAATCCAAGTCCTGGGGTGATGCTGGTGGCACTGATCGTATCAGCCACCTCTGTCCAGGTCTTTCACCTCAAGTAGCTGCACCTTGACTCTGAACACATCATAATTATAAAATCATTGAATTTTACAACACGGAAGGGTACTGACCGTTTGGCCCATTGTATCTATGCTGACCAGAGCAAAACTTGGTAGATAGTACTTGCAGCACAGAAACAGGTCATTCAGGCGAACAGGTCTTTAAAGAGGGAATAGTTCAGGTACATTCCCATTAGGGGGAAAGATAGAGCTACTAAAGTCAGAGTTCCCTGAATGATGAAAGAGATAGATAATAAGATGAAGCAGAAAAAGAGCGCGTATGACAGTTGTCATCTAAGAATCAGGCTAAATCCTTATATCTTTGAGAAGCTGGGATTGTTCTCCTTAGACCAGAAAATAGTGAAAGGAGATTTGATAGAGGTGTTCAAAATCATGAGGAGTCTGGACAGAGTAGAAAGAGTAGCTTGGGAGGGGTGAAGTGTTTGATGCTACATCCTCAGAGAGATCATCCTCCGAGATCCAACTGTTCTTCTGCAGAAGCCTCTTACTATTAAGAAGGAAGAGAAAAGGGAGAAGAGTTACAGCTCAACTGTAATGAGATGGATCTCTGGAGATCAAGGAGTGTTCCATATAAGATATGTCAAACAAGCAAAACAAACAGCAGTTCAAGAAGAAGGCTAACTACCACCTTCTCTGGGGCAACTAGGGATGGGACATAGATGCTGGCCTTCCAACAATGCCCATTACCCAAGAATGAATATAAAATACAACTCTGTTACAAATCTAAAAAATTGAAAACTTTATTGTATTGGTTTCAGAAGTAAATTAAAGTATTGGTGCAAATTAAGTACTGCAGGTCTGAAATTCTATGGCCATGGAAACACAAAAGGTGGGCAAGCAGGGATGGAATTTGGAGCGTAACTTAGTTACACCAAGTCCCTGCCCCTTTTTCCATCCATGAGAAATTGTTGCGATAGTGTAGGTCGGTTTATTATAATGCCATGCAAATGTGACATCATATGACACATTTCCCACTATTGCTGTCCGAGCAACTCTGGGCACAAGGGATGCCTGAAACACTACTACTGTTCACTGCACACTTTAAATTGGCTGCTTTGGCTAATGTGGATTGTTTTTCACCTACAGAAACTAGTCCATTGTGAACATAAATACATTGAAAGAAGGCCTGCATTATAATACTGACGACAGAATGAAATCTTGTGGTTAGTTAGAGAAATAAATAAGCTCTCAGCATAATATGGTAGGGGTAGGGAAAACACATGACTAATATCAATATGTCGCCAAACACTTTAAAAAGATGTGGTAAATTTTCACATTCACCATGAGCTGTAATCTAGTTGACGAGATTGAACACACCCAATTTTCATTCCTTTGATTTCACACTGCTCATACCATGAAGATGCTAATTTATTCCAGTATCTTTGTGGATTCCCTCATTTTGGATATGACCTATTTAGTCATATATGGAAGTTGAACAACATTGAAAAAATGAGGAACATGTTTCGAAGGCAGGTAATTTAATACTGCTTATTGAAGAGTCTTTAGTATTTGAATGGAAGCCTTTTTCACCAGCCACATCCATGTTGGCCTCATTCTATCCCTTTTGGATACATATGTTTGGACAACATTTTTGTTAACATTATTCTTGAATACAGCATGTGTGAGTTTCTTTCTTCTACGAAATGAGTTGATGAGTATAGGAAGGATTAAGGGATTTATGTGTTATATGGAATTTGTAGCAAAGGGTTTCAATGAGCAGCATTATCATATCGCTGATTTTAAATTGTCTCAATGATTGGGTCACATGAAGAATGTGATGTCCGGAATTTGCTGTGTAATAACGGCGAGCTAACTCCTCTCTCTCTCTCTCTCTCTCCCCCCACCCCCCGCCGCCACCCCTCCGCCTCCCCTCTCACACCTCACCCACCCCACCCCTCCTCCTCCCTCACCCACCCCACCCCTCCTCCTCCTCCCACCCCCGCCGCCACCCCTGCTCCTCCCTCCCTTTCCCGCAGCCACCCCTCCTCCTCCCCTCTCCTCTTCCCCTCTCCCACCCCCCTTCCCCCTCCTCCTCCCCTCTCCCACCCCCCTCCTCCTCCTCCCCTCTCCCACCCCTCCGCCTCCCCTCTCACACCTCACCTACCCCACCCCTCCTCCCTCACCCACCCCACCCCTCCTCCCTCACCCACCCCACCCCTCCTCCCTCACCCACCCCACCCCTCCTCCCTCACCCACCCCACCCCTCCTCCCTCCCCCACCCCACCCCTCCTCCCTCCTCACCCACCCCACCCCTCCTCTTTCCTCACCCACCCCACCCCTCCTCTTTCCTCACCCACCCCACCCCTCCTCTTTCCTCACCCACCCCACCCCTCCTCCCTCCTCACCCACCCCACCCCTCCTCTTTCCTCACCCACCCCACCCCTCCTCTTTCCTCCCCCACCCCACCCCTCCTCTTTCCTCCCCCACCCCACCCCTCCTCTTTCCTCCCCCACCCCACCCCTCCTCTTTCCTCCCCCACCCCACCCCTCCTCTTTCCTCCCCCACCCCACCCCTCCTCTTTCCTCCCCCACCCCACCCCTCCTCTTTCCTCCCCCACCCCACCCCTCCTCTTTCCTCCCCCACCCCACCCCTCCTCTTTCCTCCCCTACCCCACCCCTCCTCTCCTTCCTCTCCTTCCTCTCCCTCCTCTCCCTCCTCTCCCTCCTCTCCCTCCTCTCCCTCCTCTCCCTCCTCCTCCCTCCTCCTCATCCCTCCTCCTCATCCCTCCTCCTCCCGCCTCCTCATCCCTCCTCCTCCCGCCTCCTCATCCCTCCTCATCCCTCCTCCTCCTCCCGCCTCCGCCTCCTCCCGCCTCCTCCCGCCTCCTCCCTCCTCCTCCCTCCTCCTCCCTCCTCCTCCTCCCTCCTCCTCCCTCCTCCTCCTCCCTCCTCCTCCCTCCTCCTCCCTCCTCCTCCCTCCTCCTCCCTCCTCCTCCCTCCTCCTCCCTCCTCCTCCCTCCTCCTCCCTACCTCTCTCTCTTCCCCATCCCCCACCCTACCTCTCTCTCTTCCTCCTCCCCTCTCACACCTCACCTCTCTCTCTTCCTCCTCCCCCACTTCACCTCTCTCTCTTCCTCCTCCCCCACTTCACCTCTCTCTCCTCCTCCCCCACCTCACCTCTCTCTCCTCCTCCACCCCACCTCACCTCTTTCTTCTCCCCCGCCGCACGCGCCTCCCACGCACACATCCCTTCCTCCCTCCCTCCCACACACTAATTTGCCTTCCCCCTCCCCCACACTCATCCCCCCCCCCCCCCCTTCCCAATACTCATTTCTCCCCCCCCCACATGCATCCCACCCCAACCCCACCCTGCGCTGGGTTCTTTAAGTCTGCATTTTTGTCCTCTTCAGCAGAGCTGGGCTGTGTTTTTTCACTCTCGTGCTGTCTTATGTAGATGCTCCAGGTGCTACTCACTTGTGCTCAGTGAATTATCCAGTGCAAAATCCTCTAACTCACTATCCATACCATGTGGAATGTCAATTTCTATGCTGGTACATAGAGTAACAGTGCCTCTTTGGGAGGGTTCTCTCCATCAGCCTGTGCAGTCAGGTCCTTGGAATTATTCTGTCGGCATTCACATGATCAGCCTCCTCTTTGCAGGCCTGTTGGCTGAGTTGTCGGGACGTGTGCCTGCCATCCAAAGGATCAAGGCCCTTTTTCCTGGACCTGATATGCTCCACTAACATCTTTAGTTGCCGTATCAAGGTGCTGGATTTTGCAGGGAGTCAGCGGGCGCAATCGGTGGCGGAGTCGGTTGGGAAAGTATTTTTTCCCCCAGTGGATCCGGACCCCACTATGAACCCGTCGCCACGTGCCTTTATCAAATTTCAGGTCTGTCGGCGCTGAGCAGACTCAACACTCAGCGGCGGGGGAAGCCAATTAAAATTATCAGTGGCTTGTTTACAGCCACTTATCAATGGTTTTTTTCCCAGTTTTTTGGATTTGGCAGGTCGCCCACCAATTTCCCTCTGTGCCTAGATCTCGTCTGTGAAGCTGAGGCGGGAGTTCAATGGTCATTAAATTAGCTGATGGGTTGACCGATTCAAATGTCAAGTCAAAGCTCCCAGCTGATCGAAATAACCACTACCTTCTCCAAACTGCATATCCACTACAGATTCAGATTTACACAAGTCTCCATCCAGTCTGACCTCATTACCTCTCCCACCATTTACAGATTGCTTCTGTCATCTCTACTTTACTAACCATCCTTTTCAGAATGGCAGGCAGTGACTAGTGGGATGCCGCAGGGCTCAGTGCTGGGACCCCAGCTATTTACAATATACATCAATGATTTAGAGGAAGGAATTGAGAGTAATATCTCCAAGTTTGCAGATGACACTAAGCTGGGTGGTAGTGTGAGCTGTGAAGCGGATGCTAAAAGGCTGCAGGGTGACTTGGACAGGTTAGGTTAGTGGGCAAATGCATGGCAGATGCAGTATAATGTGGATAAATGTGAGGTTATTCACCTTGGTGGAAAAACACGAAGGCAAAATATTATGTGAATGGCGGCAGATTAGGAAAAGGGAAGATGCAACGAGACCTGGGTGTTATGGTACATCAGTCATTGAAGGTTGGCATGCAGGTACAGCAGCTGGTGAAGAAGGCAAATGGCATGCTGGCCTTCATAGCTAGGGGATTTGAGTATAGGAGCAGGGAGGTCTTACTGCAGTTGTACAGGGCCTTGGTGAGGCCTCACCTGGAATATTGTGTTCAGTTTGAGGAAGGATGTTCTTGTTATTGAGGGAGTGCAGCGAAGGTTCACCAGACTGATTCCCGGGATGGCAGGACTGACATATGAGAAGAGACTGGATCGACTGGGCCTGTATTCACTGGAGTTTAGAAGAATGAGAGGGGATCTCATAGAAACATATAAAATTCTGACGGGACTGGATAGGTTAGATGCAGGAAGAATGTTCCCGATGTTGGGGGAGTCCAAAACCGGGGGTCACAGTCTAAGGATAAGGGGTAAGCCATTTACGACCGACCTGAAGAGAAACTTCTTCACTCAGAGAGTTGTTAACCTGTGGCATTCTCTACTACAGAGAGTTGTTGATGCAAGTTCATTGGAAATATTGAAGAGGGAGTTAGATATGGCCCTTACAGCTAAAGGGATCAAGGGGTATGGAGAGAAAGCAGGAAAGGGGTACGGAGGTGAATGATCAGCCATGATCCTAGTGAATGGTGGTGCAGGCTCGAAGGGCTGAATAGCCTATTCCTGCACCTATTTTCTATGTTTCTATTCCATCAGCATGGGTGCCCTTGAAACTGTCTCACCTTGATCCTCATAATCCCACCATGATCAGCTCCAACACCAACAGCACCAGACACACCAGCAGCAAGAACAACAACACCAACCTTCTCCGCAATCAACTGATACAAGGGCATCAACACCAAAGCACATTGCTGCTCGGGAAGCCTAGGGTTAGGGTCTCACCCTGGCCAGATTTACTTCACTTGACGCTGTACACCCTGGCTGCCACATGATATGCCAGGTTTGCACCACCCCACACTAACACCATAAAGCATCCCTACAATACCCAAGCCATTCCTTTAGCACTCAGAAACATTGCGGGGGGTACCGTTATGTCTCACCATTCACTGCAACACATTAAGCCACTTTCAAAGCTGCACACAAATCTTTCCAAGAAGGCAAGTATTGAAACTAAAGATTTCAATGTTTGACACCCACAGTAATAGAAACTTTACATGACTATTGCATAAAATGTCCAAGTGCCTACGCTTGTGTTTTGTTAATTGGTATGATTACACTAGAATGAGGGCGAGTGTGAGGGGTAGCTAGTGAGATGTGGATGTGATAATATAGATAGAGAGGGTCGTATTTACTGAGGCGTACGAAAGCATGGGACTTACGCTAAACATCAGTAAGACAAAGGTCGGCCACCAGCCTGTCCTCGCCGCACAGCACTACCCCCCCAGTCAACAAGATCTACGGCGTGGCCCTGGACAACTTCCCCTATCTCGGAAGCCTCCTATCAACAAGAGCAGGCATTGACGACGAGACCAGGCCCTCAAAACTGCCACCAAGCTCATGGTCTACAGGGTTGTAGTAATACCCACCCTCAGAAACATGGACCATGTACAGTAGACACCTCAAGTCACTGGAGAAATACCACCAACGATGTCTCCGCAAGATCCTACAAATCCCCTGGGAGGACAGGTGCACCAACGTTAGCATCCTCGTCCAGGCCAACATCCCCAGCATTGAAGCACTGACCACACTTGATCAGCTCCACTGGGCCGCCCACATAGTTCGCATGCCAGACATGAGACTCCCAAAGCAAGCGCTCCACTCTGAATTCCTTCATGGCAAACGAGCCAAAGGAGGGCAGCGGAAACGTAACAAGGAAACCCTCAAAGCCTCCCTGATAAAGTGCAACATCCCCACTGACACCTGGCCAAAGACTGCCCGAAGTGAAAGAAGTGCATCCGGAGAGCGCTGAGCACCTCGAGTCTCATTGTTGAGAGCATGCATAAATCAAGCGCAGGCAGCAGAAAGAGCGTGCGGCAAATCTGTCCCACCCACCCCTTGCCTCAACCTTGTCCCACCTGTGACAGAGACTGTGGTTCTCGTATTGGACTGTACAGCCACCTAATAACTCATGCTAAAAGTGGAAGCAAGTTTTCCTCGATTCCAAGGGACTGCCTATGATAATGAGAGAGGGATGGGTGGAGGTGAGCAAGGATGTGAAAGAATAGGGTAAGGAAGCTAGAGTGATGGGGATGTGATGAGTCGCGCACAGCAGGATGAGATTGAGTGCGGCTTTGTTCAAACATTTTGTGATCTACTGAGATCATTGAAACATTTGTGGTGCTGCACCCAGGTTCTCCTGATCACATCCCTGCTTGTGCCTCCTCTGCAATGTGCAACCAGGCTGTGTTGATCTCCTGGGAAGGTCTCTTCCACTCATGAGAAGGGAAGAGGATCTCCCTGTGTACTGTGACTCCCTCCATAAGCCAAGTTTTGTAAAATCGCGGCCATTGGGTGCCCTGGTAGTCAACCTTATGAAAAAAAATTGAAAAATATCATCTCAGAATCAACACCAAAGAAAAAAATATACTTGCTTTAAAAGGTGCAAGCACGCTTTAAATATATGTTAGAGCACCAGCTATCCTGCCCTCCCAATCAGCGAGCTGCGCATCAACACTGGAAACCCATGGGCAGCTTGCCAATTCAAATGAATCTCAACCATGAAAATGGTTAAGTCGTCTCTGGAGACATCAAGCAGGCATCCTGATCACTTCACCCACTGTCGAAATCTCGACCTCCGAAAAGAATGACTCCGACACTTACAGCTCCAGTGGAAGTTTCTTTAATTTACTTGCTCGCAAGGGGTAGGTCACACTCAGTCAAGGGCTAAGTGAACACCTCCGAAATGGTTCAGTTTAACAAGATATTTATACAGTAAAACCAAAGTTCTGGCCTCTCCCTGTGTATTGCTCTGTCTCACAGTCAGTGAATACAGATAAAGAGTTAATTACTATATCCTGGTCCTGACATGGTATCCAGATATTTCCTTTTGTTAGGGTTATCAGAAAGCCAAACGGCCATTACTCCATGAGTCATAGGTAATGGGCTATCACCTGTCTTGTATTGTGTCAGGATTGTTCCAATTTCCTGGTCAGTTTATCTGTTTGCATCAAATGGATGAGGTCTCGGAAAGAGATAATGGCTAGAAGATAAGGGTGGGGTGACATGGAACTCCTGTAGTGTAGACAATAGGAGAGCACCATGGGGGGTTACTTGTCTCAGCATGACTTGTCTCCTAGCTGTCTGATGGCCATCAGCCATCTCAAACCAGGTTTCGCTGTTTATGCAAGCTGACTGCTAAAATGCAGAAAGTTCTGGAAGGGCCAGGACTCCATTTTAATCAAAAGGCACTCAAATACCGTATGGTATCAGCTTAGATAAAAATACATTTCCACACCACCCAAAGTCTGCCAAATATGAAAATCATCCCCTGTATTTTCTGTCTTTTCGGTTATCAAATACAGATCTGAAAATGTAACTCCTAGACAGTGAATCATGATTGACAAAATGCTAAATGGTATCATTGTACTTTTAAAATGTATATTTATGAAAAAGAATTGCCTGTATGACAATGTTTTGTTCTTAAAATATATTGATATAAGTCAATACACAAAAATTAATTGTACTCTATGTGTTATAAATAAACAGAAAACAACGTAATGTAACAAAAGAGTTTGTCAAGTCAGAGTTTGAAGAATCCAAAGGTCTGAATGAAAAAGCAGTAAATGAAAATTCCTTTGAGAAACCTTTTTGTGATCGTCACGGTTGTGATTGCTTCAAGAACACATTTATTCATTCATTTGATTCAATTGCAAATGAAAATTTAAGTTACAAAAAGTCCAGATCAGTTTCCAATAACTCTTCTCAGTACAGTGCTTTAAAAGGTGGGGGAAAAGACTGTCTAGCCTTATCAGACTCTAAGGAAAAATGCTTGAAACAAAATTTGTTCAGAAAGCACACTTCGGTTGGAACAAACACATCTGACCAGTTTTCTTCAGAAGAAATATGGATAATAACTCCTAGTGTTACATGGACAAGTACTGATGGACAGTGTACTGTTGCTAGTAAATCATTGGACAAGCAAATTTCAGGATCATCACGAAGATACACCGCACTGAAAGAAACTGAATACAGTAGCTATGAATATGAAAGATATTCTACATCACCATCAGGATTTAGAAAGGATGAAATAATTATGTCAAAGGTAACACTTGGCGAGAATGCCAAAATGGCAGGCCCACGATTATCAATTCCTGAGTCATCTCTCAGTTACAGTACACAAACCACAAAAAGTTCATACAGTACTGAAACATTGAGAAAAATACCATATGTTAATGTAGTGAAACTGGCGCCTTACTCCACATTAAAAACCCAGGTTTGTAATCCACTTACCCCAGTGTCTACACTCTGTTTTGAAACCATTTCATCCTGCAGTAGCGATGGTTGTTCCTCTTTTGCTCATTATTCAGACACTCAATGGTCATCTGAAACATCTTGGTCTACAAGTACTAGCTTGAATACTTTAACGGGAAACACACATTTCTCTCTATTTGAGACCATTGCTGAAATAGAAACATCAGGTTGTATGTCATCCACTTGTCCATCATCTCCAACAGGCCAGACCTTGCTTGCCTCAAGAGCGATAATTGACAAAATCAAAAGAGTGCCAGTACAGAATGATTTTATAAACAACAGGTACTGCAATGGTCTTCAAGGAACAGTCTTGCCAGATTCAAACCAGCTTCCTTTGTCTGATATCTATCATTTGGAAGAACATGAAAAGTATGCAATGGTGAACAATACCAATTTTCACGTTTACCCATACATTCAGAAAGTTGCTTTTTTGACAAAAGAAAATGTTGAAAAATTTGAGTTACTTCAGCTCAGAAAAAATCTTCATTTTGTTTTACCACCAGTTACTGAAGAGTTGGAAATTGTTAAAAGAAATCAGGGAATGATTGGAAAAGTTCGGCAAATGAAAAATGTGCTTTATCAAATGATACCTACTGTTGTTCCAAAATTACCTGAGAATCAGGTTAGAACCCTTGAGCTGAATGCTGCTCAGATGGCATTAGAAAGTCTGTGGGGATTGCCATACATTCAAAGGAAGTCACTTTCAATGATGATGCCTCCAGTATCACCTTTACCTCAAAATTCATCTATTGAACTTAAAATGAAGGAAATAAAAACATTCAGCCTCACTGAAAATGAAGTTTATGACTTGGAATTCAATCTGCAAAGGAGGATTGGAATGCAACAGTGGAGACCAATATCAGTCAAGGCAGTTAACTCCGCAGATTCTGCTAATGCAACCATAATGAAGTTGGAAGTCTCAACATTCAATGAAAGGCAGGCCACTCGCCTAAAATTAAATTTGGAAAGAAAAATAACTCAAGGCTGCAGAAGTACCCGTCTCGTTCAACAATCTATTGGAATACAGAAATCGCCAGTCTATGCCCTCAAGGAAGATTCAGTTGAAATTAAAACTGAAGAGGTTGAAACACCACTGCTGTATTATGATCAGGTAGCTCACCTTGAAATGAGACCAACAACTACTGCAACTGAAGACAAAGTAAAATCCTTTGAAGTTATTATTAAAGAAATTGATACGCCAGTCAGCGTGGACTCAACTTTCATCATTGATAACAAAATGAGAGACCGTCTTGAATTGCACATTACACAGAAAAACCTCCAACACAACAGGGATTTATCCTCAAATTTTCAGAGATCAACAGAAGTATTCACTTCATCATCGCCTAAATTGATTCCTTCACAGCTAAATCTAATTGATACATATGTTGTCACCACCGAATTGCCATTTATAACTGTAGAACATAAAAACATTATAGAAAGAAATGAAAAGAGTAGAATAATAAACAATAAGTGGGGCCTCCCCAGGCTTGTCCAGCAATCTTTAGCTGATTTCATGGTTGCGGCACGACTGCAGTCAGAAAACATTGATCAAAATTATTCAGTGTCCAATAAAACTAATACGCCATATCCTTTTAAAATCATTCCCCGTCAGAAAGAATTGCCTCAGAATGGAAGAGAAAACATGTTTCCATCACAACCTGAAAGAGGTAGTAGGAAGGGAAAAGCAAACAATTTAAGAGAGGTATCTGTTGTTACCAACTTCAAGCCAGAAGACAAAAATAAATTAATTATGTGCTTAACGAAACAATATGTTGAAATTAACGTAGATTGTTTACCAAATCTCGTAATGGAATCGTATAAACATTCCTATTCTCTAGCATCAAATAAACATTTACCAAAGTCAATTAGAGTTGGGAAAGGATATAAAAAACCAAGACCATTGTATATACCTTTTATGGAACATGATGCTGTTGATCGTTTGGAGTTAAACTTAAAACAAAAGCTTATTTCAAGTTTGTGGGGATTTCCAACTTCATATGAAAAGTCATTGGAAATGATTCCTAAAGCACCACCAGTACCTCCACCAATCAAGACATGTACAGCTGAAATAGAGCCTATTGGTATAGAAACAGTTTTCCTTGAAGATAATGTCAGGATCAATCTGGAACGACACATTACACAGAAAAAACTTCAGCTTAACTGGGGCATACCAACAGAAATTCAGAGATCAAGAGATGCATTCATTCCACCTGCTCCAACATTGATTTATTCCCAGCTAAATCCACAGCCTTATTTGCACGTAGTAGTTGTTCTAACTGAACTGGCATTCAGAAGCGATAAACATAAGAAAATGTTGGAGATCAATATGAAGAAGAAAATCATCAATCATAAAAGGGGTCTCCTTCCCAGTGTTGTTCAGAAATCTTTAATTAATTTTATCGATTCTAGTTTAATAAAAGATCCGATTGCACATTCAGACATTCGAAAAGGAAGCAAAACATTGTCCAGTAACACTGATTCTCATAAGGATATATTACAACACACCCAAAAATTGCTATTACGAAAACATAATAGTGGGGAAAACACTGAACTGAACAAGGTAGAATCTCAAGATAAACTAGACATATGCATAACAAAACAATGCTTGGAAATTAAAATGGATTATCTCCCTGATATAGTAAAGGAGATGTACAAAGTCACATATCCTTTAGAATCAAAGAAAAGCTTACCAAAATTAATTGCACTTGGTAGACGTTATAAGAAGTTGCGACCATGTTATATGCCTTTTATTGAACAGGATGCAGTAGATCGTTTGGAGCTGAATTTAAAACACACACAGATTTCCCAATTCTGGGGACTTAAAACTCTACATGACAAGTCATTAGAGATGATGATTTCTAAGGGACTACCTGTTCCTCCAGCAATCAAGGCAACTGATGCTAAAATAGTGCCTATAGCTGTAAAAACATATTTCATTTCTAATGAAGCCAGGATGATTTTAGAATGGCACATTACAGAGAAAAAACTTCAACACAACTGGAGTTTACCATTACATATTCAAAGATCACAAGAGACATTCATTCCTTTTGCTCCAAAGCTAGTTGCCTCACAGCTCAACCCGCAGCCTGATTTTGATACAAATATTGTTCCAATTGAGCCTGCATTTCTAGCTGCTGAGAGTAAAAAAAAATTAGAGCTGATTGTAAAGAAACGGATCATAAATCATCGGTGGGGTCTCCCTAAGGTTGTTTATTTGTCATTAGAGAGTTTTATGCCTCATGCTCCATCAGTAAAAAGTATCAAGCCACAATTAGAAATATCAGCAGAAAATGAGGCATTGCTAAATAGTAAGTTTAAAACAGTTTGTTTACAAAACATGTTTGTACAACTCAAGGCAGGAACATTTTCTGCACCACAGTGTGAAGAAGCTATCAAAATCAAGAAAGAAAACAGAAAAGGAATGTTGCCTGTGATTGCTCGCCTAAAATCAGAACATAAAGATCAGTTAAATATGTGTTTAACAAAACAAAGTCTAGAAATAAAACTGGATAATTTGCCAGCAATTGTACAAGAATTCTACCAAAATATATATCCCCCAGCACCAAAAAAAACTTTAGCAAAACTTTTTGCACCTGGTGAAGGTTTTAAAAAAACAAGGCCAGGATATATACAATTTTTTGAACAGGCTGCTATTGATTACTTGGAAATGAACTTGAAGAACAAACACATTTCCCATCTCTGGGGATTTCAAACTCTGCATGAAGAATCAATGGAAATAATGATTTCCAAAGCTCCACCTGTGCTTCCAGCAATCAAAGCAAATAGAGGTCAAATAGAGCCTGTACCCATGGAAACTGCTTTCATTGGTAAGAAAGCCAGAGGTAAATTAGAATGGCATATTACTCAAAAAAAACTTCAGCACAATTGGGGTTTACCATTGTTTTATCAGAAGTCAGCAGAAGAATTCATTCCAGTTCCTCCAAAGTTGGTTCCATCACAGCTCAACACACAAGCTGATTTCATTGTGGTCATTACTCCGTGTGAGCTGCCATTTGTAGATGTTGAAATTAATAAAACATTGGAGTTGAATACAAGGAAAAAGATCATCAATCATAGATGGGGTCTTCCGAACTCTATTCAGTCATCTTTAAGAGATTTTATGGCTCCTGCACCATCAATGAATGATATAATGCAGTCAGAAATCATGGCAAGAAGGAAATCAAAGGCAAATAACATTGAAATAGGAGAGAATTATCCACAGAAAACATTTGAACAACCAAAAAGAGAAAAGTTGTCCTCAGCAAAATATGAAAGAGGTAGAAGGAAATCAAAAACAGCCAAATTAGGTGAAATATTTGTTTTTGCTCCTCTCAAACCAGAAGATAAAAATAAAGTAGATGTACGTTTGATAAAGCAATGTCTAGAAATTCGCATGGACTATTTTCCAGACATGGTGAAGGAGTTCTATAAAACCAGTTATCTTCCAGAGTCAAAGAAATCAGTACCAAAGCTTACTGTACCGAGAAATGGATTCAAAAAGCCAAGAGCACTGTATATACCTTTTATTGAACAGGATATTGTTGCTCACTTAGAGCTTAATTTAAAGCACAAACAGATTAACTATCTCTGGGGACTTGAAACTCTGTATGATGAATCCATGGAAATGATGATTCTGAAAGGACCACCTGTGCCCCCAGCAATCAAGGTGATTGGAGCTCAAATAGAGCTTGTAGGTATGGAAATTAATTTATCTGATAATGAAGTTCGAAAAGATCTTGAAAGACACATTACACGGAAGAAACTTCAGCAAAAGTGGGGCTTACCAGATATTCAAAGATCACAAAAAGCATTCATTCCAGCTGCTCCAAAACTAATACTATCCAAGTTAAATCCCCAGCCTAATTTTGTGATTGTCTTTGCCCCGACTGAGCTGACATTCCTTCACGAAGAACATAAAAATATACTGGAGTTCAATCTAAAGAGAACTATCAATCGTAAATGGGGCCTTCCTAAGCTTATTCTGTCATCTTTGAATAATTTTATGGCTCCTGCTCCATCAATGAAGGATCTCGTGCTACAAACTGAAATAATTAAAGAAACAAACATATTGAGCAACACTCACAGTGAAAAAGAAAACAGTAATGTGTTTCCTGAAGGCACATTTCCACTGCACATTCAAGGCGATTTTTTGTTGCCACAATATGGAAGAGGTAGCAACAGCAAAATATCAAACAAAGTAGCTGTCTTTGCTGGTCTCAAACCAGAACAGAAGAATAAATTAGAAGTGTGTTTAATAAAGCAAAATCTAGAAATTAAAATGCACCATTTGCCGGAACTGGTAACATTGTTATACAAAAATACCTATCGATCACCATTAAAGAAACTTCTTCCAAGGCTAATTACACCTGGTGAAGGATTCAAAAAGCCAAGATTGTTGTATATACCTTTTATTGAACAGAATGCTGTTGATCGTTTAGAGTTGAACTTAAAGCACAAACAGATTATGCATCTCTGGATACTTGACACACTGTATGAAATGTCAGTCGAAATGATGATTCCTAAAGGACCAAATATGTCCCCAGTAATTAAATCAAGTGGAGTTCAAATAGAACCTGTGGGTATGGAAACAGCTTTCATTGAAGGTGAAGCTAGAGACAAATTGGATTGGCACATTACACAGAAAAAACTCGAGAACAACTGGGGCTTACCATTACATATTCAGAAATCAATTGATACATTCATTCCATCTGCTCCAAAACTGGTTCTCTCCCAGCTAAAACCACATTGTATTTATGTTATAGTTGTTACGTCAGCCGATCTAGCTTTCATAAGTGCTGAACGTAGAAAAAGATTGGAAGTGAATACAAAGAAAAAGATCATAAATCAGAAATGGGAGCTCCCAAATCTTATTCAGTCATCCCTGAGGGACTTCATGGCTCCACCTCCATTGCTGCAAGATCACTTGCTCCAGTCAGAAATCATGAAAGATAGCAAAACATTTACCAACATTGACATCGATCTTAATTCCAAAATGATTATGAAACACAAAAAAAGAAAGTTACCTTCACTACATTGCCAGAAAGTTTATAAAAAAGCAAACTTTAAGATAAGTGCATTTCCAGATTTTGCCAACCTCAAACCAGAATGTAAAGATAAACTAAATATGTGCTTGTTAAAGCTAGCTCTCGATATTAAAGTACATTACTTACCTGATGTTGTGCAGGAATATTATAAAAATGCTTACCCTGCAGCATCAAGAAAAGCATTACCAAAACTTACTGTTGCTAGTGAAGGATATAAAAAACAAAGACCATGGTGCTTACTATTTGTTGAACAAGATGCCATTGATCACTTAGAGCTGAACTTAAAGCACAGACGCATTATCCATCTTTGGGGACTTGAAACTCTGTATGATGAATCTGTGGAAATGATGATTGCTATAGGACCACCTGTGCCTCCAGCAATCAAAGCAAGTGGAGCTAAAATAGAGCCTGTGGGTATGGAAAGAACATTCATTGAATGTGATATTAGGGACAGACTAGAATGGCACATTACACAGAAAAAACTGCAACAGAACTGGGGTTTACCACTGCAGATTCAAATATCAGCAGAAACATTTATTCCGCCTGCTCCAAAACTGATTCCATCCCAACTAAATCCACAGCCGAGCTTTGGGGTACTTGTTGCTCCTACTGAACTAGCATTTCCAAGTAAAGAGCATAGGAAATTATTGGAACTCAATACGAAGAAGAAGATAATAAATCACAAATGGGGTCTCCCAACACTTATTCGGTCTTCGTTAAGAAATTTCATGGCTCTTTCTCTATCAAGGAAAGATCTTGTGCTACAGCCAGAAGTAAAGAGAACCAATAAGATGGGGCCCAGCAATATTGATATAAGAAATAAGATTAGAATTCCTTTACAGATGAACAAAAGAGAGAAATTGTCTTTACAACATAAAAAAGGTAGCAAAAACACAAAGCCAAGCAAAACAGCAGAAGTGGCTGTTCTTGCCAACTTCAAACAAGAATATACCGATAAGCTAGATGTGTGCTTAAGAAAATTGCATCTAGAAATTAAAATGCATTGTTTGCCAGAAATGGTAAAAGAATTTTATAAAGAAAATTATCCTTCCAAGTCAAAGAAGCCATTAGGAAAGATTATCGCACCTAGTGAAGGATGCAAAAAGCCACGTTCATTATGTATAGCTTTTACTGAACAGGATTCAGTTGAGCGCTTGGAGCTGAACCTAAAGCATAAAATGATTTTCTGTCTCTGGGGGCTTCCAACTCTTTATGAAAAATCAGTGGAAATGATGATTCCTAAAGGGCCACCTGTGCCTCCAGCAATCAAGTCAAGTGTAGCTAAAATAGAGCCTGTTGGTATGGAAACAACTTTCATTAAAGATGGCAGACTAGAGTGGCACATCACACAGAAAAAACTTCAACATAACTGGGGATTACCATTACTTATTCAGAGATCACAAGAAGCATTTATTCCGCCTGCTCCAAAGCTAATTTCATCACAGCTAAAACCACAGCCTGATTTTGTTTTGTTTTTTGTTTCACCTGAACTGACCTTCCTAAGCTCAGAACATAGAAAAAGACTTGAACAGAATACAAGGAAGAGAATCATAAATTACAAATGGGGCCTCCCCAAGGCTGTTCAGTATTCTTTAAATAATTTTATGGCTTCTCTTGTGCTGCAATCTGATGTGATGGAAAGAAACAAGATATCTTCTAGTAATATTCAAGTGAGAAAAAGAAAAATAGATACTCCAATGAATACATTTTTACAGACTAAAAAAAAAATGTCTTCTAAACAAAATCGAAAAGGTAGCAGAAACCTGAAACTTAACAATGTCGGAGAGATGTGTCTTTCTGCTAAACTCAAGCCAGAATGTAAGGACAGGCTAGATATATGTTTGATAAAACTGTGTCTTGAAATTAAAATCTGTTGTTTCCCACAAATAGTGAATGAGATGTATAAAGCTGCCTATCCTCCAATGCCAAAAAAGCCATTTCCAAAGCCAATTGAACCTGGTAAAGGATTTAAAAAACCAAGATTGTTGTACATACCTTTTATTGAACAGGATGCTGTTGATTGCTTAGAGCTGAACTTAAAGCACAAACAGATTTCCCATCTCTGGGGACTTGCAACCCTATACGACGAATCAACAGCACAAATGATTCCGAAAGAACCACCTGTGCCTCCAGGGATCAGAGCAAGTGGAGCTCGAATAGAGCCTGTGGGTATGGAAACAACTTTCATTGACAATGAAACTAAAGACAGACTAGAATGGCATATTGTACAGAAGAAACTTCAGCACAACTGGGGCTTTCCACTATGTATTCAAAGATCACAAGAAACATTCATTCCACTTGCTCCAAAACTAATTCCATCCCAGCTAAAACCACAGCTTAGTTTTGTGATAGTTGTTGCGCCCGTTGAGCTGACCTTCCTTAGTGATGGACACTGGAAAATACTGGAACTGAATATGAAAAAGAGAATTATAAATAACAAATGGGGTCTTCCAAAGTTAATTCAGTTATCTCTAAGGAGTTTTATACCTGTTGCCCCACAAATGAAAGATTTCCTACTACAGCCACAAAAACGAGCAGTGCCTCCTTCTGCAAGCAATATTCTCCAGATGAAAAGAGGAAAGTTGCCTGCACTAAAGTATCAAAAAAGCATAAAAGCAAAAAAGAATAGTGAGGTATATGATAACCTCAGAGTTACATGTGGAGCTGTTGTAGATTTCTGCTTAATAAAGCAATGTTTAGAAATTAAAATGGAGTATCTACCTAAACTGGTAATGGATGCCTATAGTGCTATCTATGCTCAAGCGCCAAAGATAATTTTACCAAAAGTTATTTTACCTGGCAAAGGATTTAAAAAGCAAAGATCATCATATATGTGTTTTACTGAACAAGAAGCAGTTGATTGTTTGGAGTTGAACTTAAAGCACAAAGAGATTACCCATCTCTGGGGATTTCCAACTCTCTATGAAAAATCATTGGAAATGATGATTCCTAAAGGGCCACCTGTGCCTCCAGTAATAAAAGCTGGTGGAGCTCAAATAGAGCTTGTGGATATGGAAACAGCTTTCATTAAAAATAATACAAGAGACAGGCTAGAATGGCACATAACCCAGAAAAAACTTCAGTACAATTGGGGCTTACCAATACATATTCAGAGATCAGAAGCAGCATTTATTCCATTTGCTCCAAAACTAATTCCATCCCAGCTAAAACCACAGCCTGCTTTTTCAGTAGTCATTGTTCCAACTGAGCTAGCATTTCTTCGTGATGAGCATAAGAAAATATTGGAGATGAAAACAAAGAAAAAGTTTATAAATTGCAAGTGGGGTCTTCCCAAGCTTATCCAATCATCTTTGAATAAGTTTATGAGTACTTCTCCAGATGTTTCCAGCAATACTAATGTGGGCAATAAAGAAAATAAAATGGTTTCTCAACACACAGTCCCAACAATCAAAAGGGGGAAATTATCCATGTTACAATATGAAAAGGGTGGCAGAAGCAAGAAAACAAAGAAAATTGATGAGGATTGTTTTCTTGCTAGCTTCAAACCAGAATGGAAATACAAACTAGAGATCTGTTTAACAAAGCTGTGTCTAGAAATTAAGACAGGATGCTTACCTGAAATGGTAAAAGAATTCTACAAAAATACTTATCTTCCAATATCAAAGAAACCTTTGCCAAAGCTTATTGTACTTGGTAAAGGATTTAAAATACCAAGAATACGATATATTCCTTTTACTGAACAAGATGATATTGATCGGACAGAGATGAACTTGAAACACAGACAACTTTTATATCTCTGGGGACTTGAAACGCTGTATGAAAAGTCATTGGTAATGATGATTCCCAAAGGACCACCTGTACCTCCACCAATTAAGACTAGTGAAGTTCAAATAAAGCCTGTAGGTGGGCCAACAACATATTTTTGTGAAGAAGTCAAGAAGTTTCTAGAATGGCATATTTTGCAGAAAAAACTTCAACGTACTTGGGGCTTACCATCACATTTTCAGAAGTCAGCAGAAGCATTTATCCCACTTGCTCCGAAACTGATTATAAGCCAGCTAAGTCCACAGCCTGATTTTGAAATAGTTATTGCTCCAGTTGAGTTAGCATTCATAAATGATGAGCACAAAAAGGCACTAGAAATGAATACAAAGAAAAGGACTGTAAATCATATATGGGGCCTCCCCAGGCTTATTGAGTCATCTTTAAATGAATTTATGGTACCTCCTCCACCAATAAAGGATTTCATAAAACAATTTAAAATTAAGAAAAAGAAAAGAGTAACGTCCAGAACCAAAGACATAACAAAGTATTATAAAATGGTTTATTCCCAGTGCACATCTCTTCTGAACAAAGGACAGAAAAATACTTCGGATTTTGGAAGTTTTAAGAAAAGTGTCAAAATGAAAAAGAGAGAAAGGAGGACGTCTACTGTTGACAAATTTAAACCAGAATGTAACATTAGGTTAGATATGTGTTTAATGAAACAAAGTTTATCTAGTAAACTTGATTGTCTACCTGAAATGGTAACACAGTTGTACAAACAAACTTATCCTCCAGTATTGAAGAGACCATTACCAAAACTCATAACACCTGGCAAAGGATTTAAGAGACCAAGATTACCATATATTCTGTTTGCTGAACAAAATAGTATTGATCGCTTGGATATGAATTTAAAGCACAAACAGATTAATAATCTTTGGGGTATTGCAACTACATTTGCCAAGTCAATAGAAATGATTCCTAAAGCACCATCTTTACTTCCAGCAATTAAAGCAAGTGAAGCTAAAATAGAGCATATCGGTATGGAATTAGCCTTCCAGTATAATGAAACAATTGACATTCTAGAATGGCACATTACAATGAAAAGATTTCAGCATCAGTGGGGCATACCATTGCATATCCGAAGATCAGTGGACACATTCATTCCATCTCCTCCAAAACTGGTTCTATCCCATTTTAGCCGGTGTCCCGATGTTGATATTGCTGTTTCTGTAAATGAGCTAATATTGCTAAGTGAGGAATATAAGGAAGCATTGGGAATAAATACAAACAACCGGATCATAAATCACAGACAGGGTCTTCCCAATATTATTCAGAACTCTTTGAGTAGTTTTATACCTCCTGCTCCACCAGTATGCATGCAACTGTTAGAGACTGGAGAAGGAAGTCCAACAGGATTGAATAGATCTGAACTGAGCAAAATTAATACAGTTTTTCCTGCTGAACAGAAGTTATTGGCAAGCACAACAAACGGTAAAGATGGTAAGGAAAGCAACAGTGTAAATAGTATGGAAGAACTTTCTGTCAGTCCAAAACTGGAATTTAAAGATAAAGTTGAAGTAGATGTGGCAAAGCAATCTATACAAATGCAATCAGTGGATAAATGCTCCTATTCAGCCACAAGTAAAAGTTTGCTGAAACTGAATACCCCTTATAAAAAACAAAACTTCAAGAGCAAATGGAGTGACGATTGTCTTGAGGTAGATTGTTCCATAGCATCACCCAGTTATCGGCCAAAATCTATGAAAATCGAGGGTTCTTCAACTTGGACATCAGATCAGAAATTGGCTGATTTGGCAGATAAACCAGTGACTATTGTGGGACTGTCTTTCGGTCCAGCAATAATAGGAGCAAACCTGCCTTCATCCCCCATGACTGTGCAAGAGTTCAACATTTATCTGAAACAAAATACGGGTTCTGTTTTGATGCCACGTCCTGTTCGTTATGCAGATTATGAAGAAATCTTATCAAAAAATGCAAGAGACTTTGGGAATAATGTATCCTGTTCAGAACAATTGACTGAGGAAACAAACAATCATATTCAGCAAGATGAAGAACATGGATATGTTAAAATAATTGCAGGTGCTATTGTTAAAACCCAGAATGAGGAAGAACAAGTGCAAGTTGATCTATCAGAAATAATTTGTGCACAGCCATCACCTACAGAACTTTGTGATGCCTTGCAAGAAAGAATAATTATTGCATCTCAAGATCCTTATGATGGAAATGACTTGAGCATTTCTGCTGAGGAACTCCATTGTGCTTATTATGAAACCCTCAATGAATCATATACTTCCAGAACTCATGTTGTGAAGAAAGAATGCAGGAACACTTTTCAAAGTCAGTATTCAAATCAAACAAAACCAGATAATACTTTGCGAAAGTCAAAGGCTAAATTTTCCAAGCAAGATTGTCAGAGACCAAGAACATTTAAACATAAAGAAGAAGATGAAAATTCTGAGTTATGCAGCCAAAGCATTCTTTTTGTTAGCCCAACTGAAGAGCTGCAAAACACAGTTATAATGATCTGCGGTTCAGATACAGACCAAAAAGAGAAATCTTACCCTTACTCACATTGTGACAGACCAGAAAGCCCAAGGTCAACAAGAGAAACTTCTCACAGTCGTAGACATGATGAAAGATCCTCACGAAGCTCCACGCCCCATAGTCCTGGATGTCAGCAAGATTTTTCACAAGAGGATTCTCCGTTTACAACAAATGAAGACTATGAAGGTACTGTATAGGCTGATGTTTTTGTCAGATGGTAACATTTTGTAAATAAGTATAATTGCCACCAAAACCATATTTATTTTGCCTTAAAAGTTTCGATATGTAAAAATGTAATTAAAGATACTTAGTGATAAGCATAATTAATTAACCAAAATTGGTATATCTTCTATTTGCTGTGTTAATTTGGATGTATGATGTGGATAGTCTGTTTCACATTGTAAGCATAAACCATCCAACCAGTGGCCACAACCTGTCAGCAGAAAAATGTCAGATGCATATCCTCTCAAAAAGAGTATAGTAAATTCTAATTTAAATAAAATCATTTTATTACTAATAGTTGACAACTGGTCCCAAATTTGCACAACCTTCTGGTTCATTTCTACTGTAACTCTGTAGCTAGATCTTTGCTGGGAATTTCTGGGAGGCCTTTTCTGCGACGGAACCTTCAACTGCCCCAAATGAGAGTGCGTGGTAGGGACTCTGCATTGGGAATTCCAACTCTTCCAATCTCAATTGGACCCCATATAAATTTGGAGGCCATACAGTATGCCCATTAAGATGAGAACTCCCAACCTCCACAATGGGGCCCCATCAGAGGCTCCAGATCAGGAATGCTGCCCGGACCCCCAAACAGCTGGATGGACAGGTAGTCATTTAAGCAGTGCTTCATTTTAAGAATAAAATTAATGCCACAATAGTTCGGCTTACTTTCTTTATAATTCTGCATTTGTTACATACGCAGAGTCTGACCAGAAGTACTGAGGCGAAGGTGTTAGGCTTCAGTCAGTGATAGCACTCCCGACTGATTCAGAATGTCACATATTTAAGTGCCACATCAGGTCTTGAGCACATAATCTATGCTGACAGTTTAGCAGAGTAGAAACATAGAAAATAGGTGCAGGAGTAGTCCATTCGGCCTTCGAGCCTGCACCACCATTCAATAAGATCACGGCTAATCATTCACCTCAGTACCCCTTTCCTGCTTTCTCTCCATACCTCTTGATCCCTTTAGCCGTAAGGGCCATATCTAACTCCCTCCTGAATATATCCAATGAACTGGCATCAACAACTCTCTGCGGTAGAGAATTCAACAGGTTAACAACTCTCTGAGTGAAGAAGTTTCTCCTCATCTCAGTCCTAAATGGCCTACCCCTTATCCTAAGACTGTGTCCCCTGGTTCTGGACTTCCCCAACATCGGGAACATTCTTCCTGCATCTAAACTGTCCAGTCCCGAATTTTATATGTGTCTATGGGATCCCCTCTCATCCTTCTAAACTCCAGTGAATACAGGCCCAGTCGATCCAGTCTCTCCTCATATGTCAGTCCTGCCATCCCGGGAATCAGTCTGGTGAACCTTTGCTACAAGAATGTCCTTCCTCAGATTAGGAGACCAAAACTGAACACAATATTTCAGGCGAGGCTTCACCAAGGCCCTGTACAACTGCAGTAAGACCTCCCTGCTCTTATACTCAAATCCCCTAGCTATGAAGGTCAACATGCCATTTGCCGTCTTCACCGCCTGCAGTACCTGCATGCCAACTTTCAATGACTGATGTACCATGACACCCAGGTCTTGTTGCACCTCCCCTTTTCCTAATCTGCTGCCATTCAGATAATATTCTGCCTTCGTGTTTTTGCCACCAAAGTGGATAACCTCACATTTATCTATATTATACTGCATCTACCATGCATTTGCTCACTCATCTAACCTGTCCAAGTCACCCTGCAGCCTCTTAGCATCCTCCTTACAGCTCACACCGCCACCCAGCTTAGTGTCATCTGCAAACTTGGAGATATTACACCCAATTCCTTCATCCAAATCATTGATGCATATTGTAAATAGCTGGGTTCCCAGCACTGAGCCCTACGGCACCCCACTAGTCACTGCCTGCCATTCTGAAAAGGACCTGTTAATCCCGACTCTCTGCTTCCTGACTGCCAACCAGTTCTCTATCCACGTCAGTACATTACCCCCAATACCATGTGCTTTGATTTTGCACACCAATCTCTTGTGTGGGACCTTGTCAAAAGCCTTTTCAAAGTCCAAATATACCACATCCACTGGTTCTCCCTTGTCCACTCTACTAGTTACATCCTCAAAAAATTCTAAAAGATTTGTCAAACATGATTTCCCTTTCATAAATCCATGCAGACTTGGACCGATCCGATCATGTCACTGCTTTCCAAATGCGCTGCTATTTCATCTTTAATAATGGATTCCAATATTTTCCCCACTACTGATGTCAGGCTATCCGATGTATAATTACCCCTTTTCTCTCTCCTTTTTTAAAAAGTGGTGTTACATTAGCTACCCTCCAGTCCATAGGAACTGTCCATAGGAGTCGATAGACTGTTGGAAACTGATAACCAATGCATCCACTATTTCTCGGGCCACTTCCTTAAGTACTGTGGGATGCAGACGATCAGGCCCCGGGGATTTATCGGCCTTCAGTCCCATCAATTTCCCCAACACAATTTCCTGCCTAATAAGGATTTCCTTCAGTTCCTCCTTCTCACTAGACCCTCGGTCCCCTAGTATTTCCGGAAGCTTATTTGTGTCTTCCTTCGTGAAGACAGAACCAAAGTATTTGTTCAACTGGTCTGCCATATCTTTGTTCCCCATTATAAATTCACCTGAATCTGACTGCAAAGGACCTACATTTGTCTTCACTAATCTTTTTCTTTTCACAAATCTATAGAAGCTTTTGCAGTCAGTTTTTATGTTCCCAGCAAGCTTCCTATCATACTCTATTTTCCCCCTCCTAATTAAACCCTTTGTCCTCCTCTGCTGGATTCTAAATTTCTCCCAGTCCTCAGGTTTGCTGCTATTTCTGCCCAATTTATATGCCTCTTCCTTGGATTTAACACTATCCCTAATTTCCCTTGTTAGCCACGGTTGAGCCATCTTCCCCGTTTTATTTTTACTCCAGACAGGGATGTACAATTGTTGAAGTTCATCCATTTGATGTACTGAACGAGTGCTGCACTGTTGGAGGTGCTGTCATTCAAATGAGATGTTAAACCGAGATCTGATCTTTTCTCTGAGGCGAACGAAAAGATTCTTATATGAAGAAACATAGAAACATAGAAAATAGGTGCAGGAGCAGGCCATTCAGCCCTTCTAGCCTGCACCGCCATTCAATGAGTTCATGGCTGAACATGAAACTTCAGTACCCCCTTCCTGCTTTCACGCCATACCCCTTGATCCCCCGAGTAGTAAGGACTTCATCGAACTCCCTTTTGAATATATTTAGTGAATTGGCCTCAACTACTTTCTGTGGTAGAGAATTCCACAGGTTCACCACTCTCTGGGTGAAGAAGTTTCTCCTTATCTCGGTCCTAAATGGCTTACCCCTTATCCTTAGACTGTGACCCCTGGTTCTGGACTTCCCCAACATTGGGAACATTCTTCCTGCATCCAACCTATCCAAACCCGTCAGAATTTTAAACGTTTCTATGAGGTCCCCTCTCACTCTTCTGAACTCCAGTGAATACAAGCCCAGTTGATCCAGTCTTTCTTGATAGGTCAGTCCCACCATCCCGGGAATCAGTCTGGTGAATCTTCGCTGCACTCCCTCAATAGCAAGAATGTCCTTCCTCAAGTTAGGAGACCAAAACTGTACACAATACTCCAGGTGTGGCCTCACCAAGGCCCTGTACAACTGTAGCAACACCTCCCTGCCCCTGTACTCAAATCCCCTCGCTATGAAGGCCAACATGCCATTTGCTTTCTTAACCGCCTGCTGCACCTGCATGCCAACCTTCAATGACTGATGTACCATGACACCCAGGTCTCGTTGCACCTTCCCTTTTCCTAATCTGTCACCATTCAGATAATATTCTGTCTCTCTGTTTTTACCACCAAAGTGGATAACCTCACATTTATCCACATTATACTTCATCTGCCACGCATTTGCCCACTCACCTAACCTATCCAAGTCACTCTGCAGCCTCATAGCATCCTCCTCGCAGCTCACACTGCCACCCAACTTAGTGTCATCCGCAAATTTGGAGATACTACATTTAATCCCCTCGTCTAAACCATTAATGTACAATGTAAACAGCTGGGGCCCCAGCACAGAACCCTGCGGTACCCCACTAGTCACTGCCTGCCATTCCGAAAAGTACCCATTTACTCCTACTCTTTGCTTCCTGTCTGACAACCAGTTCTCAATCCACGTCAGCACTCTACCCCCAATCCCATGTGCTTTAACTTTGCACATTAATCTCCTGTGTGGGACCTTGTCGAAAGCCTTCTGAAAGTCCAAATATACCACATCAACTGGTACTCCTTTGTCCACTTTATTGGAAACATCCTCAAAAAATTCCAGAAGATTTGTCAAGCATGATCTCCCTTTCACAAATCCATGCTGACTTGGACCTATCATGTCACCATTTTCCAAATGCGCTGCTATGACATCCTTAATAATTGATTCCATCATTTTACCCACTACTGAGGTCAGGCTGACCGGTCTATAATTCCCTGTTTTCTCTCTCCCTCCTTTTTTAAAAAGTGGGGTTACATTGGCTACCCTCCACTCGATAGGAACTGATCCAGAGTCAATGGAATGTTGGAAAATGACTGTCAATGCATCCACTATTTCCAAGGCCACCTCATTAAGTACTCTGGGATGCAGTCCATCAGGCCCTGAGGATTTATCGGCTTTCAATCCCATCAATTTCCCCAACACAATTTCCCGACTAATAAAGATTTCCCTCAGCTCCTCCTCCTTACTAGACCCTCTGACCACTTTTATATCCGGAAGGTTGTTTGTGTCCTCCTTAGTGAATACTGAACCAAAGTACTTGTTCAATTGGTCTGCCATTTCTTTGTTCCCCGTTATGACGTCCCCTGATTCTGACTGCAGGGGACCTACATTTGTCTTTACTAACCTTTTTCTCTTCACATACCTATAGAAACTTTTGCAATCCGCCTTAATGTTCCCTGCAAGCTTCTTCTCGTACTCCATTTTCCCTGCCCTAATCAAACCCTTTGTCCTCCTCTGCTGAGTTCTAAATTTCTCCCAGTCCCCAGGTTCGCTGCTATTTCTGGCCAATTTGTATGCCACTTCCTTGGCTTTAATACTATCCCTGATTTCCCTAGATAGCCACGGTTGAGCCATCTTCCCTTTTTTATTTTTACGCCAGACAAGAATGTACAATTGTTGTAATTCATCCATGCGGTCTCTAAATGTCTGCCATTGCCCATCCACAGTCAACCCCTTAAGTATCATTAGCCAATCTATCTAACCAATTCATGCCTCATACCTTCAAAGTTACCCTTCTTTAAGTTCTGGACCATGGTCTCTGAATTAACTGTTTCATTCTCCATCCTAATGCAGAATTCCACCATATTATGGTCACTCTTTCCCAAGGGGCCTCGCACAATGAGATTGCTAATTAATCCTCTCTCATTACACAACACCCAGTCTAAGATGGCCTCCCCCCTAGTTGGTTCCTCGACATATTGGTCTAAAAACCATCCCTTATGCACTCCAGGAAATCCTCCTCCACCGTATTGCTTCCAGTTTGGCTAGCCCAATCTATGTGCATATTAAAGTCACCCATTATAACTGCTGCACCTTTATTGCATGCACTCCTAATTTCCTGTTTGATGCCCTCCCCAACATCACTACTACTGTTTGGAGGTCTGTACACAACTCCCACTAACGATTTTTGCCCTTTAGTGTTCTGCAGCTCTACCCATATAGATTCCACATCATCCAAGCTAATGTCTTTCCTAACTATTGCATTAATCTCCTCTTTAACCAGCAATGCTACCCCACCTCCTTTTCCTTTTATTCTATCCTTCCTGAATGTTGAATACCCCTGGATGTTGAGTTCCCAGCCCTGATCATCCTGGAGCCACGTCTCCGTAATCCCAATCACATCATATTTGTTAACATCTATTTGCACAGTTAATTCATCCACCTTATTGCGGATACTCCTTGCATTAAGACACAAAGCCTTCAGGCTTGCTTTTTTAACACCCTTTGTCCTTCTAGAATTTTGCTGTACAGTGGCCCTTTTTGTTCTTTGCCTTGGGTTTCTCTGCCCTCCACTTTTCCTCATCTCCTTTCTGTCTTTTGCTTTTGCCTCATTTTTGTCTCCCTCTGTCTCCCTGCATAGGTTCCCATCCCCCTGCAATATTAGTTTAACTCCTCCCCAACAGCACTAGCAAACACTCCCCCTAGGACATTGGTTCCGGTCCTGCCCAGGTGCAGACCGTCCGGTTTGTACTGGTCCCACCTCCCCCAGAACCGGTTCCAATGCCCCAAGAATTTGAATCCCTCCCTGCTGCACCACTGCTCAAGCCATGTATTCATCTGCGCTATCCTGCGATTCCTACTCTGACTAGCACGTGGCACTGGTAGCAATCCCGAGATTGCTACTTTTGAGGTCCTACTTTTTAATTTAGCTCCTAGCTCCTTAAATTCTTTTCGGAGGACCTCATCCCTTTTTTAACCTATGTCGTTGGTACCAATGTGCACCACGACAACTGGCTGTTCTCCCTCCCATTTCAGAATGTCCTGCACCCGCTCCGAGACATCCTTGACCCTTGCACCACGGAGGCAACATACCATCCTGGAGTCTCGGTTGCGTCCGCAGAAACGCCTATCTATTCCCCTCACCATCGAATCCCCTATCACTATCGCGCTCCCAATCTTTTTCTTGCCCTCCTTTGCAGCAGAGCCACCTACGGTGCCATGAACTTGGCTGCTGCTGCCCTCCCCTGATGAGTCATCCTCCCCAACAGTACTCAAAGCAGTGTATCTGTTTTGCAGGGGGATGACCACAGGGGACCCCTGCACTATCTTTCTTGCACTGCTCTTCCTGCTGGTCTTCCATTCCCTATCTGGCTGTGGACCCTTCTCCTGCGGTAAGACCAACTCACTACACGTGATACTCACGTCATTCTCAGCATCGTGGATGCTCCAGAGTGAATCCACCCTCAGCTCCAATTCCGCAACGCGGACCGTCAAGAGCTCGAGGCGGATACACTTCCCACACACGTAGCGCCCAGGGACACCGGAAGTGTCCCCGAGTTCCCACATGGTACAGGAGGAGCATATCACGTGACCGAACTCTCCTGCCATGTCTTAACCTTAGATACCCTTAAATTGGTAATAACAGCAGCAAATTCTCCCAGTGCCTTGAACAACATTTATTTGTTACCCATCATCTTCCATACAAGTAGACATAGGTCTTCTTGGCTTGCCTGTGATAGTATTACAGCCACCTTTCATGTATGCTCCTCGAAGATGCACAAGGATATCCTGTAATAGTTACCTGATCTTTTTTTTAACAATCCGTGTGTTTCTCTCTGACCCTTTGTTTCACTCTCTTCAATTTAATAATTTCTTTATGTGACCTCTGCTGGTGTCCAGCTCGTGCCATCTGGCCTCAATTACAGTAATCAGTGCCTCCACTTCACCCTGTAAGGAATTCTTGGTTCTCGAGCCACATTGCATATTGCATTGCAGCTCCGATTTTTCCACTAAGAATTAAAGTTCTCACACACAACTGGCTCTTTAAAAGTGGATAAATGCAGACCGGGAGCTGTACTGGGCATGCGTGCCCATAGCGGTCATGTCAAAAACGTCCCTTTTTTTTGCGCATGTGCAGAAGGAGGCTGTCATTTACTCTACATGCCTACTGTTTGTACTATCACAAGGTGTGCCCCTTGAGGGCACAGTAGTGGGAGACTTGTAGGTTACCTGTACAGGTGTGCCTGGCCTAGTATAAGAAGCAGGCCACCAGGTGTGATCCTCACTCTGGAGTTTACAAATAAAGGACTAAGGTCACTATAGTTCAAGTGCAGCACATTGCCTCATGGAGTCATTATTAGACCATCCAAGACACAACAAAATTGGCGACAAGATTACAGACTTTCACGTGAAAATGACAACCTTTAGTACGTTGTAGCAGTTCGCCGATGGTGATGATTGGGACGCCTTCGTGGAGAGGCTCGAACATTTCTTCACAGCAAACGACCTGGCAGGAGACGATCCGGCCACACTGGTAGATAAGCGCAGAGCTATCCTGCTAACCAGTTGTGGGCCCACTGTCTATCGCCTCATCAGGGACTTCCTGGCACCAGCGAAGACAACAACCAAGACGTACGAGGAGCTCGTAACACTGATCCATGAGCAACCCAAGCCCAAGGAGAGCATCCTCACAGCCGGACACCGGTTCTACACCCACCAACGGCCTGAAGGCCAGGAAATCGCGAAATAGGCTGCAGACCTCAGGAGGCTGGTGGCACCGTGTGATTTCGGCGACCACCTCAACGAAGCGCTGCGGGACATTTTTGTCATTGGAATTGGCCATGAGGGCCTTCTTCATAAGCTACTGTCGGCGGACACCAGAGTCGCACTGCAGAAGGCCATCTCTCTGAGCCAGGCATTCATGACCTCGACCTGCGGTTCTAGGCAAATGACTCACTCTCAGGACTCAAACCCGGCAGGTTTTGTGCACAGTGTGGACTGTAGAACGTGAACCATCTCAGCCTCCCAGTCCCTTAACTCAGAGTCTGCTGATGGGGGGGCTAATCGAGTAGCTCCATGCTGGCATTGTGGAAGGAATCACAGGGCTCACCAGTGCCGCTTCAAAGATTATGTATGCAAGGGCTGCTGCACAAAGGGCCACCTCCAGTAAATGTGTAAGAAAAATATGACTAACTGTCGATGAAGAATCTGCAAATGGCCATGAATCCAGCGCGGATTATGAAACGATAAGCAGAGAGGCAGCTCAGCCCCACGATGAGGTATATAGCATGTTTACCTGCCCACCGAGTGTTCCCCGTTGAGGATGAAAGTCGAGATAGATGGTGTTCCAATTTTCATGGAAGTGGACACGGGGCGAGCCAGTCAGTAATGAATCAAGAAGCCTTTGAGAGACTATGGGACAATCAAGCTGAACGACCAAGTTGGCCCCGGTTCAGGTAAAGCTGCGCACCTACACTGATGAACTTATCCCAGTCTTTTGTAGTTCGAATGTAAAGGTACTCCATGATGGCGCGGTGCACAGCTTACCTCTGTGGATTGTTGCAGGTGATGGACCAACGCTACTCCGAAGAAGGTGGATGGAGAAGATCCATTGGAAGTGGGAAGACTTCACCCCTCCAGCGATCGACGTCCTCCGCATTCGGAGGCACAGCAAGCCCTCACTTGAGGGGGGACCCGACACCAGAAAGCAGACCAGCACAGCACCCGAGACACAGACCGCTCAGCACTACTGCGTGGAAATCCAGCTGGGACGACCCGAACGCAACTTCCAGGCTCCGGTGGCAGGACTCCAGAGGAAGAAAATCGGATCCAAAGGCGACTTCCCAGCTTCAGTGGCAGAACCCGGGGAGAAGAGTGATAGGTCCTTACGATACAGTATAAATGCACACGAGGCCCATGCTTGAGAGAAAGTCAGTCTGTGACCTATCCTTTATTCCTTAGCACTCAAGTGATGAAGGTGGGTGGAGCTTCCCCTTTTGTATCTGAAGGTCCAGGTTAGGAGTGTCTCCCACCTAGTAATCATTGTTCTTAAAGGGTACAACTTAGGTCAGATTATACATGGGTTACAATGCTGGTTGAATACATGACATCACCTCCCCCACAAAGTCTTATTGGGATCACAGGTTAAGTCTCTCTGGTGGTTTACGTTCTCTTGTAGAGCACCTGAGTTGGGGCTCCGGTTGTTGGGCGCTGGCCTGAGTATATGCTGTTTGCGGTGCCTCAGGCCTGTCCGGACTGCCCACCGTGATTGTGCTCTCCGCCCTTTGGTTCCGGTGTTCGGTCACCTGTGGTGGAGTGAACTCTACGTCGTGTTCTTCCTCTGCTTCTTCGATAGGATTGCTGAACCTCCTTTTTGTTTGATCCACGTGTTTGCGGCAGATTTTCCATTGGTAAGTTTAACTACCAGAATCCTATTTCCCTCTTTGGCAATCACAGTGCCTGCGAGCCATTTGGGCCCTGCAGTATAGTTGAGGACAAAAACAAGATCATTTTCATCAATACATCGCGCCCTCGCATTCCTGTCATGGTAGTCATATTGTGGCTGGCGCCTGCTCTCGACAATTTCTTTCATGGTGGGTGTATAAGGAATAACCAGGTTTTGAGCGTCCTTTTCATTAGCAGCTCTGCGGGTGGAACTCCTGTGAGCAAGTGTTGTCGGGATCTATATGCCAACAGGAGGCGTGATAAGCGTCTTTGTAGGGAACCCCCTTGGATTCTGAGCATCCCCTGTTTGATTATCTGCGCTGCTCGTTCTGCCTGGCCGTTTGAGGCCGGCTTGAACGGTGCCATTCTGACATGTATTTAATTCCATTGCCTGCCATGAAGTCCTGGAATTCAGTGCTTGTGAAGCACGGGTCATTGTCGCCGACCAAGACGTCCGGTAGACCGTGGGCGGCGAACATTGCCCGTAGACTTTCTACCGTGGCAGAGGATATGCTTGAATTTAAAGTGTCACACTCGGTCCATTTGGAGTAGGCGTCTACGACAACCAAAAACATTTTTCCCATGAAAGGACCTGCGTAGTCCACATGGATGCGTGACCATAAGAACATAAGAACATAAGAATTAGGAACAGGAGTAGGCCATCTAGCCCTCGAGCCTGCTCCGCCATTCAATAAGATCATGGCTGATCTGGTCGTGGACTCAGCTCCACTTACCCGCCCTCTCCCCATAACCCTTAATTCCCTTATTGCTTAAAAATCTATCTATCTTTGACTTGAAAACTTTCAATGAGCCAGCCTCAACTGCTTCCTTGGGCAGAGAATTCCACAGATTCACAACCCTCTGGGAGAAGAAATTCTTTCTCAACTCGGTTTTAAATTGGCTCCTCCGCATTTTGAGGCTGTGCCCCCTAGTTCTAGTCTCCCCCACCAATGGAAACAACCTCTCTGCCTCTATCTTGTCTATCCCTTTCATGATTTTAAATGTTTCTATAAGATCACCCCTCATCCTTCTGAACTCCAAGGAGTAAAGACCCAGTCTACTCAATCTATCATCATAAGGTAACCCCCTCATTTCTCGAATCAGCCTAGTGAATCGTCTCTGTACCCCTTCCAAAGCTAGTATATCCTTCCTTAAGTAAGGTGACCAAAACTGCACGCAGTACTCCAGGTGCGGCCTTACCAATACCTTATACAGTTGCAGCAAGACCTCCCTGCTTTTGCACTCCATCCCTCTCGCAATGAAGGCCAACATTCCATTTGCCTTCCTGATTACCTGCTGCACCTGCAAACTAACCTTTTGGGATTCATGCACAAGGACCCCCAGGTCCCTCTGCACCACAGCATGTTGTAATTTCTCCCCATTCAAATAATATTCCCTTTTACTGTTTTTTTTCCCAAGGTGGATGACCTCACACTTTCCGACATTGTATTCCATCTGCCAAACCTTAGCCCATTCGCTTAACCTATCCAAATCTCCTTGTAGCCTCTCTGAGTCCTCTGCACAACCCGCTTTCCCACTAATCTTAGTGTCATCTGCAAATTTTGTTGCACTACACTCTGTCCCCTCCTCTAGGTCATCTATGTATATTGTAAACAGTTGTGGTCCCAGCACTGATCCCTGTGGCACACCACTAACCACTGATTTCCAACCGGAAAAGGACCCATTTATCCCGACTCTCTGCTTTCTGTTCGCCAGCCAATTCTCATCATGCTAATACATTTCCTCTGACTCCGCGTACCTTTATCTTCTGCAGTAATCTTTTGTGTGGCACCTTACCGAATGCCTTTTGGAAATCTAAATACACCACATCCATCGGTACACCTCTATCCACCATGCTCGTTATATCCTCAAAGAATTCCAGTAAGTTAGTTAAACATGATTTCCCTTTCATGAATCCATGCTGCGTCTGCTTGATTGCACTATTCCTATCCAGATGTCCCGCTATTTCTTCCTTAATGATAGTTTCAAGCATTTTCCCCACTACAGATGTTAAACTAACCGGTGTATAGTTACCTGCCTTTTGCCTGCCTCCTTTTTTAAACAGAGGCGTTACATTAGCTGCTCTCCAATCCGCTGGTACCTCCCCAGAGTCCAGAGAATTTTGGTAGATTATAACAAATGCATCTGCTATAACTTCCGCCATCTCTTTTAATACCCTGGGATGCATTTCATCAGGACCAGGGGACTTGTCTACCTTCAATCCCATTAGTCTGTCCAGCACTACCTCCCTAGTGATAGTGATCATCTCAAGGTCCTCCCTTCCCACATTCCTATGACCAGCAATTTTTGGCTGGTTTTTGTGTCTTCCACTGTGAAGACGGAAGCAAAATAATTGTTTAAGGTCTCAGCCATTTCCACATTTCCCATTATTAAATCCCCCTTTTCATCTTCTAAGGGACCAACATTTACTTTAGTCACTCTTTTCCGTTTTATATATCTGTAAAAGCTTTTACTATCTGTTTTTATGTTTTGCGCAAGTTTTCCTTCGTAATCTATCTTCCCTTTCTTTATTGCTTTTTTAGTCATTCTTTGCTGTTGCTTAAAATCTTCCCAATCCTCTAGTTTCCCCACTAACCTTGGCCACCTTATACGCATTGGTCTTTGATTTGATACTTTCCTTTATTTCCTTGGTTATCCACGGCTAGTTATCTCTTCTCTTGCCGCCCTTCTTTTTCACTGGAATATATTTTTGTTGCGCATTATGAAAGAGCTCCTTAAAAGTCCTCCACTGTTCCTCAATTGTGCCACCGTTTAGTCCTTGTTTCCAGTCTACTTTAGCCAACTCTGCCCTCATCCCACTGTAGTCCCCTTCGTTTAAGCATAGTATGCTCATTTGAGACACTACTTCCTCACCCTCAATCTGTATTACAAATTCAACCATATTGTGATCACTCATTCCAAGAGGATCTTTTACGAGGAGATTGTTTATTTTTCCTGTCTCGTTACACAGGACCAGATCCAAAATGGCTTGCTCCCTTGTAGGCTCTGTTACATACTGTTCTAAGAAACAATCCTGTATGCATTCTATGAATTCCTCCTCCAGGCTACCCCCTGCGATTTGATTTGACCAATCGATATGGCTTGGCAGGCCATGGCTAGGGGCTAAGGGGAGCTTCTCTGGGCGCATTGCCCAGCTGAGCACACATATTGCACCTGCGAACACAAAGTTCCAGATCTGCGTCTATCCCTGGCCACCAAACGTGTGACCTGGCAATTGCCTTCATCATGACAATGCCCGGGTGCTCATTGTGGAGTTCTCTGATGAACATCTCTCTGCCCATCTGGGGCATGACTACTCAGTTTCCCCACAGTAGGCAATCGGCTTGAATCGAGAGTTCATCTCTGCACCTGTGAAATGGTTTAAATTCCTCAGGGCATGCCCTGTACATGGCTGCCCAGTCCCCATTCAGGACACATTTCTTGACTAGAGACAATAGCGAGTCTCTATTTGTCCAGACTTTAATCTGACGGGCTGTCACTGGTGAGCCTTCACTTCCAAAAGCTTCAACAGCCATGACCATCTCAGCAGCATGCTCGGTAGCCCCCTCAGTGGTGGCTAGTGGGAGCCTGCTGAGTGCATCGCCGCAGTTTTCGGTGCCCGGTCTGTGCCGAATTGTACAGTCATAGGCTGATAACGTGAGTGCCCACCTTTGTATGCGGGCCGATGCGTTTGCATTTATGGCCTTGTTGTCGGCCAAAATGGACGTTAGGGGCTTGTGATCTGTCTCCAGCTCAAATTTCCTGCCAAACAGGTACTGGTCCGCTTTCTTTACCGCATATACACATGCACCCGCCACCATAGGATGACGCATCACACGTTAACACAAGTTGCATACATGGGTCGTATAGTGTTAACAGAGTGTTGGAACAGAACAAATTACGTGCTCTATTAAAAGCCCTTTCCTGGCTGTCCCCCCAGATCCATTCGCGACCTTTGCGTAGGAGCACGTGTAGCGGCTCTAGCAGTGTGCTCAATTTGGGAAGTTTCCAAAATAGTTCAGGAGTCCCAGAAACGAACGCAGCTCCGTCGTGTTACGGGATCTGCGTGCTCTCTGGATCGCTTCCGTCTTGGACGCAGTAGGGCTGATCCTGTCCACTGCTACCTTCATCCCCAGGAATTGTACCTCTGGAGCTAGGAAGACGCACTTTGCCTTTTTCAGTCGCAGCCCTACCCAGTCCAGTCTGCGTAGCAACTCCTCCAGGTTGTGGTGGTGTTCTTCAGTATCGTAACTCGTGATGAGGATGTCATCCTGAAAAACCACCGTCCCTGGAATCGACTTGAGGAGGCTTTCCATCTTTCGTTGGAAGATCGCGGCGACCGAGCGAATCCTAAACGGACATCTGTTGTACTCAAACAACACCTTGTGTGTTGTGATGGTGGTCAGCTTCTTCGACTCACTCACCAGCTCCTGCGTCATGTAAGCTGAGGTCAGGTCCAATTTTGAAAAAAGATTGCCACCGGATAGCGTCGCAAAGAGGTCCTCCGCTCTCGGTAGCGGGTACTGGTCTTGGAGTGACACCCGATTGATGGTGGCCTTGTAATCACCACATATCCTGACCGACCCATCCGCCTTGAGCACCGGCACGATCGGGCTCGCCCAGTCACTGAATTCAACTGGCGAGATGATGCCTTCCCTCAGCAGGCGGTCCAATTCGCCTTCTATCTTTTCCCGCATCACGTACGGCACCGCTCTGGCCTTGTGGTGTACTGGCCTGGCGTCGTGGTTTATGTGAATCACTACCTTGGCCCCCATGAAAGTGCCAATGCCATGTTGAAATAATGAGTCAAATTTGTCCAGGATCTGTGAGCATGATACGCGGTCCACAGAGGAAATTGCATTGACATCGCCCCATTTCCAGTCCATGACAGCAAGCCAACTCCTCCCCAGTAGTGCGGGACCGTCCCCCGGGACAACCCAGAGTGGCAACCTGTTCTCCGAATCTTTGTGGGTCACGACTACCGTGGCGCTGCCTAGCACCGGAATGATCTGCTTTGTGTAAGTCCGTAGCTGTGCGTCAATCGGCAATAATTTTGGCCTCCTGGCCTTGGACGGCCACAATTTTTCGAACTGTTTGATACCCATCAGGGACTGCCTGGCGCCTGTGTCTAGCTCCATTGATACTGGGATGCCATTGAGGAGCACTTTCATCATTATCGGTGGCGTCTTGGTGTATGAATTGTATACGTGCTCCACATGAACTCGCTGAACTTCAGCTACCAGCGATTTCCCCCAGCGTTCATTTCTGCAATTTCTGCAGGTATTTTGCTCATCTCTGCAAACTCCGGCTGAGTGTGTGCCTCCACGCCTCCAACATGAGCTGCTGTTGGAAACAAAAGGTCCTTTGCCAGTCGATCGTCGCTGTCTGCCCCTGTGACTGTACTTGAATGCGCCATTAATAGGTGTTGATGGCCCCATTACTGGCCGCATTGTCTCTTGCAATGGTGTGAATCGCCGTTCAATTTGCCATTGTCTCTGTCGAACTCCCCCTCTGGGTTCGACTACATGTTGGGGCATGCCCGATTGCCCTTGTCTGCCTGGAGAACTGTGTGCTGCTTTAACAATGTTGAATCTCTGTCCCAACCATCCCTTAACACAGTACCTCTCGTCTGTTCTGCTAGTGGCCATGCTCGCGTGGTTTAAATCCCAGTTTCTCATTGCCATTGATAGGTCCTTACTATACAGTATAAATGCACACGAGGCCCATGCTTGAGAGAAGGTCAGTCTGTGACCTATCCTTTATTCCTTAGCACTCAAGTGATGAAGGTGGGTGGAGCTTCCCCTTTTGTACCTGATGGTCCAGGTTAGGAGTGTCTCCCACCTAGTGGTCATTGTTCTCACAGTGTACAACTTAGATCAGATTATACATGGGTTAAAATGCTGGTTGAATACATGACAAAGAGCATCACCGCAGTCGACATCGTGGATCGAGGAAAGATGGCGCCCAAACAATGAGGTGATGCGCTGAAGAAAAAGATGGCCGCGGCCAGACCACGAGGTGCAGCGCTGATGGAGCAACACGTAGCACCAAACGGAGAAGAGGATTGGGATAAAGAAAGTAAGGCTCTCTTAATGGAGGCCTGTAACCCACTACAATTAAAGGGACAGTTCCACACACTGAAGTAAAGTAATAGCAACTATAAGTTAGAGACAAAATGTGTAACTGATGATCAGAATTGTGTACATGCAACCAGCGAGGAAAAGTCGCACGATCGCGATCAGAGCTACAGAGTATCCACCATAAGTAATGAAAAGTTGTGCGATGTAGGATTTCAACTGTACGCAGCCCATGCAGTGGGCAGACACCCATTGGGAGCACACAGGTCCAGCGAGCTACGCAATGCTGTAGTCTTTGTCCCCGGGACTAGAGTTATGCACCATGGAGTGTGGCCACAAGCAGCCAATGCACACTAGCTGCAGAGCAAGTGATCTCAGGAGGGAAACGGCACTCGTATCGATACCCTGCCCCTGATCAGCTCCACCTTTCAGGCACCCGATGGCACCAACCGCCACGAGCCCGGAAGAGCAAACTGTGCTAAGGCACAGCCCCCAGACCCCATCGCCACCAAGGCCATACCTGGAAACGAAGTATCATTCACGACAGTCCTCCCGAAGGGGACCGAGACCAGCCAGGATCCCAAACCAAACAACACCCAGGCTAGCGAGTCAGCTTTTCCCTGTGCACTGCTAGACGACAGCCCCTCAAGGAGCAGCAGTGACCCAGGGCGCAAGAAGGGACAGGGAGGTCACAGGCATCTGTGAACCTGCCTGATGCTAGGAACTACGGCAACAGCCCCAAGAGCAGGCAACTTGAGCCAACTGGTTCCCACTGCCAGCACTGGGCACCGCGCCGCCACCAGACTGCCTGGACTCCATCCAGCAGTTCTGAACTAGTTTGTCCTTACACACCGGTCACCGACCCTCAGTACGCATCGATAATGTATCTCACCAGTCTTAACGTACTGGTCTCACAACTGAAGCACAAATGAATGCAAACGGTTTTCCTGAGCTTGAAAGTATATGAATGCACTGAGCCTCCGGCATAACCTATATGTGGGAGGGGGAGAATGGAGTGGTCAGGGACACACACAGTCAGCAACCACCAGCACTCTACAGCACCAACCACTCACCCAAGATTGAAATGACCCGCCAAGGGTCAACCAGATAGAGTTAAGCCCAGAGCACAGTCAATGCAGAGGCGATTTGCACTAAAGGCTTGGGGGAGAGTGATGTCATGTATCCTACATGGCTACTGTTTGTACTATCACAAGGTGTACCATCTGAGGGCACAGCAGTGGGAGGCTTGTAGGTTACCTGTACAGGTGTGCCTGACCGAGTATAAAAGGCAGGCCACCAGGTGTGATCCTCACTCTGGAGTTAACAAATAAAGGACTAAGGTCACTACAGTTCAAGTGCAACACATTGCCTCGTGAATTCATTATTAGAGCATCCAAGGAAACACGGGGGGCATCGTTTTTTCGACGCATACGATAGGCTCCACACCCCCAAAGCTAAAGGATAGGCTGCGTGGCGCCAATTTAAAAAAATAGAACGGGTAAAGTTGCTAGTTTTTTTTTGGCGTAGCTGGGGCCAAAAAAATGAGTGTAACTCTTACAATACACAAAAAAATGGCATTGGGGAAAATTGAGCCCATAGTCTCCAGTATTATTACCTTTTTAGCACAACAGTTCTATGTTCCAGGGCTAGTTTTCACATTCTAAGGTATTAACTCTATTCTTTATCAGTACACTAACTCCATGGGGATGAAATTGGCTTCCTTTGCCTCCCGTTAGTACCTCCGGGGAGGGATAACATGGTACTACCGGCTCTGCGACCAGGCACGGCGAGAGTACTGATGCCCACGAACTTGCCTTGCATTTAGCGATGGTGGTAAACCCTAATGCCACGATCCCCTGTGCCCTGGAGATCGTGACGTCATCCGGTGCACAGTGCTCCGGTACTGCACCAGATGCATAATTCGGTTCCGCCTCCTGCAGCATCGCTGGATGTCAACACCAGCAGCTGCAGGAGGCGTTGTATGGTAGGCCGGCCGCTGGGGAGCAGCATTTAAAGGGAGCGCCAGTGAGGTACATGAAAAATCTTGCAGAACCCTCTGTGCATTTTATTTCCCTTTTCTTCGACCGCGATTGCTCAGCCCTGCACTCTGTTCGAGTGTTTGTGGCTGATCGTCGTGGATGGCGGCTGCTGTCGGTGAGCAGGGGTGTTGATTTATTGTCGAGCCTCCAGCAATGGTCCTTCCCTTTAAGGGAGGGAAGGAACCTCGGATCCCGGCAGCGCTGCACTGGACATTGTGCAACGCTCTGCCGCGACCACCCCTCTTGCCTGGTTTAGCGCTCCAAGGGAAGTGGTAGCGCTTGATTTAGCGCTCCACTTCCTTCCCGGAGCATTAAACCGAAAGTTCGCATCGGCTTCACTTGCACAGCGCCCGGCGATATTTTTGAACTCCTGTGAAAGTTATCGCCCCGAACGGGGCGCTGCACAATCTAAACTATCGACTTGATGTTTCATTAGTACATCAATTCTATATATTTTTTCTCAGTTTCTAAAGCATCCGCTCTAAATTTCTTTCTTATCCTGTAGGGTACTTTCACGATAAGAATACCCCCAGTATGAACCAATAATGTATTTTTGAGCATTACAGATAAGAAAGATCTCAGATAAAATCCCTGGGAACATCTCAGTTTTACGTCTAATCCAAAAGACGGTTTAGTAATTACTTGTACCATATCATGCAGCACAAGTGTCGAAACCTTTCTTTGAACAATTTCATGTAATGTAGAATAGAATTCTAACAGCATTAATAATATTAATGAAAACTGTGGCATTTTTTGGAAAAAAGCTGTTAGTATATTTTATCTAAGTCAAGCATATTGTGCATTATTTTGAATTGTACAGAATTTGGTAACATATACTAATTGCATGACAAAAACTTAATGATATATTTTTCTATTTTTTAGTCTATTACCAATCTGAGAGTCCATTATTATCACATCCAGTACACTAGGACAAATTAAACAAGAGAAGGTACTATGAGCAATGTATGTTAAGTATTCACCTTTAACAACCATTTATTACTTGCCACACTGAAAAACTAATAACATGAAAAAATTGTTTTCTTGAATTGCAGTTTCATCATCAGGATTTCTTAAAACTTACAGCCACAAGACATAACATCGATGAAGCAAATGAATCATTGTTGCCTGCTGATCTGATTCAGTTACATCACATGTAGCATTTCACTTGCTTAAATAAACATCATTATGGCAAAGTGAATAATACATGGATAGCCTTTTAGTTAAATACAAACATAATTTGAAAAGAGGTTATGAGTAGGAATCTTGGAAGCCTACATACTAACAAATTTCACATGGTGTTGATCACAAGTTGAGACACTAAATAGGATAAATGCAATCAGTAAGTAGGCCTTCACTCATTTAATATATGACACAGATTTCCAGCTGTGGATTCAACCGGTGTATTTTAATACGTTAAGGAGAACCCAAGAGGTAATTTAAACTTGTGTATAATTTCCTGATATTCCTGCCTGCATATCACTGATTCATATTCATATTACAAAGTTTCCAGGCTTGCCAGATGCACAGCTGAATATTGGCCCGGAATTTGCAGCCAGCAGCAAAGCGAAGACACTCCACACAGGGATCTCGCAATCCGTGTCGAGAGCTTTGAGTTTTCTGACCTTGAATTCAATTCAACGGAAGTTAATAGGGATTCTATTTTGTGAATTGTTGTGACATCAACAGGCTGTCTAAGCAGCTAATCAAAAGGCAGAATTCTCACAGACAGCAAACAAGGAAGTGGGTAAGCCCTTAATATTCTAAGGGGGAGAAATTCCCCAGCGCCTCGATTGGGGGCAGTAACCGACTCGGGGCTGGACTACCTTCACCCGGCGCAGAAGTTCTGCTCCGACCGCAAAATTGCAGTTACCACCCATCACAGGAAGGATGCGCTCCACTTCCTGTAGGGGCGGGTTCCAGGGCGCTACTGGGGCGAGTTGGTTAGCTCTACACAGCTGCTCCCCAGTGGCGGGCGGTGCAAAATGGGCAATTTTGACCCCCAACTTTTTTAAATAGTTAGAGAGAGCAAAACAAAGGTTGGAGCTCTCACATGGGGAAAAAGCAAACCTAAAATAAAGATGCACAAACTTAAAAATGTTTTTAAAACATTTCTTAAAATGAACAAATCTCACACTGCACAAAATTAAAATTATTTTTCCAGGCTCTTAACTTTTGTTTAGCAGTCAATACGCTGTTAAAGCCCCAATTATATCTAATCTCTTTGGATGGAACTTTTAATTTAACAGTGTACTTACTGCGTTAGAGCCGAAGTTTCCATCTGTTTCAGTGATTTATGCGATTTCACTGATTTCTGTGGGGGTCAAGTGGAGGTGGGCACAGCACAGCCAGTTGTGGAGCTGTCATTGACAGACCCCAGCTTCGGGTTTCTGCATGTGCACCAAATCCAAAAGTTGTGGTCAGTTTCAAATTCAGGGCCAAAGTATATAAAGAGCCATACTTGGACATTGTTAGAAGCAATTAAAAAACATTTTTTTTAATGTCATCATTTAAATGACACAGCCATTTTTTTCTGCAACTGATGAATCTCCCGTGGTGTTGCACATGGGGAGTTGAGACCACTTCAGACTAAGCAGAGTTAGCGGATGGGTAGATATTGAAGGCAGATGAGTAGAATAGAGGCAGATGGAAGGTGACTAAGGAGAGACAGAGGTGAGGGAGGAGAGTGAGCGGGGAGGAAAAAAGCAAGTCAGGTAAAGAGGAGTGAAGAGGGGGGGAAGAATGAGAGGAGAGCATAGAAGGTGAGGTGAGCAGTAGGGAGATGGAGAGAGGAGGGAGTGAAGAAAAAGTTGGATGGGGTTGAGGAGAGAGTGAGAGGAAATGATGGCGAAGACAGGGAAGGGAAAAGGAGAGGAGTGGGTCAGGAGATGAGGAAAGGAAGGGGTTGGCAAGAGGGGAGCGAAGAAGAGAAGGGAGGGGAAAGAGGATAAGAGGAGAGGAGAGGATAAGAGGAGAGGAGAATAGACACTGAGGATGGTAGGGGATGGGGAGGGTAAAGAGATGGAAAGGAAGGTAGAGTGACGACAGTGCAGCTAGCTGCTACAGGGTTATGCAAAGAGGAGAGAAATGGGAAAGAAAGGAGGAGAAGAATTAGGTAGAGGAGAGGGTAAGGGGGTGGGGACGAGTTGGGAGAGGGAGGGGTAAAGATGTAAGGTGAGGAGAGAGTGGAAGGGGCAAGTGGGAGTTTAATTCAGTTTCATGGAGCTTAACTTTCATTCACGGTGTATCGGTGGTGTAGTTTGTGCGGCATGAAGAATAGGAGCATAGGGGGCCAAGATGACCCCTTTTTTAAGAGCCAACGTGGTGGAAAGGAGTTACTGCTCAGTCAGGGGGGAGTGGCCGACAATTGGGACATTGCCCTCGTCATTTTTTCAGGCGGAGAAGGTGACCGCCCTGCCCGTGTTCTTGTCGGCAACCCCTTACCGCCCGGCGGTGACCCCTTATCACTCTGTGAGGGAAATTGCCCTACGGGAGCAGAGCAGACACCAGTCGGTGCCCCCAACAGATTTCCCCATCAGGAAGTTGCTGGGCAGCGCGTACACGCTTAAAGGGGAGGGCATTCTGCCACGGCCGCCATTTAATTTTAATTGTCGGCCGACTCTGAAGTCGGCCTGATAATGGCGACCACAGGTTCGGCCAGGCCGCCAACATGCAGCCCGTCACTCGCTCTTGGGTGCCAGACCGCTGGCCTTGCCAAAGCCCTCCCTGGTGGCCCAGTGGTGCCACTAAAGTGGCTGCAGAACTTGCAGTGCCCCCCCCCGCCCTTTAACTGATGACACTGCTCGCCTTCCACCCCGCTCCCAACCTACTTCCAGCCCCGCTGCTGCCCGAAACACTGCCCCAACACAAAAAGAGGGCAAAATCACTTTTAATCACTGCCCCATCAAATGGAGAGGTAAATCATCAATTAAATCGGAATGTACACCCCATTTGGGGCAGAGGGTAATTTTGGCTCTAGATTTTTTCCGGGAGGAATATCAGCAACAAAGTTCTGCTTCAGAAAAGCAGGCGCAGTGATCACAGAGTTCTGCTATAGTAGGGGCTTGTAGCAAAAGATTTCTGCCTTTGCCAAGAAGGTTGGTCATTATATGACTTGTTTGAAAGGAGTTTTATTAATTATTTTTGGTATGTATTGATGCTTGGGGTCACGACACCAGCAGGGTGGGGAGGGGGGGGCGGGCGCCACTGTCGGAGGTCCTCGGGCTGTACACGTGTGTGTGGGTCCTGGTATATAAGAGTGAGCACCATGCCATGTGGGCACTTCGGGCACGAATAAAGTTGAACCAGGTTTGCACCTGAATGAGTTTACAGTAACAAGTCTTGCGAGTCATTATATACATTACATTTGGTGACGAGGTAACTTAAGAACCTTCGCATGCACAATGGGCACCATTGGAATTCTGGAGAGATTCGTGGATGGCAAGGATTGGGCGGATTTTATTGACCGCCTGGATCAGTATTTCGTGGCCAACAAAATGGAGGAAGCTGGTGATGCAGTTAGGCGCAGGACAGCTCACCGTTTGTGGTCCAAAAATAATCTTCTCTCACCTGCACGTCCAATGGACAAAGAGTATGGGGATATGTGCACTTTGGTGCGTGAACATCTCAAGCCAAAAGGGGATCATCTCAGACTATCGCTTCTACACACATGTTCGTGCGGAGGGCCAGGATGTGTTAGGATTCATCGCCAACCTAACACGTCTGGTTGAGCCGTGTAAGTTTGGAAACGCATTGGAAGACATGCTGCGAGATTTTTTCATGATAGTCATCAACCATGATGTGATCCTTCAGAAATCATTGGCTGCAGATACGCTGGATTTGAGCAAGGCCATCGCGACTGCCCAGGCATGCATGGTGACTGATGATAATTTAAGGCAGATATCATCGAAGAGTCAGAGCTTCACGGCAAGTACTGTAAACAAGATTGTGTCGTCATCTGGCAGAGCTGCTTATGGCAGGGCCTACTCGACTGCTTATGTGAAACCTGTAGCTGCTCAAAGTCTGCCAACTGGTACGAATCTGATTTCACCTGTTGGCATTGTGGGGGCTATCATCGGCCTCATCAGTGTTGGTTTAAACAGTACATCTGTAAAGACTGTTCAAAAGTGGGACATCTTCAGCAATTGTGCCCACAACTGAGAAAGCGTACTGTTGCTCATCACATTGATGATGATGACCAGTCCAGTGCTGGCCCGGATATGCAACCCAACATACCCGAGGAGGAAGTGTATTCGTTCCTGACAAAGAGCCAACCAATAATGGTCAATGTGAAGCTGAATGGTGTGCCTGTATCAATGGAGCTGGACACGGTTGTGAGTCAGTTGATAATGAGCCAAAGGACATTCGACAAGCTGTAGGACATTGAGGCTGTGAAGCCTAAGCTGAGTCCAGTCAATGCCAAGTTGTGTACTTACACTAAGGAACTCATACCGGTGATTGGCAGTGCAGTAATCAAGGTGTCATATGATGGCGTGGTTCACGATTTACCGTCGTCCCGGGCAATGGTCCACCACTGTTCGGCAGGAATTGGCTCGAGAAAATCAAGTCGAACTGGAATGTTATCAAAGCATTGTCCTCGGTGGATGACACTTCATATGCTCAAGTGCTGAAGAAGTTTCTTTCTTTCTTTGAACTGGGCATTGGCAATTTTACTGGAGCCAAGGTGCAGATTCACCTGGATTCTGAGGCAACACCTGTCTCACATAAAGCTCGGTCTGTTCTGTACATGATGAGGGAGTAGGTCGAAATTGAGCTTGACAGACTCCAACGTGAAGAGGTCATATCACCGGTCAAATTTAACGAATGAGCCAGTCCTATCGTTCCAGTGTTAAAGAATGATGGCACTGTCAGGATGTGTGGAGACTACAAGGTTACGATTAACCGATTTTTGAAACAGGATCAGTATCCGCTACCGAAGGCTGATGACCTGTTCACCATGCTAGCTGGTGGAAAGTTGTTCACTGAACTGGATCTGATGTTGGCCTATATGACACAGGAGCTTGTTGACACTTCAAAGAAACTCACCTGCATCAACACCTATAAAGGACTGTTTGTCTGCAACAGGTGTCTTTTTGGAATCCGTTCAGCTGCAGCCATATTTCAGAGGAACATGGAGAGTCTACTGAAGTCCGTTCCTTGAGCCATCATGTTTCAAGATGACATTCTGGTCACAGGTCGTGACACTGCTGAACATCTGAACAATCTTGAAGAAGTCCTACATCATCTGGACAAAGTGGGACTCAGTCTGAAACGTTCGAAGTGTGTCTTCATGGCACCGGAAGTTGAATTGCTAGGGAGGAAAATTGCTGCTGATGGCATCAGGCCGACTGATTTGAAAACCAAGGCTATCAAAAATGCACCCAGACCTCAAAATGTGACTGAATTGCGTTAATTCCTTGGGCTACTCAACTACTTTGGTCATTTCTTACCCAGATTGAGCACTTTATTAGAGCCACTGCACATGCTGCTCAGAAAAAGCGACAACTGGGTCTGGGGTTTATCTCAAGATAGAGCTTTTGAGAAAGCCAAGAATCTGCTCTGTTCGAACAAGCTGCTTGTTTACTATAATCCGTGTAAGCGTCTTGTATTGGCCTGTGATGCTTCATCATATGGGGTTGGCTGTGTGCTCCAACAAGCAAATGAGTCGGGTAAGCTACAACCTGTTGCGTATGCTTCGAAAAGTTTGACAAAGGCGGAAAGAGCTTACAGCATGGTAGAAAAAGAAGCTTTGGCCTGTGTGTATGGGGTCAAAAAAATGCATTAGTACCTGTTTAGTCTTTGTTTTGAACTCGAAAAGGATCACAAGCCAGTCATTTCATTGTTTTCGGAAAACAAAGGTATCAATACCAATGCATTGTCCCGTATTCAGAGATGGGCGTTGATATTGTCTACCTATGATTATGTTATTTGTCATAGACCTGGCACTGAGAATTGTGCCGATGCACTGAGTCATCTGCTGTTGCCCACCCCTGAAGTGGAGACGCCTCAACCTGCAGATCTACTGTTAGTAATGGATGCTTTTGAGAGTGAAGGAACTCCTGTCACTGCTCAACAAGTGAGGATCTGGACCAGCCATGACCCTATTTTATTGGTTGTGATTGGTCTGCAATACCTATGGAAATGTGTGATGAGACCAAACCTTACAACCGTCGCAAAGATGAACTATTCAGTCAGATTGTCTACTGTGGAGCAATCATTATGCCTAACAAAGGCAGAGAAAAATTTGTACGTGACCTACATAGCACTCATCCTGGTATCGTCATGATGAAAGCCATTGCCAGGGCTCATGTTTTGTGACCTGGAATTGACTCTGATCTGGAATCATGTGTGCATCAGTGCAATACTTGCATGCAGCTAAGTAAAGTACCAGCGGAATCTCCACTGAGTCTTTGGTCATGGCCATCTAAACCATGGTCGAGGATACACATCGATTTTGCGGGCCCTTTCCAGGGAAAGATGTTTTTTGTTGTGGTGGATGCATATTCAAAGTGGATAGAGTGTGTCATTATGTCATCCAGCACGTCTACAGCTACCATTGAGAGTCTTTGTATCATGTTTGCTACTCGTGGTTTGCCTGACATTGTTGTGAACGATAACGGATCTTGCTTCACAAGTCTTGAGTTTCAAGAATTCATGAAACTCAATGGTATCAGACATGTAAGGTCTGCTCCATTCAAACCTGTGTCTAATGGTCAAGCAGAGCGTGCAGTTCAAACGATCAAGCAAAGCATGAAACATGTGACTCAGGGTTCACTGCAGACTTGTTTGTCATGTATATTGCTTAGTTACAGGACAAGACCTCACGCTTACCGGGGTCTCCCCTGCTGAACTACTGATGAAGAGAAGTCTCAAGACCAAGTTTTCTCTTGTACATCCTGATTTGAATGATCATGTTGAAAACAGGCGTCAAAATCAGCAATGGTATCATGATCGTGCTGCTTTGTCACGTGACATCTGTCAACTATCCAGTTTATGTGCTGAATTATGGTCAAGGTCCAAAGTGGATCGTCGGTATTGTTACGGCCAAGGAGGGTAGCAGAGTGTTTATTGTCGTGCTCAAGAATGCGCAAAAATGCAGGGAACATGTTGATCAGATAAAACTGCAGCACACAGATGAACCGGAACCGGTTGAGGAAGATGCAGTCAGTGACCAACCAACCGATATTCATTCATCAGAAGACTCTGCTATCATTACTGAATCTGGACTTTCAGTCTCTGATAGGGTCATTACCACTCCCATCAGATCAGTTACTCAGCCTCCAGAACTGGAGTTGAACTGAGACGATCAACTCATGAGTGAAAAGCCCCAGACCGTCTTAAATTGTAAAGAGACTGATTCTAAGATCTTGAAGGGGGATGTTATGTATTGATGCTTGGGGACACTAGACACCAGGGGGCACCACTGTCGGAGGTCATTGTGCTGTACGCGCGTGTGCGTGGGCCCTGGTATATAAGAGCGAGCACCATGTCACGTGGGCACCTTGGGCGCAAATAAAGTTGAACCAGGTTTGCACCTGAGTGAGTTTACAGTAACAAGTCTTGCGAATCATTATATACATTAGACTTTTGGTCCGCTTTTTTTCAGTCAGTCTCCGATGAGCAGGTTTTGCTGGTTTTCTTAGAGCATGGCTTCATTTGGAGTTTCAGTTTGTGCAGTTTGATGATTCTTTTTCCATTTTCAGGCTGAGTTGTACATTATCCTTACGACTTTTTCTAAAGCTGATTCTTCCACCTGCATGGTTCTCAAGATAGGTTTCTATATTTTTGTTTCAGGTGAAAGATGACATAATGTTAAGTCCATAGCACCACATATGGATGCAAATACTGTTGGAATGTTGAAACAACTCATCAATTTTAATATATAATTGATGACAACGATGTTCCCCTTGGGTAACTCCCTCGATTTATCCTTGTTGGATCAAGAAAAGGCGATCTAATAGAGGGATGTCTAGCAGAATTCGAGATGCTCTGCACACGTACACAAAATCTTTCTCCTTTTTGTAAAAGAGCAGGGGGTGAAACTAAGTCACGCCTCTGTTGCGGCATTGTCCCGGGCACTGGAAAATGGTTTGCGTCTGCCAGCGCAAAATTCATTAGCTGGGCCCAGGGTTTGGAACACAGCGCTACGTGAGGCATTTCACACCTCTTTTAGGGTGTTAGGCCGGCTGAGCCACTGAAAATCCCGAGTTAAACAGCCGTCCTGGGAGCACCCTACAGAGGCTTCCGTAGAGAAAAGAAAACCTGAAAAAAAACACCAAAAACATTCCGAATTCATTACTGATGGGACCCCAACATAAATTGCAAAATTAAAAACTCACTCTTACCTGAAGTAGACACTTCTTCAGTCACTTCAGCCGGTACAGCTTGGAACAGCAGCTTTCATTGGTGTTCCCACTAGGACGTGCTATGGGGTGCTACGGAGCGGGCACGATCCAAATTTCAAGCCGGTGTCGTAACCAGAGATGCTGCACACCGGCTCGCCTCTCCCAGGCAGTACTGCTCCGCAGCCCCGCAAACCTGGCACCCGAATGTACCGGCGGTGCACTGGAAGCTGCCCGCCCGGGTGCAAGTGCATTCCGTCAGCAAAAGACCAAAAATCCAGCCTCAACTGTTTCATTGAATACAACTAAGGGAACACGAGACCCAATGTCCCCCAAGATGTAGTCTCCTGGGTAAGGCAAAAAAATCATAGGCCATTTCAGTGAAAATATATTCTGGGATATTTCTCTTCGATCTCTCCACCGCCCCCCGCCGCCAAAGAGGTAGTGGAAAGCAACTTCCAGGAGATAACAATGACCACGATAGACAAAGAGGAGGTACTAAAAAGATTTTCAGACCTCAAAGTAGAAAAGTCACCAGATCTGGATGGGATGCATCCTAGTTTACTGAGGGAAGTAAGGGTGGAAATTGCAGAGACTCCGGCCGCAATCTTCAAATCCTCCTTGGATATGGGGTGGTGCCAGAAAACTGAAGAATTGTAACTGTTACACCCCTGTTTTAAAAAATGGGATTGGGATTAACCCGGCAACTATAGATCAGTCAGCCCAACGTAGGTGGTGGGGAAAATTTTAGTGACAATAATCTAGGACCAAATTAATTGACATTTGGAAAAGTATAGACTAATAAATGAAAGTCAGCACGGATTTATTAAAGGCAAATCGTGTTTGACTAACTTGATCGAGTTCTTTGATGAAGTAACAGAGAGGGTTGATAAGTGCAGTGCGGTTGATGTGTATATGGACTTTCAAAAGGTATACATAATGGACTTGCTAGCAAAATTAAAGACCATGTCTGTGACTTCGGCAGTGCTCTGGGGGCGGGTCGACCGGGAAATTGACAACGTTTGACAGCAGGTCGGGACCCTGTGCCTGTCCCACATGTCGGGTCTGCCTGCGCTGATGCACTTGAGACACTTGACGCTGAGTAGCGCCCTTTGGCAAGGTGCTTGAGACAATTATTGGCATATTTAGAAGCCCTTAACAGTGGTACTTTACTCACCTTTTGACGTTAACAGCTCGCACACAGATTTCACGTTGCTCCTGGACCCCGTTTGTTCATCTGAGGCAGAGGTTGAGTGGCCATTGAAGCACATGATTGGTGACAGCATTAAAACTTGTATAAAACCTCACAATTTACACATGTACACTTTCCAAACCCAGAGACGCTTTGGTTTCTCCCTTTGGAAGACAGATTGTACTTAATGCAGGTTGTAAGTCTTTGTAGCAAACTCTGTATCCAGTGTCACCTCATTGGAACAACCTGTCACCATTGACGGATCGCTTCTGTCATCCCACCTTCAACTGGTATCTACTCCATCAGGATGGAAACTGTAAGAGTGAAAAACCTTAATTAGGGGTAAAATAATTCGGTGTAATTAAAATACAAAGTAAGAAAGGCAGAGAAAGGTTTAAAATGCATTTATGGTAGAATAGCTGAATTAGACAGAAACACGAAGGTCAGAGAAATTCTCTTAGGAAATAAGAACACCCACAAGATTTACGTAGACAGCTCACAGAAATAATGAGAATAGGCCACGATGTTCCAGCCACATGAGATAACAGGGACAATGCCTCTTTTCAGCAGAGGGTAGCCATATGTCTGCCAAGGACATGAGTCTGAGAATTAGCCTGGGAAGACGTTTCCAGAAATGTAACACATAATCTGTAGGGGGCTTTTCCCTAGCAACAGTCGCCAGAACTGAATGTACCAATAGAATCATTAGAAATTACTGTAACTAATAACATTTATGTAACTGTACCACCCAATGAAATTGCTGTAATCTGTATTAACCAATGGAACACTACCCTGCGTAGTTCCACTATTTTGACTGTATCTGAACTGTATAAGAATGTAACTGCGTAGCTTGTCCCATGAGAGAGGTGTTGAGAGCACTCAGTAACGGTACTGATGAGGCCGGATCTCCCTTGATTAATCAGGTTTTAATAAACAACTCTTTTCTCTATAAAAGACCTTTCCTGTGAATGTTATATTTTTAATACTCCACAACAGAAACCAATTCCACCCTGTCACCTTGGCTCTCAAAATCTGACCACGATGAACCCCACCACCAGCATCACCAGCAGCACCAACAACAACACCAACCTTCGCTGCAATCACTTGATGCTGCACAGGACAGAGGGCATCAGTACCCGACCACATTGCTGCCCGGGATGCCAGGGATGGCCTAACCATGACCACATTTACTTCACTTGATGCTGCACACCCTGGCTTGCAACATGAAGCGCCAGGTTGGCACCACACCAACACCATGAAGCATTCCTACAATGTCCAAGCCATTCCTTTCACACTCATCACCATTGCGGGGGTTACTGTTATATCTCACCATTCACTGCAACTCACTAAGCCAAAGGTGCACACAAATCTGTCCAAGAAGGCAAAGTGTTAAAAATACAGATTTCAATGTTTGACTGCACATTAACAGAAACTTTACATGAACATTGGCAAAAAGACCCAAGTGCCTACCCTTGTGTGTTAGTTTGTCTGTTTGCGTGAGGGTGAGGGGTGACTAGTGAGATGGGGATGTGATAATGTAGATAGAGAGGGATGGGTGGAGGTCCAAGTTAAGTTGGTGTGAGTAAGGATGTGCAGGCGTAGGGTAGGGATGGCAGAGTGATGGGGATGAGAATGAGGTTGAGTGTGGCTTTGCAGTAACGTTTCGTGATCTACTAAGATCATTGAAAGGTTTACGCCACTGCAGCCTGGTCCTCCTGTCGGCATCCCTACTTGTGCCCTTCTCTGCAATATGCAACCAGGCTGCGTTGGTCTCCTGGGGAGGACTCTTCCGTCCATTGGAAGGGAAGAGAACCTCCCTGCGTGCTCTGACTCCCTCCATAAGCATATGGAGGGTGACGTGGGAGAGCCTGCGTGCAACTCTATACCTCTGTGCAGTGTTTGCAGCACCTCAGTGTTGTTGCACACTGACAGCACAGCTGTCAAAATTAATTTGTGCATGGTCCCTTTAAGGAAACGGCTGATGATGTGTCATCAGTTGATGTCATCAGACCTGCTTCCTTTTAATTGACAGAACCTCGCTGAGTGGGCTTAACCAGCCCCATCAGAGGAAAGTCGTGTGGGAGGCCGGGATGGAGACAGCAGCGGGATCGGGACCCACCACCGATATCACCAACCCGGTCCCGTCGAGGTAGGCGAAATCACGGCCCATGAGTTTAAAAGGGGCAGCTGAGATACAAAATTAGCTAAGGGACAGAAAGCAGAGTGTATTGGTGAATGGTTGTTTTTCAGACTGGAGGGAAGTATACAGTGGTGTCCCCCAGGGCTCAGTATTCAGACCACTGCTCCTTTAATAATAATGACCCAGACTTTGGTATACAGGACATAATTTCAAAGGTCGCAGATGACATGAAACTTGGAAATTTAGTAAACAATGAGGAGGATCATAACACACTTCAGGAGGACAGACAGACTGCTGAGATGGGACAACACATGGCAGATGAAATTTAACACAGAGAAGTGTGAAGTGGAGCAACCCGCATCTTTTAATGTGAGTTCGGGAGGAGCTCTTCTACTCCTGGCTCCATATTGAGGAAAGTATGGGGCCTTCCTGCCTCTTAGCACTGTGAGGTCAGCATGTGGCGAGTGAAGGTCTGGGGCATTCAAAAATCTGAAACTGGTCTTTAGGACCCGCTGGAACCTAATGTGTGTAAATGATTCTGCCGTTAAAATGTTCTTGACATGTACTCCTGCCACGAGCCCATCTACCTTAAATAATATGGTGGGTGGCACGCTTCCAGCTGGAAATGTGCGTGCACTTCCTGCCAACCATATTGGAGGCTTTGGAGCAATGTTCCCCCAAATTATTTTTGGGTGTGCGGTCCCTTTTAACGGATTGTGTGACCCATTCAAAATTCTGCGCATGCATGAAATGTCCCATTGAAAAGCCAGTGATAAGTCTGCGCGGGACCTCCAGACAACCACGCGGCTGCACAGCTATATGGGAATATTGCTTAGGAGATTGTTAAGCGCCAGAAAAATGGGTGCTGCATGGCCGATTATTTAGGCAGTAACTCTGATTTGCAAGAGAGGCCTTGACAATGATGTGCTCCAAGCATGCTCGTAGATAACCTCTAGTTAACATTCACTGTGGGGCAGACATTGTTAACAGCAGTAAGGTCAGCTGTGGCCTTAAATCTGCCTCCATCTCATTTCAAGCTGTCGTATGGGGAAGTTGCTCACAAGCCACCCTCCTCAGAACTATCTCATGCTGCACAACTTGTGTTCCACCAGCCATCAGACCAGGAGTCAGGTGCTGGGCTGTTCCATCTCTTTCTTGCCAGTAGGCTCCATTTTATGCCTCCATATTGGATTTCCTTTCACTTTTTTTTTGCCGGCCACTTCTTTCCCCTTTCTTCCTTCAGCCTTGGTAAACGCTGCCAATAGATGTAACTACATTTTGAGCTTTTCCATAGGTTCTAAGAATTTTTGGCCCACATGGAGTCACTTACTTTTAACTGCTCACATCTCTTTAAGATTTTACCTAAAATGCAATTTTCTGGTTTCCCCATTATGCTAGCTCCCTATACAAGGCCAAAGCTGCACACATATGAATCTTTCTGCAAATGACCTGACCACAGAAAATGACATGTAATCTGCTCAATACATTCTTGGTTAGCCTTGCACTTGTTTCTCGATTGAAAAAAGTGTGCAGAAATCCATTGTGGCGGATTTCCACTTAATTTGCGCATTGCATGCAATTCCAGGGATAGGGAATTAGATGTGCCCATCTGAAACATGTGATAGCTTGATTTAGATATTAGCTCCCATTTTAACTGGGGGTGAAGGGCAAGCATGGGGCCAACAGGGTGAGTGTTAGGCTTGCTGGCGTGAGGTACAGACCATTTTAACTTCTCGGCCTCATTTAAATCACCAAGCTCAACTCCCACCTGAATCGAGCATCAGTGATGATGGACGTGTGGGAGTTCAGCGAGCGGGGAAGGAGGTCATGGCTGGGGACCCTTGGAAACGGTCCCCAGCAGTCAGGTGGTGGGAGGGGTAGGCGGTGGGGGGAGGGAAGCCCAGGATTCCTTGTGTATTCAGGAGGAGCACTCCTGTTTTTCCTAGCCCATAAGAAACCCTTTAAAATAAATCACACCTTTTTGGCCCTCTTATACGTCCTATGCTCCCTCACACCCAAATCGCCTAACAAGACTGGCACCGGGTACTAAATGGTAGAATATACTCAAACCATGTAATGAGCTCCTGTGTAATACCAGAAAATGCACAGGCCGGGTAACGGACTGTTGTATAACAACAGAATATACACAGGTGAACGGACTTCTGTGTAATGCCAGAATATATAGATAGAATAACGGGATCCTGTATAGAAACATAGAAAATAGGTGCAGGAGTAGGCCATTCGGCCCTTCGAGCCTGCATCGCATTCAATCAGATCATGGCTGATCATTCCCTCAGTATCCCTTTCCTGCTTTCTCTCCATAACCTTGATCTCTTTCGCCGTAAGGGCCATATCTAACTCCCTCTTGAATATATCCAATGAACTGGCATCAACAACTCTCTGCGGCAGGGAATTCCACAGGTTAACAACTCTCTGAGTGAAGAAGTTTCTCCTCATCTCAGTCCTAAATGGCCTACCCGTAATCCTAAGACTATGTCCCGCATCTAACCTGTCCAGTCCTGTCAGAATCTTATACGTTTCTATGAGATCCTCTCTCATCCTTCTAAGCTCCAGTGAATAAAGGCCCAGTTGATCCAGTCGCTCCTCATATTTCAGTCCAGCCATCCCTGGAATCAGTCTGGTGAACCTTCACTGCACTCCCTCAATCGCAAGAACGTCCTTCCTCAGATTAAGAGACCAAAACTGAACACAGTATTCCAGGTGAGGCCTCACCAAGGCCCTGTACAACTGTAGTAAGACCTCCCTACTCCTATACTCAAACCCCCTAGCTCTGAAGGCCAATATACCATTTGCCTTCTTCACCGCCTGCTATACCTGCATGCCAACTTTCAATGACTGATGTACCATGACACCCAGGTCTCGTTGCACCTTTCCTTTTCCTAATCTGCTGCCATTCAGATAATATTCTGCCTTTGCGTTTTTGCCCCCAAAATGGATAACCTCACACTTATCCACATTATACTGCATCTGCCATGCATTTATCCATTCACCTAACCTGTCCAAGTCACCCTGCAGCCTCTTAGCATCCTCCTCACAGCTCACACCGCCATCCAGTTTAGTGTCATCTGCAAATTTGGAGATATTACACTCAATTCCTTCAGCTAAATCGTTAATGTATATTGTAAAGAGCTGGGGTCCCAGCACTGAGACCTGCGGCAATCCACTAGTCACTGCCTGCCATTCTGAAAAGGACCTGTTTATCCCGACTCTCTGCTTCCTGTCTGCCAACCAGTTCTCTATCCACGTCAGTACATTACCCCAATACCATGTGCTTTGATTTTGTACACCAATCTCTTGTGCGGGACCTTGTCAAAAGCCTTTTAAAAGTCCAAATACACCATATCCCCTGTTTCTCCCTTATCCACTCTGCTAGTTACAGCATCAAAAAATTCCAGAAGATTCGTCAAGCATGATTTCCCTTTCATAAATCCATGCAGACGTGGTCCCATCCTGTCACTGCTTTCCAAATGCGCTGCTATTTCATCCTTAATGATTGATTACAACATTTTCCCCACTACTGATGTCAGGCTAACCGGTCTATAATTCCCCGTTTTCTCTCTCCCTCCTTTTTTAAAAAGTGGTGTTACATTAGCTACCCTCCAGTAGGAGCTGATCCAGAGTCGATAGACTGTTGGAAAATGATCACCAATGCATCTACTATTTCTAGGGCCACTTCCTTAAGTACTCTGGGATGCAGACGATCAGGCCCTGGGATTTATCAGCCTTCAATCCCATCAATTTCCCTAACACAATTTCCCGCCTAATAAGGATATCCTTCAGTTCCTCCTTCTCACTCGGCCCACTGTCCCCTAGTACATCCGAAAGGTTATTTGTGTCTTCCTTCGTGAAGACAGAACCGAAGTATTTGTTCAATTGATCTGCCATTTCTTTGTTCCCCATTATAAATTCACCTGAATTCGACTGCAAGGGACCTACGTTTGTCTTCACTAATCTTTTTCTCTTCCCATATCTACAGAAGCTTTTGCAATTAGTTTTTAAACTCCCTGCAAGCTTCCTCTCATACTCTAATTTTCCCCTCTTAATTAAACACTTAGTCCTCCTCTGTTGAATTCTAAATTTCTCCCAGTCCTCAGGTTTGTTGCTTTTTCTAGCCAATTTATATGCCTCTTCCTTGGTTTTAACACTATCCTTATTTTCCCTTGTTAGCCATGGTTGAGCTACCTTGCCCGTTTTATTTTTACTCCAGACAGGGATGTACAATTGCTGAAGTTCATCCATGTGACCTTTAAATATTTGCCTTTGCTTATCCACCGTCAACTCTTTATGTATCCTTTGCCAGTCTATTCTAGCCGATTCATGCCTCATACCGTCGAAGTTACCTTTCCTTAAGTTCAGGACCCTAGTTTCCGAATTAACTGTGTCACTCTCCATCTTAATAAAGAATTCTACCATATTATGGTCACTCTTCGCCAAAGGGCCTCGCACAACAAGATTGCTAATTAGTCCCTTCTCATTACACATCACAAAGTCAAGGATGGCCAGCTCTCTGGTTGGTTCGACATATTGGTCCAGAAAACCATCCCTAATACACTCCTGGAAATCCTCCTCCACCACATTGCTACCAGTTCGGTTAGCTCAATCAATATGTAGATTAAAGTCGCCCATGATAACTGGTGTACCTTTATTGCACACATCCCTTATTTCTTGTTTGATGCTGTCCCCAACCTCACTACTACTGTTTGGTGGTCTGTACACAACTCCCACTAGCGTTTTCTGCCCTTTGGTATTCCGCAGCTCCACCCATACCGATTCCACATCATCCAGGCTAATGTCCCTCCTTACTATTGCATTAATTTCCTCTTTAACCAGCAACACCACCCTGCCTCCTTTTCCTCTCTTGTCTATCCTTCCTAAATGTTGAATACCCCTGGATGTTGAGTTCCCAGCCTTGGTCACCCTGGAGCCATGTCTCCGTGATGCAAATTACATCATATCCGTTAACTGCTATCTGTGCAGTTAATTCGTCCTCCTTATTCCGAATACTCCTCGCATTGAGGCACAGGGCCTTCAGGCTTGTCTTTTTAACACACTTTGCCCCTTTAGAATTTTGCTGTAATGTGGCCCTTTTTGTTTTTTGCCTTGGGTTTCTCTGCCCTCCACTTTTACTATTTTCCTTTCTATCTTTTGCTTCTGCCTCCATTTTATTTCCCTCTGACTCCCTGCATAGGTTCCCATCCCCCTGCTATGTTAGTTTAACTCCTTCACAACAGCACTTGCAAACACTCCCTTGAGGACATTGGTTCCGGTCCTGCCCAGGTGCAGACTGTCCGGTTTGTACTGGACCCACCTCTCCCAGAACCAGTTTCAATGTCCCAGGAATTTGAATCCCTCCCTTCCACACCACTCCTCAAGCCACGTATTCATCTGAGCTATCCTGCGATTCCTACTCTGACTAGCACGTGCCCCTGGTAGCAATCCTGAGATTACTACTTTTGAGGTCCTACTTTTTAATTTAGCTCCTAGCTCCCTAAATTCATCTCTTAGGACCTCATCCCATTTTTTTTACCTATATCGTTGGTACCTATATGCACCACGATAACTGGCTGTTCACACTCCATTTTCAAAATGTCCTGCACCCGCTCCGAGAGATCCTTAACCCTTGCACCAGGGAGGCAACATACCATCCTGTAGTCTCGGTTGCGGCCGCAGAAACGCATATCTATTCCCCTTACAATAGAATCCCCTATCATTATAGCTCTCCCACTCTTTTTCCTGCCCTCCTGTGCAGCAGAGCCACCCACAGTGCCATGAACTTGGCTGCTGCTGCTCTCTGCTGATGAGTCATCTCCCTCAACATTACCCAAAGCGGTGTATCTGTTTTGCAGGGGGATGACCGCAGGGGACCCCTGCACTACATTCCTTGCACTGCTGTTCCTGTTGTTCACCCATTCCCTATCTGGCTGTGTACCCTTTGTCTGCGGTAAGACCAACTCGCTAAACGTGCTATTCACATCATTCTCAGCATTGTGGATGCTCCAGAGTGAATCCACCCGCAGCTCCAGTGCTGCAATGCGGTCCGTCAGGAGCTGGAGGCAGATACACTTCCCGCACACGTGGTCGTCAGGGACACTGGAAGCGTCCCTGACTTCCCACATATTACAGGGGGAGCATAGCACATGTCCAAGCTCTCCTGCCATGTCTTAACCCCTTAGATTAACTTAATTTGGCAACAACAATGCTAAAGGTGACTTACTGATAAAGAAAAGAAAAAAGAAAAGCTACTCACCAATCACTTACTTCCTTGGCTGTGAAATCACTTTTCGAGTTCTTTCTACTTCTTTTTTGCCTCCCTGCTGCAGCTGCACCGACTGGTCTCCTGTAGGCCCCAACTCTGCTGCTCCACCTCCTCCAACTCCCGCTGGTGCCTCCCGACTGACGGGTCTCCTGTAGGTCCCAACTCTGCTGCTCCACCTCCTCCACCTCCCGCTGGTGCCTCCCGACTGACGGGTCTCCTGTAGGACCCAACTCTGCTGCTCCACCTCCTCCACCTCCCGCTGGTGCCTCCCGACTGACGGGTCTCCTGTAGGTCCCAACTCTGCTGCGCCACCTCCTCCACCTCCCGCTGGTGCCTCCCGACTGACGGGTCTCCTGTAGGCCCCAACTCTGCTGCTCCACCTCCTCCACCTCCCGCTGGTGCCATCCGACTGACGGGTCTCCTGTAGGCCCCAACTCTGCTGCTCCGCCTCCTCGACGCCTCATCGACCTCCCGCTGGCGTCTCCCGAATAATGCGAAATATATTCAGACAGAGTAATGGGCTTCTGTATAATGCCTGAATATACAGAAACTGGGTAACGGGCTCCTGCGTAATATCAGAATCTGCACAAATCAAATATTGAGCTTTTGTATAGCTTAGGTATTGATTAACAAACTTTGGCTCTCTTCTACAGCAGGCTCCTTTTAGTGTTAAAATATTGTCAAGGTCTAAATGACTTGAATTTCAATTAGGCTTACCTGGTGCAATAGCCTGACTGAGCCTGTTAAAATGGCATTCCGTATGAGGTCAGTAAAGATCGGGTGAATAGGTCGCTGCAAAAATGTTTACCATTTGCATATACCATGCTCCTGGGTTCGAGGGGTTAAAATTGGAGGTATTAATTTCAGAGTGGGAACTTTCTACACGCTGTTTCCAAACATTGTGGAATGCAGAATATCTATTCATTAAGTTCATTTTAACGAAGCAATAATAACCATAGTGAAGTTCATTTAAAGGATCAATTATGTAATGGTAAGTGTATTTCAGTAATTTCTTGACTTTTTCTTCATTTTCATGTTTGTTTTCTACTGATACCCAGGTCTTCAGCATGCTTTGAGCCAGTTGTTTAAAAAAGTTGCACCCAGTTTTATTGCTACCATCAATGAGTTTTTCAATGATAAGTCTCTTATCTGAGGATCAACAGTTTCTTCTTTTTTGAACAGGCACCATTTTCTCTGGGGTTATTCCTGAGATAAGACATGTTGTTATGAACATTTTTTTAATACGTTCATGGGATGTGGACATCAATGGCAAGGTCAGCATTTATTGCCCATCCCTAACTGCCCTTGAGAAGGTGGCGGTGAACTACTTTCTTGAACCGCTGCACTCCGTGTGTTGAAGGTACTCCCACAGTGATGTTAGGGAGGAAATTCCAGGATTTTGACCCAGCAACGATGAAGGAACGATATTCCAAGTCAGGAATTTGTGTGACTTGGAGGGGAACTTGGATGTGATAGTGTTCCCATGTGCCTGCTGTCCTTAGCCTTCTAGGTGGTAGAGGTCACAGGTTTGGAAGGTGCTGCCGAAGAAGCTTTGGTGAGTTGCTGCAGTACATCTTGTAGATGGTACACACTGCAGCCACGGTGCACGGTGGTGGAGGGAGTGAATGTTGAAGGTGGTCGATGAGGTGGCAATCAAGCAAGCTGCTTTGTCTTGGATGGTATTGAGCTTCTTGAGTGTTGCTGGAGCTATACTCATCCAGGCATGTGGAGAGTATTCCATCACAATCCTGACTTGTGCCTTGTAGATGGTGGAAAGGCTTTGGGAACTCAGGAGTTGAGACACTCGCCGCAGAATACACGGTCTCTGACCTGCTCTTGTAGCCACAGTATTTATGTGTCTGGTCCAGTTAATTTTTTGGTCAATAATGACCCTCTCCCCCAGAATATTTATAGTGGGAGATTTGGCGATGGTAATTCCATTGAATGTCAATAAGAGCTGGCATGGACTGGTTGGGCCAAATGGCCTGTTTGTGCTGTATATCCTATGTAATAAGCGGGCACTTATGTGATGTAAATGTTACTTGCCACTTATCAGTCCATGCCTGAATGTCGCCCAGCTCTTCCTGCATGTTGACCAGACTGCTTCATTATCTGAGGAGCTGCCAGTGGAACTGAATACTGTAATCAGCGAACATCCCCACTTCTGACATTATGATGGAGATGAAGCAGCTGATGATGGTTGTGCCTAGGATACTTACCTGAGGAACTCCTGCAGCGATGTCCTGGGGCTGAGATGATTGGCCTGCAATGACCACAACCTTTATGCTAGGTATGACTCAAGCCAGTGGACAGTTAGTCCCCTGATTCCCATTGACTTCAATTTTACTAGTGCGGCTTGATGCGGAAAATGACCAGTGTCAATTTGATTGAAATAAATAACTTGCATTTATAAAGTACCTTTAACATCCTCTGGGCATCCGAAAACACTTCACAGCCAATAAAGTACAACTGAAATGTAATCAATGCTGCAATGTTGGCCAACATGGCAGCCACTTTGCAAGCAACAAGGAAGGTCACATAAACAGAAATTAGAAAAATAAAATAATCTGGTGGTATTGGTTGAGGGATAGATATTGGCCAGGACACAACACGAATAGAAGGATATGCTGATAGGGTTAGATGAAGTAGAGTGGGAGGATGTTCCTGCAGAGCATAAACATCAGCATGGATCAATTGGGCCAAGTGGCCTGTTTTTGTGTTTTATATTTTAGGGGGAGAAATTGGGTGCATTTGCGCCAGCCATCCGCGGGGGAGGGGGCGCTAACAGGGCGCAACTGACTGCGACTGGGTACGGCGTCACTAACGAATCCTGCTAAATTCAGCGGGAGTTTAACGGCGATACAGCATTGCGCCCCGATCTCCTGCGCCCGGAGATCATGACATCATCACCGTGCACATTGCCCCATTCGTGCCCTGATCCCTAAATTGGGTTTGGCCCCTGAAGCAGCGAGGGGCAATAACAGCGACTGCTTCAGGGTCGCGCACCGGGCGGCTAGTACCTACTGGGGCAAAATTTAAAGGGGAGGGGGCCGGCTGTCTTAAAAAAATATATATAATAGATAAATACAGTTTATTTTGCACAAGTAAGTAGCTCCTTGAATGTTACTTGCCTTGGTGGTGATCCAAAGGGAAGGTGCAGGATTTAGAGACAAACTCTAAACTTCTTTGAAGTGGAACTCCTTATAGTATGGTTTGTTTGAGCATCCTGAAAATTCTGACAAGTTCTGTCACGAGAGACAACAAAAGAACTAAACTCCATCGCCCAAGGGTGACGTGCAGCTGGATATGAAACTGGATTTTTTAGAAAGTAGGAAACATCCCACTTTGTGAAATGAATAGACCTAGATTTTCCCTTGCAGTGGGATTCCAGGTGGGAGTTCGTTAGTGTAGGATATCTGTGCATTGGTGTGCACCCACCTGACCTCAGCGGTTCTTCCAATATCAAGCTTATTGCGAATTTGAATTTGGTGATGTATTAGAGGCCACTAGATCACCTTGCATGGGCAAAGGAATTTATTTTTTTACATTATTTTAAATCTCCCACATTGCCAAGTGCAAATCATCTCTCTAATGGATTGTCACAGATAATCCTTTTATTTGCAAACCCTTGCTTTTGCCTCCTTAACACTGCTGCACTCCTGGCAGCATTGCTAAGATGTTAATGATTGGAAATACATCAGCTGACATGGGTGGGCATAGTCAAGATCTACCATTGCTGTGTGCAGAAAATCTCAGTAATGGTAACATGAGGAAAGCAGTGGAACAGCTCATCACAAACTTTCATTCACCATAATATGTCAAAATAGGTAGGGTGGAGTGGGGGGGGGGGGAGCGGGGGAGGAGAAAATCTGGGCCTAAACCTTTGAAAATGACCGAGAAGTTATGGTCGACCTTTGGTGTTGAACCAATGTGGAAAAGCAAACAAATCATAGAATGATACAGCAGAGAAGGAGGCCATTTGGCCCATTGTGCCTGTGCAGCTCTTTGGTAGATCTAGCCAATTAATCCCACTCCCCTGCTCTTTCCACATTGCCATGTAAATTTTCTCCTTCAAGTATTTATCCAATTCTCCTTTGAATGTTACCATTGAATCTGCTTCCACCACCCTTACAGGCAGTGCATTCCAGATCACAACAACTCACTGTGTTTAAAAAAAACATTTCCTCATGTTGCTTCTGATTCTTTTGCCAATTACCTTAAATATGTGTCTTCCGGTTACCGATCTATCTGTCATTGGAAACAGTTTCTCTTTATTTACTTTATCAAAAACATTCATGATTTTCAACACCTCTGCCAAATTTTCTCTTAACCTTCTCTGCTCTAAAGAAAATAACCCCAGTCTTTCCACATAACTGAAGTCTTTCATCTCTGGTACCATTCTAGTAAATGTCTTCTGCACCCTTTCCAAGGCCTGACATACTTCGAGAAGTGTGGTGCCCTGAACCGAACACAGTACTGCAGCCAAGGCCTAACCAGTGTTTTATAAAGGTTTAGCATTACTTCCTTGCTTTTGTAATCTATTCCTCTGTTAATAAAACCAAGGATCCCATATGCTTTTTTAACAGCCTTCTCAACTTGACCTGACACCTTCAAAGTTTGTGTACATGCATCCCCTGGTCTCTCTTCCTGTACCTCCTTAAAAATTCTGCAATTTAATTCATATTGTCTTTCTTCATTCTTCCCACCAAAATATATCACTTCACACTTCTTTGTGTGAAATTTCATCTGCCATGTGTCTGCCCATTTTGCCAGATTCTCTGTGTCCTCCTATAGTTTGTTGCTAACCTCATTGTTTATTATATTTCTGAGTTTCATAGAATAATAGAAGTTTACAGCACAGAAGGAGGCTGTTTGGCCCATCGTGTCTGTGCCGGCCAAAATAGAACTATTCAGCCTGTCATACATTCATCTATCATTGTAACTATCATGTATAAGCTGACCTAAGTTATACACCTTGAGAACATTGACCACAAGGGGGTGAACTTGTGGGAGACACTCCTAACCTGGACTTTCAGGTATAAAAGGGGAAGCTCCACCCACCTTCATCACTTGAGGTCTTGGTAATAAAGGTGACTGGTCACAGAGTGACCTTCTCTCAAGTATGGGCCTCGTGTGCATTTATACTGTATCGTAAGGACATATCATTGGCGACGAGAAACTGGGATTTAAACCACGCGAGCATGGCCATTAGCAGCACAGAAGAGAGGTACTGTGTTGGTGATGATTGGGATGACTTTATTGAGAGACTACAGCAAAGTTTTGTCAATAAGGAATGGTTGGGACAGGATTCGGTCGACAAACGCAGGGCTCATCTCCTGATGGTTTGTGGATCCAGAACGTACTCCCTGATGAAGGACCTTCTAGCGCCAGAGAAGCCAGCGGACAAGACGTTCAAAGAGCTCAGTAAGTTTATCAGGGAACACCTTAAACCAGCGAGCAGCATGCACATGGCGAGACACCGGATTTACACCCACCGGCGGCGAGAAAGGCAGAGCGTTCCAGACTTCATGGCAGATCTCCGGCAACTGGCGAGCCTATGTAAGTTCCCAGATGCATGCAGAGTGGAGATGCTGCGAGAATTTTTTATTGAGGGCATCGGGCACGCTGGGGATTTCAGGAAACTGATTGAGACCAAAGACTTGATTTTGGAAGCGGAGGTTCTGATAGCCCAGACATTTATCTCGGGAGGAAGAGACCAGAATGATATATAACAAAAATCTTGGATCAAATGCGGCAAACGACCAGGGAGTCAACATTGTTAATGTGACACACAGTTCTCTAGGCAGACAAGGGCAATTAGACATTCCCCAGCATGTAGTCGAACCCAAAGGGGGAATTCAACAGAGACAATGGCTAGCTGAACGATTCATGCCATTGCAATGGACAGTGCGACCAGTAATGGGGCCTTCAACACCTGTTAATGGTGCGCTTAAGGACAGTTACAGAGACAGTCAGAGACGATTGACTGCTAATGGACCTTTTGTTTCCAACAACGGGGCCTCCAGTTCTTTCTGGCGGTGTGGAGGCAAACACCCAGCCAGAGCTTGCAGGTATCAGCACTATACCTGCAGAAACTGCAACGTCAGCGGTCACTTGGCGCGTATGTGCAGGAAGCTTGCAGCCAGGTTGATGTACGAGGAAGACGGGCCCGATGCAAGTCCTACGAGGCCAAATGAATACTGGGGGAAATCGCTGGAAGCTGAAGTTCAGCGAGATCATGTGGAGCACATATACAGTTCATATACCAGGACGCCACCGATAACGATGCAAGTGCTCCTCAATGGCATCCCAGTATTAATGGAGCTAGATACAGGGGCCAGCCAGTCCCTGATGAGTATCAAACAGTTCGAAAGGTTGTGAGTGTCCAAGGCCAGGAGGCCAAAATAATTTCCGATTGACGCACAGCTACGGACATATACAAAGGAGATAATTCCGGTGCTCGGCAGCACCATGGTAGTCGTGACCCACAAAGATTCGGAGAACAGGTTGTCTCCCTGGATTGCCCGGAGGACGGTCCCGCACTACTTTGGAAGGAGTTGGCGTGCTGCCATGAACTGGAAATGGGGCAATAGAAACATAGAAACATAGATAATAGGTGCAGGAGTAGGCCATTCGGCCATTCGGCCCTTCTAGCCTGCACCGCCATTCAATGAGTTCATGGCTGAACATGCAACTTCAGTACCCCATTCCTGCTTTCTCACCATACCCCTTGATTCCCCTAGTAGTAAGGACTTCATCTAACTCCTTTTTGAATATATTTAGTGAATTAACCTCAACAACTTTCTGTGGTAGAGAATTCCACAGGTTCACCACTCTCTGGGTGAAGAAATTCCTCCTCATCTCGGTCCTAAATGGCTTCCCCCTTATCCTTAGACTGTGTCCCCTGGTTCTGGACTTCCCCAACATTGGGAACATTCTTCCTGCATCTAACCTGTCTAACCCCGTCAGAATTTTAAACGTTTCTGTGAGGTGCCCTCTCATTCTTCTGAACTCCAGTGAATACAAGCCCAGTTGATCCAGTCTTTCTTGATAGGTCAGTCCCGCCATCCCGGGAATCAGTCTGGTGAACCTTCGCTGCACTCCCTCAATAGCAAGAATGTCCTTCCTCAGGTTAGGAGACCAAAACTGTACACAATACTCCAGGTGTGGCCTCACCAAGGCCCTGTACAATTGTAGCAACACCTCCCTGCCCCTGTACTCAAATCCCCTCGCTATGAAGGCCAACATGCCATTTGCTTTCTTAACCGCCTGCTGTACCTACATGCCAACCTTCAATGACTGATGTACCATGACACCCAGGTCTCTTTGCACCTCCCCTTTTCCTAATCTGTCACCATTCAGATAATAGTCTGTCTCTCTGTTTTTACCACCAAAGTGGATAACCTCACATTTATCTACATTATACTTCATCTGCCATGCATTTGCCCACTCACCTAACCTATCCAAGTCACTCTGCAGCCTCATAGCATCCTCCTCGCAGCTCACACTGCCACCCAACTTAGTGTCATCCGCAAATTTGGAGATACTACATTTAATCCCCTCGTCTAAATCATTAATGTACAGTGTAAACAGCTGGGGCCCCAGCACAGAACCTTGCGGTACCCCACTAGTCACTGCCTGCCATTCTGAAAAGTCTCCATTTACTCCTACTCTTTGCTTCCTGTCTGACAACCAGTTCTCAATCCATGTCAGCACACTACCCCCAATCCCATGTGCTTTAACTTTGCACATTAATCTCTTGTGTGGGACCTTGTCGAAAGCCTTCTGAAAGTCCAAATATACCACATCAACTGGTTCTCCCTTGTCCACTCTACTGGAAACATCCTCAAAAAATTCCAGAAGATTTGTGAAGCATGATTTCCCTTTCACAAATCCATGCTGACTTGGACCTATCATATTACCTCTTTCCAAATGCACTGCTATGACTTCCTTAATAATTGATTCCATCATTTTACCCACTACCGATGTCAGGCTGACCGGTCTATAATTCCCTGTTTTCTCTCTCCCTCCTTTTTTAAAAAGTGGGGTTACATTGGCTACCCTCCACTCCATAGGAACTGATCCAGAGTCAATGTCAATGCAATTTCTTCTGTGGAGCATGTATCATGCTCGCAGGTCCTGGACAAAGTTGACTCCTTATTGCAACCCGGCATCGGCACTTTCATGGGGGCCAAGGTAGTGATTCACATAAACCCGGACGCCAGGCCAGTACACCACAAGACCAGAGCAGTGCCGTACATGATGTGGGAAAAGATAGAATGTGAATTGGACCGCCTGCTGAGGGAAGACATCATCTTGCCAGTCGAATTCAGTGACTGGGCGAGCCCAATCGTGCCGGTGCTCAAGGCGGATGCGTCGGTCAGGATATGTGCCGATTACAAGGCCACCATCAATCGGGTGTCACTCCAAGACCAGTATCCACGACCAAGAGCGGAAGATCTCTTTGCGACGCTATCCGGTGGCAAACTTTTTTCAAAATTGGACCTGACCTCAGCTTACATGATGCAGGAGCTGGCGAGTGAGTCGAAGAAGCTGACCACCATCACGACACACAAGGGGTTGTTTGAGTTTAACAGATATCCGTTCGGGATTCGTTCGGCCGCCGCGATCTTTCAGCGAAATATGGAAAGCCTCCTCAAGTTGATTCCAAGGATGGTGGTTTTTCAAGACGACATCCTCATCACGGGTCGTGATACTGAAGAACAGCTCCACAACTGGAAGAGGTGCTATGCAGACTGGACCGAGTAGGGCTGCGATTGAAAAAGGCGAAGTGTGTCTTCTTAGCTCCGAGGTAGAATTCCTGGGGAGGAGGGTAGCAGCAGACGGGATCAGACCTATTGTGTCCATAACGGAAGCGATCCAGAGAGCACCCAGACCCTATAACACGACGGAGCTGCGTTTGTTCCTGGGGCTCCCGAACTATTTTGGTAACTCTCTTCCCAAATTGAGCACGCTGTTAGAGCCACTGCACGTGCTCCTCGGCAAAGGTCGCGATTGGGTCTGGGGGGACAGCCAGGAAAGGGCTTTTGATAGAGCACGCAATTTGTTATGCTCCAACAAACTGTTAGCGTAATATGACCCATGTAAGAAACTTATTTTAGCGTACGATGCATCGTCCTATGTGATCGGGTGTGTGTTGCAGCATGTGAATGCCACTGGTCAGTTATAGCCGGTAGCTTCTGCCTCCAGAAGTCTGTCCCAGGCAGAAAGGGGCAACAGGATGGTAGAAAAGGAAGTGCTAGCATGTGTATATGCAGTAAAAAAAAATGCACCAGTACCTGTTTGGCAGGAAGTTTGAGCTGGAGACAGGTCACAAACCCCTAATGTCCCTTTTGGCCGACAACAAGGCCATAAATGCGAATGCATCTTCCCGCATACAGAGGTGGGCACTTACGTTAGCCGCCTATTACTACACAATTCGGCACATACCGGGCACTGAAAACTGCGCCGATGCACTCAGCAGGCTCCCACTAGCCACCACTGAGGGGGCAACTGAGAATGATGCTGAGATGATGTTAGCGTGAATGTTTTCTTGGAAGAATCACTCAACACTCAGAGTCGGTTCCAACGCCAAAGCGGCCTTTATTTTCCCCAGCGGGGAGGAAGCCTCAGGTCTGGATCCAGGCACTTCTCTCCAACGAACAAAGAAATTCATCGATATTTATATGTTTTACAATAGTTCTTTACAGTTACTCAGCCCACTTTGGCTGGACACAATCCAATCATAATGATTATAGATTACATATAGGTTTCTTTAACCCAATAGAATTCCCCTGATACCTCAGGGGCTGTATGTTCGGTTTTTATCAGCTCGGGCTGATTAATGACCTCGTTATGTGAGGTGGGCCCACCCCCCCCCCCCCCTTTATCTCTGTTCCTCGGGCTCTGCTGTGTGAAGTCCTTAATCAAAGGACATTCCACATCAGGTACTATAATGGTTCGTTATAGTTATCTTGTCTCAAGTGAGTGAGCCAAGGCATTCCTGGTAGTGGGCCTCACAGGGTCATTGCTCGGTCAGCCCCAGTTCATTACTTGACTAGCTGAGTTCCCTAAATGCTTGGGCAGCCATTTTATATGTGGCCACTTTAAACCTATATGAGTTTTGATATATTCAGCAGGTGCCTAATGCCTACAACAGATGATCATGGCTCTTGAAGCTTTCGAAAGCGAAGGCTCATCTGTGACAGCCCGTCAGATTAAAGTCTGAACAAATAAAGATCCGCTACTCTCTTTTAATTAAGAAATGTGTCCTGAATGGAAACTGGGCAGCCACGTACGGGGGATGCCCTGAGGAATTTAAACCGTTTCATAGGCGCAAGGATGAACTCTCGATTCAGGCCGATTGCCTAGTGTGGGGAAACCGAGTAGTCATGCCCCAGATGGGCAGAGAGGTGTTCATCAGAGAACTTCACAATGAGCACCCGGACATTGTCATGATGAAAGCAATTGCCAGGTCACACGTTTGGTGGCCAGGGACAGACGCAGACCTGGAACTTTGTGTTTGCAGGTGCAACACATGTGCTCAGCTGGGCAATGCACCCAGGGAAGCCCCCCTTTGCCTCTGGTCCTGGCCCGCCAAGCCATGGTCACGCATCCATGTGGACTACGCAGGTCTTTTCATGGGAAAAATGTTTTTGGTTGCAGTAGACGCCTACTCCAAATGGATTGACTATGCCATTTTAAATTCAAGCACATCCTCTGCCACGGTAGAAAGTCTACGGGCAATGTTCGCCACCCATGGTCTACCGGATGTCTTGGTCAGTGACAATGGCCCGTGCTTCACAAGCACTGAATTCCAGGACTTCATGGCAGGCAATGGAATCAACCATGTCAGAACGCACCTTTCAAGCCGGCCTCAAACGGCCAGGTGGAACAAGCAGTGCAGATAATCAAACAGGGGATGCTCAGAATCCAAGGGGATTCCCTACAAAGTCGCTTATCATGTCTCATGTTGGCCAATAGATCCCGACCACACTTGCTTACAGGGGTTCCATCCGCAGAGATGCTAATGAAAAGGACGCTCAAAACCAGGTTATCCCTTATACACCCTACTATGAAAGAAATTGTTGAGAGCAGGCGTCAGTCACAATGTGACTACCATGACAGAAATGCGAATGCGCGATGTATTGATGTCAATGACCCTGTTTTTGTCCTTAATTATGCTGCAGGGCCCAACTGGCTTGCAGGCACTGTGATTGCCAAAGAGGGGAATAGGGTTTTGGAAGTTAAACTTACCAATGGACAAATCTGTCGCAAACACATGGATCAAACTAAAAGGAGGTTCAGCAACCCCATAGAAGAAGCAGAGGAAGAACATGATGTAGAGTTTACTCCACCACAGTTGACCGAACACCAGAACCAAGTGGAGGCGAGCCCAGTCACTGTGGGCAGTCCGGACAGGCCTGAGGCACCGTAAACAGCAGACACTCAGGCCAGTGCCCAACAACCGGAGCCCCAACTCAGGCGCTCTACAAGGGAGCATAAACCACCAGAGAGACTTAACATGTGATCCCAATAAAACTTTGAGGGGGGAGGTGATGTCATGTATTCAACTATCATTGTAACCCATGTATAAGCTGACCTAAGTTGTACACCTTGAGAACATTGACCACAAGGGGGTGAACTTGTGGGAGACACTCCTAACCTGGACTTTCAGGTATAAAAGGGGAAGCTCCACCCACCTTCATCACTTGAGGTCTTGGTAATAAAGGTAACTGGTCACAGAGTGACCTTCTCTCAACTATGGGTCTCGTGTGCATTTATACTGTATAGTAAGGATAAATCACAGCCTAATCTCATTTTCCTACTCTTGGTCCATTGCCTTGTAGGTGACGGCAGTTCAAGTGCATACCCAAGTGCTTTTTAAATATGATGAGGGTTTCTGCCTCTACCACCCTTTCAGGCAGTGGTTCCAGACCACCTTCTGGGTGAAAAATGTTCACCTCAACTCCCCTGTAATCCTTCTACCAATTACTATAAATCTATGTCCTCTGGTTATTGATCTCTCTGCTAATGGAAATAGGTCCTTCCTGTCCACTCTCAGGGCCTAAGTTTCCGGTTCTGGCGAAAACGGTGCACCTCCGAGACTTACGTGACCTGCCTGGGCTCGAAAGCGTGCCGGAATCTTCCCGAACAATTCTCCAGTCCTCCTGGAGCTTGGCGTGGCGTGGTGCAATGGTGTCTCCCTGGGGTGGAGCAAACCTATCGCAGTCTGCAGGGGGGCGGGGCTAAGCCCCTGCGTGTCTTTCTCAGCCGGCTCCCTTGCACGTGCGCGGAACAACATGCACGCATGCGCAATGGGGCCTCGACCTTGGCAATCGGCCATTTAAAGGGAGAGCGGAGCACTCATTTAAAGCTAGCTGGGATTTTTGGTTGCAGGTAGGAAAAGGAGTAAACATTATTTTACTGATTCTTGTGCAAAGGAGTGCTGCAACGGTGCTGCATAGGTGCAAGCAAGGACATTTAAAGGAAGAATGTGGCAGACACACATTTAAAGCTCGCTTGGATCTTTGGTTGAAGGTAGGAAAAGGAGTAAAAATGATTTTATTGATTCTTGTTGTGCAAAGGAGTGCTGCAAAAGTGCTGCATAGTTGCAAGCAAGGACATTTAAAGGGAAAACGTGGCACTCTGTTACAGCGAGCTGTGTGATTTTTGGGTGCAGGAAGGGAAGGAATGAAAAGTCTTAAGTGATTCTTGGAGTGCAAAGGGGTGCTGCACACGTGCATGCAAGGAAAGGACTGTGTTTTTAAAAATCAGAGAGTGGAAATCCAGTACCTGTACAGCAATGCAAGAACGTGCAGCGAGAACGAAAACGTCTTGCATGACAAAGTCGAGAAACGAGTTAATGTCATTGAGGGGAGATGGCAGGAGCTGGACACCAGCAACAGAGGCCGCACAAAGGTGGCACACAAAGAAATCAAGAAACGCTGGGACCTAGTTGCAGATGAATACTGCGCAGTGCTGAATACCAGGAGATCTGGAGCCCAGTGTAAAAAGAATTGTCAGGACCTTGGTCAAGTCGTTAGTGCAAGTAATATCTTCCTTTTCTCAATGGAATTGCAATTGTAAATGTGACCAGCTGTATATGTCCCACCCAGCAGAAAGGCACCCTCTCTAAATAGTTATATTTTCAACATTGCAGAAGAAATTGGCTCACAACACAAGGGAAAGAACACAATCAGGAGGAGGCCCGCCAAATCTGCACCCACTGATACCCTTGGAACAGAGGGTCGCTGCCATGATGAGTCATGCCTGGAGAAAGGCAATCAGTGATGCACAAGCTGGGCCCACACGCTTGGGAGAGGGTAAGTCCTGAAAATGCATCGTGACCCTTCAAATCATCCTGCTGCCTAGCCTGCTATGTGCGAGACTATCTATGTCACCCATCCTGCCCACTCCTGTGGTGCTAACCATTTGACTGTTCGGTTATATTTTGCAGAACATGATGTCAATCCGAAGATTCAGAGGAAGAGTCGGATGCATGCGATCAAGAGCAAAGCATTGGGGGTGGGGAGGAGGGGGGGAATGGATCAGGGAAGAATGTCGATCATAGTATGGATCAGTCCATAGTGCAGGGCCTCACTATCCCAGAGAATACCATGAATTCTCCTCCAACATTCCACTCCTTCATCCACCCCCCATCCTTGCGTGGTGCTTTAACTTCTGATGCGGCATGTCATCCTCTCCTCACGTACCCATCCACGCTTAGTGATGTAAATTCTGGTAAGACGTTCCATGGTTTCACATTCTTCGAGGTAGAGGGTCACAGTGGTGGTGATGGAATGCAGCTTGGAACATCCGGTTCCCCATTATCAGAGGTAGAGAGTCCTAATGGTGGTGGTAGAATGCAGCTTGCAGCACCCAGGGCTCCATTATCAGAGGTAGAGAGTCACAGTAGTGTTGGTAGAATGCAGCTTGTAGCACCCAGGGCCCCATTATCAGAGGTAGAGGGACACAGTAGTGTTGGTAGAATGCAGCTTGTAGCACCCAGGGCTCCATTATCAGAGGTAGAGGGGCACAGTGGTGGTTGTAGAATGCAGCTTGTAGCACCCAGGGCCCCATTATCAGAGGTAGAGAGTGACAGTGGTGGTGGTAGAATGTAGTATGGAACACCCAGGGCCTCACTGTCAGAGGAAGCGGGTCCCGGTGGTGGTGGTGGTGGTGGAATGCAGTGTGGAACACCCAGGGCCCCACCGTCCCACCCTGAGCCTCGCACTGGAGTTGTACCACGAGGCAGAGCCAGGGGGAGAGGAAGGAGAACCCGAGTAGACTCTCCTGAGATGCAGCGTTCAACAAATGCGCTTGACGTTATTGCATTGGGTGTGGAGGGCAATGACCTTACCCGTTCACTGGAGGGCACCATCAGAGGGGTTGGTGATGAGTTGACAGCGCTGTGTGGGCAATAGCAGTTATGCCACGTGAACTGAGTGCGGGATTTGCTGGGGCAGCGCAAATGCTGGAAGAGGCCATCAGGCAGTTAGCTGCTGCAATAACCGCACACCTCCCGGCCAATCAAATGCCCCTCCCACTGCAATCCCAGTATCAGCCTCTGTCGAGATCCAAGCTGGGGCCCCCACTCTCTCCCACCCTACCCTGTCTCTTCCCCTACCCTCCTCTCTCCCCCCACCACCCCTTCTCTTCCCCCACCATCCCTTCTCTTCCCGTACACCCCCCACCCCCATGAGGCAGTGCACATGCACCGAGATGTGGATGAGAGCTGGGTGCAGCCTTTCTTTGCTGTTGGTGTTGATGTAGTAGATTTGATGCCACTGTTGTAACTGTTTTCAATTTGAAATTGTGTACTAAGTTTTGTAACTTTACAAGTATATAAGTGATCTTAGAGTTTTTAAGTGATCTTAATAAGTTGTTTAAATTTACTGCGTTAAAAGTTATCTTAGGGTTTTTCAGTGATTTTGTTCACAAATTATAATTGTTTACTAAGTTTTCTAACTTTAAAACTGTATAAGTTTTTGGGGTTGTGAAGTGATTGGAAAGAGTGATATCAAATTTGATAGAAGAATGATTTTATTGCACTAAAGTCAAGTACATTGTAAAGATTTCAATGAAATATATTGTACATTGAAACTGAATCATGACAAGAATGCTTTTATTATTATTGCACTAAAGTAAAGTACATTGTAAATGTTTCAATAAAGTTTATTATTTAACATTACAACTGATTCATGGTCCATTATCATACCAAACACAACATTTAGGAACACCTGCAAAAGATAAACATCCCTCACCCCTTCAGTCATGCCTGCCTCCCGCATCTAGCCATGACCGAGGGGCGTGCTGGTGTGGCGTGTCGTGGCTTGGAGATCTCTCCTGCTGCAGTGGGATGGTGTCCGTGGACCGAGGAAGCCAGCGACTAATTACCCTACAGTATCTGAGACACACAGGTCGGTCCTGCTGCTGGCTGCGAGGGGTTGGGTTGGGAGCTGGGGGCGGGGAGGGGAAGAGTGCTGTTGGGAGTGCAGGAGTGAGGAGGGACACACGGAGCGAAGGGTTGGGAGGTGGGTGAGGGGGGGCGGGTGCGGGGGGGAAGAGTGCTGCTGGGGATGTGGGAGACAATGGTGGGTTTTAGGGTGGTTTACAACACGTTACTCTAACAGCCAGTCCCTGACAGAGGCACAATGCCAAACAGTTAGTTTTACAAATGAGGTGAATCATTCAAGTAATGGGTTTAATGGGGTATGATGATTTCCAAAGGATCAAATTAGCCATAATTAGGTGTTGATGTGCCTGCCTCAGCCGGAAGCCTACACTTGTTTATTTATAAAAAGAGAACCAACTATCTTCATTCAGCAGATATCAGGCAAAATATCATCGAAAGAGGTTTAGGCCATGTTAAGTGATGTGTTTAATGCTTCAGTCCTTTTTGTGTTTAATTCCCACCCTCCGTCTCTGGCTGTGCCTGCACTGAGCTGAACTCTAGGTAAGGTTGTTCAGAACTTACAAAAGTGGGCACTTACTCCATTCTAAGTTAGTTTGGAGTAAGCTTTCGCTGCCGAAATTTGCAAAACAGGCCTGAGTGGCTGGACACACCCCCTTTTGAAAAAGAAATACCTGAACTAAAACCAACCTAAACTAACTCACTAGAACTGGAGCAGACTAAGTGCCGAGAATTGCAATTTCTAACATAATCCAAACTAAACTAGTTGCTCAAAAAAAATAGGAGCAACTCCACCCGAAACTTGGGCCCCATGCCCCTCATAGTTTTATACACCACGATTAAGTCTCTCCTCAGCCTTTTCGGTTGCATATTTTAACCACCCAGCCTATCCAATCTTTCTAAATTAAAAAGCAGAACCACAAAGGTAATAATATCTGGATTACTATGTGAGCCACGAGCAAATTTGCATAGGGTAAATAAGATCAGAGAGATGAACGCATGGCTCGAAAACTGGTGTGGGAGAAATGGGTTTCGATTCCTGGTGCACTGGCAACAGTACTGGGCTAAGAGGGAGCTGTTCTGTTGGGACAGTCTTCACTTGAACCATGCTGGTCCTAGTATCTTATAATGAATCGAATCTTATATCGAATTGAATAACCAGGACTGTAGAGAGGGCTTTAAACCAATTAGTGGGTGGGGGGGGTTCAGGTGAGCGAACATGTAAAAGGTCAAAGAGAAAGGCGAAGGCAATAGAGCAGGGTGGTGATCATAGAAACATAGACATTAGGTGCGGGAGTCGTCCATTCAACCCTTTGAGCCTGCACCGCCATTCAATAAGATCATGGCTGATCATTTCCTCAGTACCCCTTTCCTGCTTTCTCTCCATACCCCTTGATTCCTTTAGCCGTAAGGGCCATATCTAACTCCCTCTTGAATATATCCAATGAACTGGCATCAACAACTCTCTGCGGCAGGGAATTCCACAGGTTAACAACTCTCTGAGTGAAGAAGTTTCTCCTCATCTCAGCCCTAAAAGGCTTACCCCTTATCCTTAGATTATGTCCCCTGGTTCTGGACTTCCCCAACATCAGGAACATTCTTCCTGCATCTAACCTGTCCAGTCCCGTCAGAATTTCATATGTTTCTATAAGATTACCTCTCATCCTTCTAAACGCCAGTGAATACAGGCCCAGCCAATCCAGTCTCTCCTTATATGTCAGTCCTGCCATCCCGGGAATCAGTCTGGTGAACCTTCGCTGATCGGGGAGTTGATAACCAGAGTGACAGGAAGGGACAGAATGTATAAAAATAAGAGTGTATCAGAAAGTGGGGTCAAAGCAGGCAAACATGGTAAAAAGACAATTACAAGCTCTTTATCTGAATGCAAGCAGCACTTATAACAAGATAGATGATTTGATGGCACAAATAGATATAAATGGGTATGATCTTATAGCCATTACAGGGACATGGTTGCAAGGTGACCAAGGCTGGGAACTAAATATTCAGGGATATTTGACAATTCAGAAGGATAGTCAAAGGAAAAGGAGATGCGATAGTTCTGTTAATAAAGGATGAGATCAGTGCAGTAGTGAGAAATGATATTGGCTCAGCAGTTCAAGATGTAGAATCAGTTTGGGTGGAAATAAATAATGTGAAGAAGTCACTACTGGGTGTAATCTATAGACTCCCTAACAGTAGCCATGCTGTTGGACAGAGTATAAATCAAGAAATAATGGAGGCTTGCAAGAAAGGCACAGCAATAATCATGGGCGATTTTAATCTTCATATTGATGGGATAAATCAAATTGGCAAAGGTAGCCTTGAGGAAGAGGTCATAGAGTGTATCCAGGATGGTTTCCTTCAACAGTACGGAGTGGAAACCAGGGAGCAGGCTATATTAGATCTGGTACTGTGTAATGAGACAGGATTAATAAATGATCTCATAGCAAAGGAACCTCGAGGAAAGAGTGATTATAGCATGGTTGAATTTCAAATTCAGTTGGTGAGAAAGTTTGGTCTCTAAACTCTGTCCTGATCTTAAATGATGACGATTACAAAGGTATGAAGGGACAGTTAGATAAAGGGGACTGGGAAAATAGATTAAAGTGTACAACGGTTAATAAGCAGTGGCAGACATTTAAGGAGATATTTTATAACTCTCAATAAAATATATTCCAGAGAGAAGGAAAGACTTTAAGAGAAGGGATAACCATCCGTGGCTAAATAAGGAAGTAAAGGATGATACCAAATTGTAAACAATGGCATACAATGTTGCCAAGATTAGTGGGATGCCAGAGGATTGGCAAATGTTTAAAACCAGCAAAGGACAACTAAAAAGATAATGAGAGAGAGGATGAGAGAGAAGATGGATTATGAGAGTATACTAGCAAGAAATATAAAAACATATTAAGAGCTTCTACAGGTATATAAAAAGGAAGAGATTAGCTAAAGTAAACATTTGGTCCCTTAGAGGATAAGACTGGGGAATTAATAATGGGGAACAGGGAAATGGCAGAGACTGAACAAATATTTTGTATCAGTCGTCACAGTACAAGACACTAAAAGCATCCCAATAATACATAATCAAGGGGCTATAGGCAGGTGGAAACATAAAACAATCACTATCACTAAAGAAAAAGTACTCGGTAAAATAATGGGACTAAAGATGGACAAGTCCCCTGCAGCTGATGGCCTGCATCTTAGGGTATTAAAAGAAGTGGCTGCAGAGATAGTGGATGCATTGGTTGCAATCTAACAAAATTCCCTGGATTCTGCAGAGGTCCCAGCGGATTGGAAAACCTCAAATGTAATGCCCCTGTTTAAAAAAGAAGTGAGACAAAAAGCAGGAAACTATAGACCAGTTAGCCTAACATCTGTCTTTGGCAAAATGCTGGAGTCCATTATTAAGCAAACAATAGCAGGACATTTGGAAAAACATAATACATTTGGAAATGCACAGTCAAGCAGAGTAAGCACGGTGTTATGAAAGGGAAATCATGTTTGACAAGTTTGCTGGAGTTCTTTGAGGATGTAATGAGCAGGGTGGATAAGGGGAAACCAGTGGATGTCATGTATTTGGATTTCCAGAAGGCATTCAAAAAGGTGCCACATAAAAGGTTACTGCACAAGGTAAAAGCTCACTGGGTTGGGGGTAATATATGAGCATGGATTGAGGATTGGCTAACTAACAGAAAACAGAGAGTCGGAATAAATGGGTCATTTTCTGGCTGGCAAACAGTAACTAGTGAAGTGCCACAGGGATCAGTGCTGGGTCTTCAACTATTTACAATCTATATTTATGGCTTGGATGAAGGGACCAAGTGTAATGTAGCCAAGTTTGCTGATGATACAAAGATGGGTGGGAAAGCAAGTTGAGAGGAGGACACAAACAATCTACAAAGGGATATAGACAGGCTAAGTGAGTCGGCAAACATTTGGCAGATGGACTATAATGTGGGAAAGTGTGAGGTTATCCACTTTAGCAGGAAAAATAAAGAAAATTATTATTTAAATGGAGAGAGATTACAAAATGCTGCAGTACAGATGAACCTGGGGTTCCTTGTGCATGAAACACAAAATGTTAGTATACAGGTACAACAAGTAATCAGGAATGCAAATGGAATGTTGCCCTTTATTGCAAGGGGGATGGAGTATAAAAGCAGGGAAGTCCTGCTACAACTGTACATGGTATTGGTGTGACCACACCTAGAGTACTGTGTACAGTTTTGGTCTCCTTATTTAGAAACAGAAATTTACAGCGCAGAAGGAGGACATTTCGGCCATCATGTCCGTGCAGCCGACAAAGAGACACACGGTCCTCGATCATCAGTCCTTAAGGTTACATTTAAACCAATGAATAATGACGGATAGATAAAGAGCATCCGGCCCAACCAGTCTGCCCCACACAACTGTGATACCCCATGTATCACAACATTTTACACTCCACCCCACCCGGAGCCATGCGATCTCCTGGGAGAGACAAAAAAGCAGTAAAAACCCAGACCAATTGTAGAAAAAATCTGGGAAAATTCCTCTCCGACCCATCCTGCCGATCGAAAATAGTCCAGGAGATCACTCTGGCCATATTAGATTCCATGATGTACTTACCATCATGTCTGCACCAGCCAACAAGAGGTTATCCAATCTAATCCCACTTACTAGCTCTAGGTCCGTAACCCTGCAGGTTACTTCAAGTGCACATCCAAGCACCTTTTAAATGTGGTGGGAGTTTATGCCTCCACTACCCTTCAAGGGAGCGAGTTCCAGACCCCCACAACCCTCTGCATGAAGAAGCTTCCCCTCAAATCCCCTCTAAACCTTCCACCAACCAGCTTAAACCTATGGCCCCTGGTAATTGACCCCTCCACCAAGGAAATAGGCCTTTGCTATCCATTATATCCAGGCTCCTCAACATTTTTTACACCTCAATGAAGTCTCCCCTCAGCCTCCTCTGTTCCAAGGAGAACAAACCCAGCCTACCTAATCTGTCCTCATAACTAAGATTCTCCATTCCAGGCAGCATCCTTGTAAATCTATGCACCCTTTCCAGTGCAATCACTTCCTTCCTATAATACGGTGACCAGAACTGCATGCAGTATTCCAGCTGTGGCCGAACCAGTATATTATACAATTTAAGCATAACTTTCCTGCTCTTGTATTCTATGCTTCGGCCAATAAAGGCAAACATTCCATATGCCTTCTTAACCACCTTATTCACCTGGCCTGCTACTTTCAGGGGTCTGTGCACAAACACTCCCAAGGTCCCTTTGTTAATCTGCATTTCTAAATGGCCTACCATTAAATGTGTATACCATTTCCTTATTAGCCCTCCCCAAGTGCATTAGCATACACTTCTCTGAATTAAATTCCATTTGCCACTATTCTGCCCACCTGATCAGTAGATTGATATCCTTCTGCAGTCCATGACTTTCCTCTTCATTATTAACCACACAGCTAATTTTAGTGTCATCTGCAAACTTTTTAATCATACACCCTATATTCAAATCTAGATCATTGATGTATACCACAAAAAGCAAGGGACCCAATACTGAGCACTGTGGAACCCCACTGGAAACATCCTTCATGTCACAAAAACATCCATCAATCATTACCCTTTGTTTCTTACCTATCAGCCAATTTTGGATCCAACTAGCCATTTTACCCAGCATCCCATGGGCTTTAACCTTCGTGACCAGTCTACCATGTGGGAACTTATCAAAAGCTTTGCTAAAGTCCATACACACTACATCATACGCACTACCCTCATCGACCCTCCTGCTTACCTCCTCGAAAAATTCAATCAGGTTAGTCACGATCACGAAACACGATTTTCCCTTAACCATCATAGGTAGTACCTCGAATTGAGGAAGACTTGTGTTGGGGTAAAAAGAAGACTTCTCTTCTTCAAGGTGGACTCCCTGATATAAGGAATCAACACCCACCCGTAAAGCGACCACGGAATCACGCAGACTAAACCTCAGTTCAACCAGTTTTTATTCAAGCATGCAGGGGAAGAGTTCTGATGAACCCTTCTAACAACAGAGGTTTCTACATGGACAGTTATACATTTTATGAGGTATACGACACTCCTACCAAACCATCGATTGGCCTACTGCTTATCAGCGAAGTTACATTGATTCGTTGACCCTTATCAGACTGGCTGTGAGTGGTTCCCTCATGCTTTCCATCTTCCATCACCTGTCAGTCTTATGGGATATGTTTGTTCAGTGGTGTCAACTTTGCCTCAGTTCCTCATGATGTTTTGATTAACCTTGTTTCCCAGTGTGGTGCCTCCTTATCCCTCTCCTAAGAACTCGAGTCAAAACTACCAGTCAATACTATAATCTATGTTCCCCAAACAGCTTAT